>NW_006434369.1:5067472-5131154 GCF_000325575.1 Pteropus alecto
ACAGCTGCTCCTCCCCCGGCTCCGCGCGGCGCTGGGTCGCCGGGCTTGGGCTTTGGAGCCGGCCCTGGCGTAGGGCTGGGGATAGCCGGAGGCGGCCTTGCTCTCAGCGTCGCCTGCTCTAACCCGTCAAAGTCCTGGGCACTCCGCGCGGCCCCAGCCGAAACCCAGGGCGCGGGGACTGCGCCCGAGGAAGGAGATGCGTTGCTTTCCAAATCGAAAACGCGAGCTCTTTGCGTTCGGCTACGGTGACAAGGCCTGCGATCTGGACAGATGAGCTGGGGCCCAGAGGCCTGGGGCAGTTCTCTGAGAGGCCAGTGCCCTCCCAAGCGCCGAAGGCCACGGAGCTTGGACAGGAATACGCGAGTTGGGTTATCTGGGGTCGAGAGTGAGAGGGAGAGCCACCCCAATCTTCTTTGACCTCCCCAAAAGCCGGTGCTGGGGACACCAGCGAGGCAGAGCCAGAAGGAAAAAAAAGGTCTAGGCTTGGGTGTGCTGGGTAGAACCATTAGCTTTAATTGCTCAAGGCCCAGCCAACCTAAGTAACCATAGACACTTCAGTTTATCAGGCACCGCCTTCTCTTTCAGAGGACCATAAAATAGTACTTTGGTTCCACAGTCACCAAATTTATGTTTCCTCCCTAACTAATTCCTCTCTAACTATTGGGGAAGGTTGGTACAGATTTCTTATAAATTCTCTCCCCGCCTCGACCCCTGCCCTCCCTAAGCACAGAATCTGTTTCCTTCTGTTTGAATTGCAAGAATATTTAATGACTTGACCTCGACTGTTTTATCAGGATGTAATTGTAAAAGGTGTAATTTTTTTAAATCGACTTGTTACATAACCGCTGGTTTCTACTAGCAGATCTTTAAAGCATTTGTAGAAAATACACACTTTAGTGCACCCCACATATACTTATTTTTTACATCAGCTTTTTGTTACTTCCTGTTATCAAGAGTACATTCGATTAGGCTGTAAAATCATTGACATATTTGAGGTGTGGGTGACGATATTTAATGTGAGCAGACTGTTTCACCCACCACTGATGGAGCACAATTAACTTTAAAAAAAAATTACTTAACGCTCTTAAGTCATTTCCACCAAGAGCGTCCACTGAAGTTTGTACATTAATTGCCCCTGGGCCACACCACGTATTCCTTTTAAAGCAGTTTGGTATGTTAACCTATTAGAGAGGCATATATTTTTGTTTTTTCTTTCCAGGGCACCTTTGCAGTCAGCACAAGAGGAAGAAATATATTGCATTTGCAAAAGCTAATGGGAATGCGAATATTCTTGTGCAAAATGTTAAATTCTGCTTTTCATCTTGCTAACTTCTGCATGAGGTTGGCCCATTGAAGTCATCAGTTTCTTTTAAGATTGAACTCCCAGTTGGGGGGATACAGAGAAATGAGAAATCTAAAGTTTTTTTGAAAAAATGTTCTAAAAATCTAATTGAAGAAAAATAAAACATTTTACAGACATATGAGAGCCAGCAAGTGAAATTATTGTAAACAGCCTCACTTCATTGCTTAAGTACAGGTTTAAAAGGGACTGTGTGTACTAGATGATGAATGATAATTTTTAAAAATTAGAAGGCAGGACATGAAACAGGAGGCATGTTTTCTTAATACTCAATGTCCGTCTTGCAATATCACTTAAGAATTACTGTGCTTAAATGAGGCTCAGGCAAAAACTTTTGTGAGAGAGGGAAAGCTACTTACAGAGAAGCATTAAAGAAGAGAGTGACTTTGGCTGTCTTGCCTCTCTTCCTACCTGGATGGAGAGCCCACCTGGAGGGGACTGTGATAACATCAGAGAAAGTGGGTGTCTGGGAGTATAGCCAGCAGCTTGGATGTTCAGTAGGTAGAGTGGCGAGATCTACTAGGAAATTCTGATCCCAGGTTGGGATACCTGTGTCAGAGAACTTGGCTTCTGGAAATTAGATGCTTCCCTGCCATAGTCCCAGAAACAATAATGCAGCTGCTCTCCCCGCACCCCATGTAATCTCTGACTGCTGTGCTTTTATTGTTTCAATGGAACAGTCAATATTTGATAGCTTTATTTGAAACTTGGTTCATTTTGCATGAAATTATTCCTGAATATTCCTGATTTTTAAATTCCAGAAATAATTAAAGCATTACTAATAATCTGGTGTTATGTGATTCACTGAGAACAAAGTTTAAGAGGAATGGAGATTCCTTATTTTCCAAATCAATTTAAATAGATGCAATAATTCATATCCAGAACACCACCCACAGGCTAGGGCTAGGCACAATTGACACTGGGTTTTGTTTTACATCTGCACAAAGGTCGGTTCAGTTACAATGGCCAGATCCATTCTTGGTGGATTTATGAAACTGAGCCATCAGACCATGTAGCCTTGGAGCCATAAAATCTTTCTGAATACAAAATTTCAAGGTTATTAAGTACCAAATATTTCTGTACAATTACCCATTACGAATTCAGGTTAAAAAAAACAATTCTTGGGTAATCTTTTTGCTTTCTTAGGTGCTTTTGGCAGAGAACATTTGTATATTAACAGAGCATGTGCAATATGATGTGTGCTTCTTTCAGAAGAAAGAGCCATAAAATACTTTAAAAGTTATAAATAGGTTCTAAGTTTGTCATATCCAAATTAGTACATATGGATGGCCCTGAATCCTTGGTTCCTATTTCATGGCAAGATCAATATTATTTTATTACTTACAATAAATTATTGTCCACTTTGTTCAAAATCTTTATGTATTAAAGGCCAGAACCAAACTTAAAATTTCACATTCATTTATCTATTTTCTCTTTTTTCTTCCTTTCTCTTAAATTAGTCATGGAAATAAACTCCAGGCCCAAGACTTATGAAGAATTTTGAGAAAAGAGAGTAATATTTCATGAAGGTAGAGAAGCATTACTCCTGCCCATGAAGGTGCCTGCTCCAGAGACAATATTGCTTTGAACAATAATTCTCCTGCAGGCAGGGTTGGTCTCTTAGATGTCACTGGATCTCCTGCAGACCAGTTCAGTCCTCCACAGAATTCTATACATAGGAACACTGAAGAAATACTTACTGAAGATACCTACCAGAAAACTTGATGAGAAAACAAACGCATCCTGGATTAAAACTGACCACTTGCAGAGTATTTAGGCCAGGCACTTTTTTTTTTGTTTTTGTTTTAGAAAAACAAAAATGCATCTTCAGTGAAGTCTTTTGTTTTTATTGTTTGGAAACATTTACCTTCTTGTGAGAGTGTGTGCATTCTGATGTGAAACCAACAGGTTTTCTGCTCTTTTGAGAAGTCACATGATCAGCTGTATTTCTGTTTCTCTGGGTGGGTTGATAATTTTCTCTTAGTAACAGATAACAAATGTGTGTAATAGGTTATGCTGCTATTTTGGTGTGCAGAAGAATTGGCAGTCAGAAAACTCATCAGTTCAGCTCAAATCCACCTCTGGGAAAATTCTATTCATACTGCATTAAACCACAGCTAAGCTGCTAAGTAAAGTGAAATGGAAATTTGTAACTGTTATTCAATCATTAAAGTCATAATGCCTCTTTTACATGAGACATCCAGAAAATAGAAAGCAGAATAAGGTTACATGGAGGATGAGGGAAGGGGAAAAATGAAAGTAAGGGGGAGGCAAAAATGTTCGCTGCCAACTTCGCCTTACCAACAGTTTCACTCTGCCTGTGAAGAAGAGGCTTTAAGTGTATGCACATTCTAAATTCTATTCTATAAATCTGAAAAGCAGAGAAGAGAATGCAAACATTTTAAACTCACTGTGCGTTTCTTCACTTTTTAAATTCAGGGAGTACTTAGGTTTTAAGTCTTTAAACAGTGAGCCTTGGAGCTGCCAGGTTATTTTTAGGGAGGTGATGATACTTTCCAAATGTACCGAATGACTTTTGATGACAGATTCATTCTAATGGTGTTGCTTGTGTGCTAGGCAGAGGACACTGTGGTGGAAATAGCCTTGGATCCTAAGACAGGAGATATAGGGCCCAGCTCAGGCAATCATTAACCAGCTTCAAGACCTGTTTGCTTTGCTCCATTAAAAAGTACGAATATGGTTATTAAAATCTGTGACAGTCTTCCCTGAGCCAACATGCACCAGATTGGCAGGTGCTAGTACGACTCTTTAGTTACAGATGTGTTTAGAGGGTCATCTTGGATTTTTGGGACACCCTCATGTTAAAACTCAAGGGTTATTTATTTACTTTTAAATTTAGACTACTTGAGATCATTCTGTAAGACTGATAATTTCTCTGCTAGCAATGGAAAGGCATTTTCATGACAGAAAATTATGAATAAGCATAAAGATGTACAAAGAAGAAAACCAAAATCACCCACAGTTCTACCCAGAGTAATGTAACATTTTAGAATGTCTAATAACAGGAATTTCTTATACACACGTAAGTACATAAACATCAGTTACCCTCTACATTCTGTCTTACTATAGCTTTTTTCACCATATATATATATATATATATATATATACATATATATATATAGTGAAATATGTTTCCCTATCATTAGTTTCTATAATTTATTTTAAATGCCTAAGTAGCATTTTATCATTCCAGTGCTCTCAAATTTATTTAAACAATCGTCTTTTGTTGGTCATTTATATTATTTCTAATTGTTCACTATTATAAAGAGCTCTGAAATTAACATCCTTGTAGATAAATCTTTCTACATGTCCTTGATTATTTCCTGAGGCTGATTCTATAAGGGATTTTGTTTTGTCCACTGTTAAACCTCTGGCTCCTAGAATAGTTTTTGGCACATTAGAAGTGCTTAAATATTTGTTGAATGAATGAATAAATTCTTACAAATTTATATATTATGTTGAAAAGTATGCCCATGTTTAGATCTTTTGATACATATTGCCAAATTGCCCTTCAAAAGGTAGAATCAGATTGTATTTCTACCAGTGGCATGTCGATGTCATTTTTTTAGAATCTTCCTTGACACTGCTGTCTAAGATAGAATAATTTTGTTTGCAAGTAATAAAAATGCTAACTCACACTGACTTAAGTAATAAAAAAGGAATTTTTAGTCCTCTATAATTGAAAAGTCCAGAGGCAAGGCAGGTTTCAAGTGTGATTTGACCCCGAGGGTAATGTTGTCACCAAGACTCTGACCAAGACTCTGACCCCTTTTATTGAGGTCCTTCTGCCTTTGTCCTCCTCTGCTTATTGCCTTTGTTCTTTCGTGTCTCCCTCAAGGAAGCAAGATGGCCGCTGGCAGCTCCTAGAGCCATGAGACTCCTTGTTCACATGTAGGGGAAAACAGGTGATCTTTTTGCCCAGTTATCAAACAGAAGCGTGGTCTTCCTTCTGATTTCATCAACTTAGGATGCAAGTACATCTTTGAACCAATCTTAGAGGCCAAAGAAAGCGATTTGCAGATTTGCATAGGCCTTCATTCCATTCTGTTTTTCTATCATGGGACAAATCCCCAAGCATAGGGATGAGATACTGATTTGCTCAGACTCATTATGGCCCATCCCTGGGATTGGGAGAATTGTCCTGAACCCTGTCGTCAGGAGATCCTGGGTTCTTTTGGCAAAATGAAATAGGAGAGTGAATGCTTTGGAAACAGTAAAAAAAACACGACATTAGCATTTAATTTTTTAGATATATGTATTTTCTAGGGTAAAAATGCTCTCTTGCTTAATATCTTTTCTTGTATGTCTATGGACTATTCGTTTTCCTTTTGAGAACCATCCTTTTTTTTAAAAAAATGGGAGTTTTGTCCTTTTTTGTTCAATTTTTAAGAACATTTTAAAGAGCTGTTTGAATGACCCATGCCATGTAACTCAGATTATCCAGTCTAATCCTCATTTTGGAGTTGAGGAAACTGAGGCCTAAAGAGAAATGGCTTTTAAAGGTCATACATCTAGCAAAAGACTCAACCGGGATTCGAATTAATTCTATTGTACTTAAAATTTTTTTTTGTTAAATTTAGATATAACTTAGATATACTTAGTTGCACAGATCTACATGTACTCATGTACACACGCGTGTAACCTCTACCCAGATCAAGACATAGAACATTCCAATCAATTCAAAAGATTCCCCTGTGCCCTTTCCCAGTCAATACCCGGCCCCCAAACACAATCATAACTACTGTTCTAACTTTTATCATCATGGATTAGTTTTGCCTGTTCTTATTTTCATATAAATGAAATAAAAGAGTTTTTATTTACTCTTTTATGTCTGGCTTCTTTTACTCCATTCACAATTCTATAGTTGGAGATATTAACACCTCTTTCTTAGTTACTGAAGGAAGCAATAGAGAAGTTGAGCTACACTGCAGTCTCAACAGTTTTTAGCCAACCCTAAAGGGAGTTCTGAAGTTGAGACGACACTTCAGAGCTGAGGGAGCTGTGCCTTTACACCTTCTCAGTGATTGGTCATAGGATGTGGGCCACCCTGGGAAGGAGTCATGACCTTGGGCGATGGAGCCTTCTTCAGCCAATGTATTTCTCATTTGGGGCTGACAGCTGGAGGCTTTCTGCAGGCAACACTTCCAGCACCTGGGAAAATAAGCCTTTCGGCCTGAAGGGGTCACGGGCAGTGCATCACAGTGTCCTTCACAGTCTAGCCCTTGAGCCTCTTGTATTTACTTCTTCATATAAGTTATAGGAGCAGCTCCTCCAGGATTCTGGTCCTCCTTTTCTTGAAAGAACTTGGAAGTGAAAGATTAGTGGGATGAACCACAGCCTCCATGGCTCCAGGAGGTTTTCGGGGTACAACTGATAACTCATTGTCACCTTCTTCACTATTCTAGATTCTACTCATCTTCAGCTAGCATACTGCTTAGTCTTGGTGGTTTGCCTAGAATTACCCAGAGAAACAACCAACAGAATATATAAAAATCACATAGATAGATGATAAATAGATAGATAGATAGATAGATAGATAGATAGATAGATAGATAGATAGGTAGATAATAGACAGATAGACAGATAGACAGACAATAGATTTTAAGGAAGCGGCTATGCAGTTGGAAGGCTGGAAACCCAGGCAGGACTTCTATGTTACAGTCTTGAGACAGAATTCCTTGTTCTCCAGGAAACCTCAAATTTTGCTCTCAAGCCTTTCAAACGATTGGATGAGATCCACCCACATTATTGAGAATAATCTCCCTTACTTAAAGTAAAACTGATTGTAAAACTTAATCATTCCACAAAATGCCTTCACTGCAACCTTATAGTAGTGTTTTGGTGAAAAACTGGGGACCATAGTTTAGCCATGTTGATACATAAAATTAACTATCACAAGGTGTGATCAAGACCGTCATCCTGGAGGGGCAGAGCCCCTGGTCACCATGCCCTCTCATGATATGGCTGCTGCACTTGTCCATTTACTGTCAAAAGAGGGTATGGAAGTGTACCAAGAAGAATCCAGGTGAGTGCCAAACTTATTCCTGCCCCTATTTTGTCCTGACAATTGTGGTCAATTATCCCTGTCAGGATAGTGACTCCTTTTCTTGTCTGCTGGTCTCTGGACATACGGAACCTGAAGTGCTCAGGTGGCAATTGTACCTTATAGTTCTATGCGACTCTTGCTGTGTCTCCTGGCAAGGGGTTCTCTCTTTAACTTCATTTACCCCCTATATGTTTTGCTATTTTTTAAAAAAGATATTTTACCTCAACATATGTTTCAAACCACAAAAACTTTGTTGATATTATTTTAAGTGGTCATTGTTCTTTTATGTTTACCCTCATATTTACCCTTTCTTGGTGTTTTCTTATTGCTTCTTGCACTTATGTGCTCTGATTGGCAGTAATTGTTTTTGCTTATTTTAAAGAACTTCCTTAAATATTTCTTGTAAGACTGGTCTGCCCATGATGTGTTTACTCTAAACTTTGTTTTCTTAAAAGTCTGTATATGTTTTCATTTATTAGGGATATTTTCCCTGGTACAACCTGGAATTCAAGATTGACAGTTATTTTTTTCTTTTGGTGCTTTAATGATGTTTTCTGGCTTCAATAGTTTATGTTGGGAAGTCAGCTATCATTTTTATTGTTTTTTTCTTTGGAAGTAATCTATTTTAAAACCTGCTTTTAAGATTTTATTTTTGTTTTTCAGTAGTTCGACCATAAAATGCCTAGTTATGGTTTTCTTTGCATTTCTCCTGTTTGGGTTTTGTTGAACTTCTGGAATTTATGTTTTTCATTACAGTTGGAAAATACTTTGAGTATTATTTCCTTAAACATTTCTTCTATTTCATGATCTCTTCTATCTTTTTATTCTTTTTTATTTAATAGAGGCTTCCTTTCTTTTTAAATATATTCCACTTAGATTAAAATCCAAGAATTTTTATTTAGATTTTTTTTGGCTCCTTATCTTTAGTTCTCCGTTACTTGATACCTAACTCCCCAATCCCAGCATTCTTAGCCAATCCGAGCTCTGATCTCCATTTCTTTTGCCCAATGAAACTGACACTTTGTGCTTTGGCCTTACTTTTTTCGTGCCAAAAATTGGAAAATAACTTTAGGGGAAAATCTAGAGCAAATGTGAGACTCAACTCATGTATTTCCATTCTCTTGAGAATTATGTCCCTGAATTGTTTGTTGTCCAGTGCCTCCCAATAGTTGGTTTATATATTGTGTTCAGCCTTTATAGTTATTATTTAATGATATGAGTCTGATACCAGCTACTTTCTCATGGCCTGAAACAGAATTCCTTAAATCGATTATAAATATGGATATTTTTTGGTAAAAAATACTTTATACTAAAAATATTAATGTATTTCTTCATTTTTAAATTCATCAAAAAATGTCTTGTGGCTTGTTAAGTAGCAGTTAGTGTTCTATATTGGATTTCCAGCAAACTTTTACCCCAAAATGCAGATTTTTATTTGTCTGTTTCTAAAGTACATATTCCTACAGAAAAATCCATCAGAATAAATAAATATCTTCTTCACACGAACTAAAGAAACTATTCATTTTAATGGCCAGATTTTAAAATACAGAAGAAATAAAAAGAATCACGAGTTTATCAAAGTTAGATGAATTCTCTTATCCATCAATTTCTGGGCAAGTTGTATAAAATATCTCAAAGTTTAGCTTAGAGCATATTTGTATTAATCACAATGCTTAGGAACAATGTAAATGAACTGAAATGAACATAAAGAGACAAAATTACAGTGCAAATATGTCTTCTAAGAGATTCAGAAGCTCAACGTGTAAATCTTCACTGCCTCAGAATTCTTTCTCCTTTCTTCATAGATATGTGAGTTTGTTCTCTGCAAATGTAGTTCCTGGCCTCTAAGAATAGAAATATTATGCTTACTGATATTAGCACTTGAAACCGTTGCCGAGGTGTACGTATGTGAGTTTTTTACAAGAACAGGGGAGAGAGGAACCAGAAATGTTTGGCAAAACTATGCACATCCCCTTGTTCTGTCTACCTTAGACTGAGAAGGGTCATGAAAATGGTGATATATCCATTTCTAGATGTGTGGTTTTGTCAGAGAATCATAGTGCTTTATACTGGCTTGGCTTTCTCTCTCTAGGTGAAACTTTCTGGGCCTGAAAATGTCATTCCAGATATTTTCTCTGACATCTGAATATTGATCTTTCCTCACCCAGAAATATTCTTGCATAATAGCAGGTATATGTCCTTGTCGTGAGAAGCGACTCCAGAATTTGGAATGTAGAAGGGAGAATAGAAGAGGCAGCATAGTGACCAGTTGATGGAGTGCAGGAGTGTCAACTAAGGAAAACGAGCAGACTATCTACATACTTAAAAGTATTACAATTAGAAAATAATTCATCGGGCTCTGCCAAAAAGACAAGTGTCAATAAATTAGCTAAAATGCACACTGAAGGGTCAAGCACAGTCAAGGTTTCTGTCAGATTCTTGCAGTGATTCTGAGGGGACCTTTGTGCAAATCAGGAAACCTTTCTGTACTTGTTTCAAATCATATGAACAGTGAAAATAATGTTATAAAGATTAATATACATGTATAAATATATAATTATCATTAAAATATCTATTTCTTACTGTTTACGAAGCCAAGTAATTTATCTAATTATACCCACAAAAACATAGTGAAACAACCCTAACATTTTATGATTATAATTTATTTTGATTTATCTCTTCTTTTCGTATTTATAGTATACTTTATGAAAGTACTTGGCTCCCATTTGCATATGGAACAGCGTCATTTTCAGCTTGCACTGAGAATCTATCTCAATACGAGATTTCATAATTAAAGCAGTTTTCTTCTAATTTAAAATAACAATTGAAGAGATTAATTCAGTGTTATAAAAATTATTTAACTTAAGTAACTAACTGTACAATTGGTTATTTTTCTAAACTTTGGAAGATGTTTAGATTTTTTCCTCATAGCTTTAAACACAGATTATTTTTGCCAATAGTATCTTTCTTCCAATTTTAACTTTCTTTTTCTTTGCTTTGCACACACTTACGGGGGGAAAAAAATCATCATCATTTTTTTTATTTAGGAAAAAAAAGACCAACAAATATTTCACATAAAAAATGCAAATAAACACTTTCTTTGGATGCCTTGGATTTTGCAAGAAATATAATAGTACTAGGTACCAAAATAAACTAGCCTAGGTCCAAATATTATATACATATATGGGCATTAAATATTTACTTTTTCTTGAAAATGTTTCTGTGTATGTGTGTATTTTTTTTTTCCTGTTGATATTGCGATGTCATCATCTCAGCCATATCGGTAAGTTTGGAAAGAATAAAATATTTATGACTACTAAAATATTGCAGATTTGGAGATTTTTTTTTAAATGTTAGAAAACTTGAATCCACCTAATTATTTTTCTGGAACCATCCTGGATATATCATTAAAATCCCTCTAAGTGCCCAAATGCATTAGTTAGGATTTTCAGAATTATTCTCAGATCATATTGATCCATAGGCAGGATGAGTTAAGTAGATAGATTAGTCTATTTATTTCTTATTGGTTTAAGGAAAGTGATTGGTGTGTATGACCTGGATCAGTATTCTGATTTTTTTTTTTGCCACTTTTCTTAATATTAATTAGGTGGCTATACCTATACTATTTTATACCTTAGCTCATTAAAACCTTGTTAAACTGCACAACCAAAAGGAAGGGGGTAGAATATGAAGATTTCAGAAAAAATAAAATTTTATTTAGCTATAAATAGCAGCTAAAAAGTAGAAAGGACTGTTTTTTTCCTACTTGGAAATCAATGAGCTGCTCACCATTATTTATTTGCACATGTAAAAACCAAAGGATAGGTCCCACATAAAAGGATTCTATTCGGAGAAGTTGCCTGTAAGTGTAAAACTCTATAAAATGTGCTATGTATTAAAAGGAGTGGACAGAACTTCTAAAATGTGATCTATTTTTATTTTTCTTGGTCAAGAGGAGTCAAGGGGTCTAAATGCCTAGCTTAAGAACATACTAGAAGAGAAGTATTTCAGGAATGGCAGAGTAAGGACCTTTGAAAATTTGTTCTCACATAAGTTTGATGATAAAATTGGCAAAAAAAAAAAAAAGTCAAAATCAGTGTTTTCAGAATTCTGGAAATTAATCAGACTTGCAAAAAACTGAGCAGTGGTTATTGAAGAAAAACATTTGAATCTTGTTAAGAGCTGTGAGTTTTGTGGCATTTTACCTTACATGATTTCCATCTTCTCCCCAATTTCGTAGTAGTCTTGAAAACCAAAAGCTTTGCAATCACAGTAGGTGTGGAAGACAGCAGCCTAGCAGCCACTGAGGGGAGAGGCAGAATGAGGTTGGAGAATCTCCAAAAACCACTATATCCAGAGAATTATTCTTATTTGACCTGTCTAACAGTGCCCTGAAAATCACACTCACGCAGAACTCAGTGCAAATAGCCTTTTTCTTGGGGCACCTGTCAAAAACTTTCAATGGTAATTGTTTAACATTGTAGCTGCCTGAGGTCATGATAACCTGTGATGACTAAGAAATAAAAAAAAAAAAAAAAAAAAGCCTGGGAATGAGCTGTCCATAAGGAACTTTGAAAAACTGCCATATTTTTGAGAATCTAGGAGGTCAGATGGACATGCAAGACTATACCCTTCCCAGGAAGGACCTGAAGACTTTAATCTCTCACCTTCAGCTGACCTTGAGGTTTTGTGAAAGCAGGAAGTAAAGGCTAAACAAAGTTTTAAACTGCTGGAGAATTGAATGTATTCCAACATGGACACAAAGTTTCTTGGGAAAGGCTGGAAGACTTATTCATCCAAGGCATTAGGGGAAATTTATGTCCAACTGTTGGATGGCAAGAAAGCTAACCAGACAGAGACTTCAGTGGTTACATACAACAAAGGACATGCACTTTACAGAATTTAGTTCAGCAAGTCACTAAACAAACACCAGCAGCAACAGCAACAACAACAACACTGGGGAGAGGGGAAATATGAATTCCAGAGTTGGCATATCATGTTATTTTAAAACTCCAGTTTTAACAAATTTCTGAAAAAAAATTATGAACATATAAAGAAACAAGGAAGCCCGTGAACGGGGCGGGGAGGGGTGGGGGGAAGCAGTCAAAAGAAACCGTTCCTGAGAAAGCCCTTAAGTTGAACTTACTAGACTAATACTTAAAATCTTATTAACTATTATAAATATTTTCAAAGGACTTATATTATTATATATATTAACTATTACATATATTTTCAAAGGTCTAAAAGAAGCAATATTTTAAAAAGTATAACAATGATATCTCACCAAATAAAACTTATTAATAAAATAATAGAAATCATAGAAAAGCATCAAGTAGAAATTGTGGAGTTGAAAATTACAATAACAAATGAAAAATTACCAAGGGGCTCAGATTTGAGCTGATAGAAGAAAGAAACCACTGAACTTGAGATTGGAATCAAGATTATTCAGTCTGAGAAACAGAAGGAATAGTGAAATAAGAAAAATGAACAGAGACTCAGAGACCTGTAGACACCACAAGTGTAAAAATACATGCATGTTGAGACTCCCAGAGGGAAGAGAGAAAAGAATAGGAAGAATATTTTGTAAAATTTGGCTCAAAACTTCCCAAATTTGATGAAAAAAATATTAAGCTACACATTCAAGAAGCTAGATAAACTTCAAGTAAGAAAACTCAATGAGATTCACACCTATACACATTTCATAGTCAAACTGTCAAAAGCCAAAGTCAATTGTAATATAGTAGAAATACAATATAAAATCGACTATGTTTCTATACACTTTCAATGAGCAGTCCAAAAATAAAATTAAGGAAATAATTTCATTTATAATAGTATCAAAAATAAAACACTTATGAATAAATATAACAAAACTAATGCAAGAGTTGTACATTGAAAACTACAAAACATCATTGAAAAATTAAGGGAGACATATATACATGGTAAGACACACTATGTTCATAAATTGGAAGACAATATTATGACAGCAATATTTTCCAAACAGACCTACAGACTCTGTGCAATCTCTTTCAAATTCCCACCTACATTTTTTTTTTTTTGCAGAAATTGGCAAGCTGATCCTAAAATTAATATGGAATTGCAAAAGACCCAGAATAACCAAAATAATCTTGAAAAAGATAATAAAGTAGGAGGTCTCATACTTTCTTATTTCAAAACTTACTACAAAACTATAATAATCAAGACAGCATGGTACTGGTTAGACATAAAGTTAGACATATAGATCAATATATTCAAATATAGATCAATAGAATTCAAAGTTAAAAAATAAGCCCACACATTTATAGTCAAGTGATTTTTGACAATGTGCCAAGGAAATTAAATGAGAAAAGAGTGGTTTTGAGACAACTGAATAGCAACATGCAAAAAAAAAAAAAAAAAAAAAAAAAAAAAAAAAGTTGGATTTCTTACTCTATATACAAAAATTAACTTAAAATGAGTCAGAACCCTAAATATAAGAGGTAAAAGCATAAAACTCTTAGAAAAGAACATAGGAGTAAATCTTCATGATCTTGTATTAGGCAATAGTTTCTTACATATGACACCAAATATACAAATACCAAAAGAAAATACAGATAAATTGGACGTCATCAAAATTTAAAAAGTTTGGTGCTTCAAAGAATATAATCAAGAGATCAAAAAGACAACTCAGAATGGGGAAAATATTTACAAATCACATAGTTATAAAAAATTTGTATCTAGAATGTATAAAGAACTCTTAAAACTCAACAACAAAAAGACAAGAAACACAACTTTTAAAATGGGCAAAGGACTTAGACATTTTTTGAAAAATAAAAAATATACAAATGGTCAATAAGCACATGAGAAGATGCTCAACATAAGTTATTAGGAGATGCAAATCAAAACTACGATGAGATACCACTTCACACTCCTTAGGATGGCTAAAATAAAAAAGATGGACAATAACAAGTTCAGACAGGGATGTGGAAAAACTTTCACCCTCTTACATTGCTGGTGGTAATGCAAAATAAAGAAGCCACTTTAGAAATGTTTGGTAGTTCTTCAAAAGTTAAACATAGAGTTACCATATGACAGCAATTCCAAGATAATTGAAAATATGAGTTCTAAGAAAAAAACCTATATGTGAATGTTCTTAGCAGAATAATTCATGATAGCCAAAAAATAGAAATGATCCACATGTCTATCAACTAAATAATGGTTAAAGAAATGTTGTATATCTATATTGTGGAAATTATTTGGTAATAAACTGGAACGAAGTACTGATACAGGCTACAATATAGATAAATCTTGAGGATTTAAGTGAAAGAAGCCAGATGTAAAAGTTCACATATTGTATGATTCCCTTTATATGAAATAGCCAGCATAAATGAATCCGTAGAAACAGAAAGCAGAATTAGAGGTTGCTAGCAGGAGGGATATGGGTAGTGACTGCTAATGGTTTTGGGGTTTGCTTTTGTGTAAAGAAAATATTCCAAAATATGTTAATGGTGATGGTTGTACAACTCTGTGAATATACTAAAAACAATTCAACTGTACACTTTAAAGGGGTGAATTGTATGATTGTAAATTATACCTTAATAAATCCATTATTAAAAAATAATATATTGAGACAGTGATACCCTTATGAGCATGGGCTCTGTTTGGAGACCCAGGAGATCTGGTGGTATAATTCCCTCTGATTCTGAAGACCAGGGAACCAGGGGAGTGAAGGGTATAAATTCTAGTACAAGGGCAGAAGACCAATGTCCTGCTCAAGAGGGCCAGCAAGAAGAGAATGAACTCTTCCTTTCTCTACTTTTTGTTCTATTCAGGCCATCAATGAAATGAATGATGTTCACCCACATTAGGAAGGGTGATCTATTTTACTGAATCCTCTGATTCGAAGGTTAAGCTCATTTGGAGACACTCTCACAGACACACCCAGAAATAATATTCACTCTGGGCACCTCATGGCCCAGTCAAGTTGATGTACAAAATTAACCATCATAGCATCATTTTGATAGTAAACTATATGCCTATTTGAGTGATGCTGCCATTACTAACAACATTTCGTGCACTTTTATTTTTCAGTTGCCTAGGAGCCAGTTGGACATTCTTCAGATTTTCATCAATGCTGTCGAGCATTTCACTGAGGGTAGACTGGTTTTTCTAAAACCAGTTTAAAATGTACTCATAGCCAAGTTTAATTAATAAAATGAGAGATTAAAATATCAAATTGATACTATTTTATGTTTAAAATGAAGTTTAATGGCTATTTTTCTATGTAGTTTATAACCTGACTTTTAAGCCTATAGTAGTAGATCAATCCTGGTCCACAAACTCTGTTGTAAAATAAATGAACTTTCATTAAAGTATAACATAGGTGGTGCTACCAAACTGCCTGGGTTCAAGTCCTAGCTCTGCCTCTTACTGGCTGGGATAAAAAACAACAACAACAAATATTTGTTAATATTTCTTAAATATTATCTTGTTATAAGGAAAATCTAAAACAGAAATGTCAAAAATGTTTTGAGCATTGGTAGCATCAATTAGATAAGTGAATAGCTTATTATGTGAGTTCTCTAATAGTATTTAGTAACATATATAATTTCTAGTATATTTGTAAAAATAGTCTCTTTACTTTGTGGTCATATATTTATACAGAATCATAGATTTTTAGAGATAAAATGGATCTTACAAATTATATTATAAAAGCGAGATATCTGACTTTGAGTCATTCCTGACCATCCCAAGGTCACATAAGTAGTGTCAAGAGTTATTGGGAAAGGACAACTAAAGATCAGATATGTGGGTAATCTGTGTCTTGTTCCCATTCTCCATACAGTACTTCTTCAACCACAGACTTGACCGCAAGCTCTAGCTTTCTATTTACTATGACTTCTCCAACATACTTTTCAGCTTTTGGTTTTGGGACTCCCCCCACCCTTTTTTCACAATATCATAAAGCCTAATGTTTAAAACTGGTTTACTGTATCTCTGCTGTATTGAATTATGGATGGTGTACTTAATTTGTTTCATTCAAGTATTTTTATTTTTGATGTTTTTCCTAAAAGTATTTATAAAGATAATATAAAATCTTTCTTGTGACAGTCCAGGGTATCTCCAGTTAGCTCAAAATACCACTAAAATTGCAAAACCAAATTAATTTTAATTAAAAAATAGGCCATATGTAATGTTTCCTGTGAGGGTGATGCTAGGCACTGTTCTAAGTTAGGATTGCCAGATTTAGTAAATAAAAATACAGCATGCCCAGGTAAATTTGAATTTCAAATAAACAACAAATAAACCAATTATGGCATAGGACATACTTATACTGAAACAAATTGTTCATTGTTTATCCAAAAATCAAATTGTACTGAGTATTTCTATTTTATTTAGCAATCCTAATTTAAGTGCTTAGAATACATCGCTGAAAAAAAGATTCATGCTCTCATAGAGCTTACATTTTAGAGAGGAGCGTTGGACAAGACCATTAGCATAATTAATAAGTAAACTATACAGTATGTTAGAAGATAAATGCTTTAGAATAAAAAAAAGAGAGCAGGATCTCTTAACCTGTGTGTGAGAATGTATGGAACACAGATTCTATTTATCTTTGTTGGTGAGACAAGCCTTATTGAGAGGCAAGATTTGGAGCATTCCTCCAGAATTCAGGGCAAGAGTGTTCCAGGTTGAGAGACAATGTCTAAATATTTGAAGAACAGTAAGGGACCAGTTGGCTGGAGTGAAGTGAGTGGTAGGAGAGAAACGGGGAAACCAGGTTGTAGGGTCTGGCAAGCCATTGTAAGGCTTTTGGAACCATTGAGCAAAGGTGTGATGTGACCTGACTTATCTTTTTAAAGGATCACTATAGGGTAATAAGTATAAAGCAGGGAGACTATTAAGAGATGATTACAGTTATTAAGGTGTGAGGTGAAGGGGCTCAGACAATAGTGATGGCAATACAAGTGGTTTGGTATTGGGAAATAGTAAGATTCTGAAGATATATTGAAGGTTGAACCAATAGGATTTCCTCAAGATTTAATGTGGGATGTGACAGAAAGAAAGGACTTAAGGGCGATAGCAAGGAATTTACCCTAAGCAAGTACGTTGTGAGTAGTATCACTGTCGTGGCTCTTATCTAAGAAACTGTGGCAAATTTGTGGGCTACAAATAAGTTAAAAGTTCATTTGGTGCTATTGATTGAGCAGCACCAGTTGTTTTCTGACAAAATGTTTTTTGTAAATGTAGCCATTTCTACAAAATAGGCAGATAGAAATTCTGTCTCATTTGCCCTTCCCATTAGAGCTTCCTTGTTGATGTAGCTCTCTCATCTCTGCCACAGGTGGGAGTTGAAGGGCATGAAGTTGCCTGTCATTAGGATTTTAGCAGAGTGCACTAAACAAAAATAACATGCTCCTTATGTCAAACATCAGGCAATGATTAGCCATGTCATGAAAAGCCCTGATCTTCAAGCCAGGGATATTTGTAAGGAGCTGTGTATTGAAAACTCTAAGGACCGATTGTGATTACCTTAAAGTGTCATTTAAATAATATATTAACATACATTTATGGACACAAATTAGAGCATGATCTACTGCTTCTTTGGGGAAACTAAAGAAAACCAAAGACTATCATGTACTATGAATAGATTTTTATGGGGACATTTTATTTTATTCCACCTGTCAGGATCAAGAGCAGGGCAGACAGCCTTCCAGCTTGCCAAATGTTACCAAACCCTGAATGCTTCAGCCTCAACGTAATTATATCCTTTTATTTATTGATAAACACCATATGCCTGTCATGTCAGGGATCAGAAAATGTCAAGGAGTCATTCATTAGACTCTACTACAAAGCCTTACTCATTATGCTCCACTTCGTTCATTCTTGCTAAGCCTTCACTTCTGAGGACCTCTGTCTCTAGGGGTTTCAACTCAAATAGCATGTCTTTGATAGGTGAGCCATTGGTGGTATCACTAATATGCAACTGTCTTCTTACAATTATTTGCCCTGATTGGGTGTGGGGTGGGGGGGGGTGAGGAGAGGCATGATTCATGTAATTTAAAAAAAGAGAGAGAGAAGATAAAAATAATTGAAAATTAGTTCAGAAATATATAAGTAACCCTTGAAACACTCCACTCTTCCTAATTATAGTTTACACAGACTAAATTGAAAGTTGATTTGCATCCTCTAAGCCTATGTGAGCTAGAGATGAGGGAGACTTGTTTAGTGTGACAGATGGCAGGGTGATAATGTTTTGAGATTAAAAAGAAAATATATTGTACCATTTCCATTTAAAAAACGGGGCCCTGCTTTTGGTATAAACACATGAGAATGCATGAGATAATAATGATAATAATGATCAGAAGAAAAATAACAATAATAGCTAATAACATTGAACTTTTAATATGTGCCATGTATTGTTCTAGGCGGTCCACTTATTTAAGCCTCTTAATCCTCATATGAGGTAGGTATTATTATTACTCACAGTTCACAGATGAGGAAACTGATGTTTAAAGAGGATAAGTAACTTGGTCATGGTCACATAGCCAATAAATGGCTGAGCTAGGATTTAGATCCAGATGGTCTGATTTCACACTTTTAATTTCTACATAATATTAAATCATATGAAAATATCGACAAAAAAAATGTAACACATTTCTTAGCTTGATAGAAAGGGAAATGCCTAGGTGCCAGAATAGAGAAGAAACTCAAAATTGGAGTCATAAGATGAAACTGAAGAAGTAAAGCCCCAGGGAATATGAGACCCAAATATAGACCCTAAGAACTGGGCAAGATTATAATGTCTACATGGGAACTAGATGCATAAACTTGGACCTGTGCAGGGAGGGAGCTTGGAATGAATCTCCTTATTAAAGCTGGGAATGTTGGAGTTTTGCCTGGTGTGTAAAAGGGACCAGAAAAACTTTGCCCAACAACCCAGAAGGCAAAAAAGAAGGTTGTTGTCTTCTTACAGCAATGATGAACAAAGATATTTGTAAATGAGTGAGCAAATCTAAATAAGGGGAAAAAACACTATTCTCAACCTGTGTCACACACAGGTATGAAGTCCACATTTTTATTACCAACAGTGTAAAGGAACATGAAGTTTAGAAATAAACATAAAAATTAGTCCACAGTCAGTGAAAACTCTGGTACTTTTACAGAAGGAAATGCAAATGGCTCTACAAGGTAGTTTCACTCTCAGGGATAATAGGTACCCTTGGGGGTGGGAGGGAAACTAAACTTCCAGTAAAAAAATTGCAGACTACACAAAGAAGCAAATCATGAGAGGATGAGTCAATAGATAAAACACATAGTTCTCTAGGTACCAAACATAAGAAATAATTGGAAAATGCTATAAGAATCTTTAAAATTATTAAAGAGAGAAAAGAAAGAAAAAAGAATGCATTGAAAGATAGGATACTTTTTTTTTTTTTTTAAAGAACCAAGTGGATTTTTAAAAGAACCAAGTAGAACTTTGGGAAATAAAAAATTAAAATAAAAAACTCGGTAGGTAAGTAAACAGGAGGTTTGACACAGATGAACAGAGATGAAATGTGTCAGTAGACAAACAGAGAAACTCATCTAAAGAGAACAAGACATAGGGGGAGGTGGGAAATTACTCCCAAAGGTAAAGAGATAGAAAGTGAGAAGGTTAAGAAATATGGAAGGTTCACTCAGAAGGCCCAACATACACCTAATATGAGTTCCATATAGAACAATCAGAGTTTGAAGAGAGGCAATATTTGAAGAGATAATAAATGGATATTTCTTAAATCAAAGAAAGACATGCAGATGCATCTCAAGTTATGAACAAAATACAAATAAGACCACACCTAAACACATTGGAATAAAACTGCAGCACACCAAAGCAAAATAGACATTATTAAAAACAGAAAAGATATGCAATAAAATTTTATAATGGGAATTTTTTGGTCTCAATTTTTGTAGAGTCCACTTAAGGCCAATAACAAATTACAAAGAGAAATACTAAATTACCTATGCAGGATGTGAGAAGGCAGTGTTAAAAGCCATGACACAGCCCAAACCCACTTCAAGAGTGTAAAGGTTTGAGTTGAAGAAACCAGGAGAGCATTTCTTAGGAAAAATTAGAGAATGGTGATGGCATTTTCCATTGCCTTGCATTTGAGTGTGGGATTGAGGGGGGAGGAGAAGTACACTTATCTCAAGTCTACTAAAGGGGCTTTGAGAGGATTCTTTTGATGTCTCCTAGAATCTGCAAAAACACAAGGGAGTAGTTTTTTTTTTTTTTAATTTTTATTTTATTAGTTTCAAGTATATGGTACATTGGTTAGACATTTATATAGTTTATAAAATGATCCCCCTAATTGCTCTTTCTCTCCTTTGGCTCTCCACCTAGCCATTACATTAATGCTAACTGCATTCCCTATGCTGTGCTCCCTATCCCTGTGACGATCTAGCAACTACTAATTTTTATTTCTTTAACTCTTCACCCCATTCTGTCAGTCCCCCAAACCCCCTCTTCTCTGGCCATCACCAGATTGTCTTCTATATTTGTGAGTCTGTTTTTGATTAGTTTGTTCTTTTTGTTCCTTAGATTCTGCATATAAGTGAAATCATATGTTATTTATCTTTCTCTGTCTGACTTATTTCACTCAGCATAATAACCTCTAGGTCCATCCATGTCATTGCAAATGGTAGGATTTCATTTTTTTAATGGCTGAGTAATATTCCATTGTATGTTTGAAAGGGACTAGTTTTTTCAAAAACTGTCTCAAGAAGCCTTGTTGTAAATGAAAGACTTGGCTGTAACCACTTACAGAATCAGATGAGGCAAAAAGGAAGTAGTTTGAACACTTCTCTATTTGGCCTGGGAAATACGTATTGTTTCCTAAGAGCCAAATAGCCACTGTAGATTCTTAAACTGGAACTGTCTTGAGAGAAAACTGCCCAAGATGGAGGCCTGCCAATGGAGGAGAAAGCAGTGACAAAAGACTGTGCGATAAGCTTCTAGGGTCAGCAGGGTAAGGCAGGTTGGAAGAGGTTAACTATCATTGTGTTGCCTCTGTGAGAACTGCAATGTGGTGTCTCATTTACATCTTTTACAGGGCTCAAAAACCCATCGAAATTCACAAATCTCAGAAAACATACAAACCAGATCATCACACAATTAATAAAGTGAAACATTTCCTGCCACAGCTTCCTCCTTTCTCAGCAAACTAGCACAGTGCCCCTCACTCTACCCCAAGGACCTAGAAATTGGGAAGCAAGAATTAGAGAAGCATAAGGAGGGAAAACAGAGACATCACTCCTTTCCCTTTCCTTTTGCAAGGTTCTACTGTGAAGCAGGCCCTAGTTGGAGGGCTCTAACTTTGAATAAATTCCCAATGGTTTACTAGGACATAAGAAGGGACATTTTATTTACTAAAGTGAGACCTTTTATTTTATTAATTGAAAGTAACCAGGAAATCTTATTAATTGAGAATGATAAAAAAAAGTCATGGTACCTTTTTGAGATTTCATCTGAGGGGTGTGGGAAAAACTACCTCCACAAAGTAGGTTTGAATGACCAAAAGGAGATTTATGAAATAATTTTTTACTTGTACCTTATCACTCTGTTCTTTCAATGTAGTTGTTATAGAGAGACTCTTTATAAAGATGTGATAGTTAGACTAGCAGAGTCTTCATGAGTGAAAATAAAAGTTAGACTGGGAAAAATAATAAAATTCCTTTCCATCTAAACCATTATCCAAAACCAAAATTGAAATGAAAGTATGTTCAGATGACACATACAGGAAGACTATGAGTTACAGGCAGAGCTTAAATAACTACTAACTAAAGGATGAATTTCAGTAAGAATAAAATTGAATGCAAAAGGAAAAAGTGGGATGTGAGAAGCAATAGTAAGCTTAGAAATGGATAACATTGGTGATTCTAAGCAAGCATTGATTCAATTGGGGATTTGGTTGTAAGGAAGATGAAAACAACATAGTAGACAACAATATGGAAAATGGAAAGGACAATAAGAATTAAGTATTTGAAGATCTTTGAGTGACTCAGGAAGGGTATAAAGTTATTAAATTTAATTAATTAAACTTGATGAATTAGTCATTAACTGCTTTTGTTTCCTGTTTCATTAAATTTGGAACATAAGTTGTATCCTTCCTTCTTTTTACATTGGTTTACTCTCCTAATCTTTTTCTTACTTTTTATGTTGAGCACTTAAGTTATCGAATTTAAATCTCTTTTCTAATAAATGCATCTAACGCAATGAACTTTCCTCTAGGTTTCATCTTAGTTGCATCTTAGAAATTATGATATGTGTTGCTCTCACTGTCATCATTCAGTTTAAAACATCTTTCTAACTTATGTTTGATTTCTTCCTGGTCAATGAATTATTTAAAGATTTCTTTTTTTCTCTTGTTACAAACTTGTAGTAAGTGGGCGGAGGAGAGGTTGGCTATCTTTCTTTCCTGAATTCTGTTTTTATTGCATTGTGATCAGAGAACCTGTTAGAGAATGTTTATGTTAATTCATTGGTATTTACTGAAAATTCCTTTGTAGCCTAGAATGTTGATTTTTTTTTTTTTGGTAAATCTCGACACATGTTTGCAATGTATTGTCTTTTTGCTGAATTCTCTCTTTCTGTGTGTGGACACACTTCTAATAGATATTTACTAGAAGTCATGGGGTATACATATATTCAGTTATAGCAGATACCACAAAGTGGTTTTACAGAGTGGTTGCACAAATTAGCACTCGCACCAGCAGTGCATGAGAGTTCCAGTAGCTCCACATTCTCACCAACATTGGTATAATTGGTCTTTAAAAATACCTATACTGGTGAGTGGATAGTGATAGCCCTTTATGGCTATAAACTGCATTTTCCTGATTACTAATGAAGTTGGGCTTTTAAAATTATTTATTGGCCACTGGATATTCTCTTTTGCAAATCTTTTGATCATTTTCGCCCATTCTTCGAATGGGTTAACTTTTTCTTATTGATTTGTAGGAATATATATTAATTACATATTACTTACTAGCTTAAAACAATATTTATTACCTCATAATTTATCTGGGTCAAGAATCTAGGTGCCATTTAATTGGGTGCCTCTGGCTCATGATTTTTCCTGAAGTTGTAGTTAAGCTTTGGCCAGAGTTGCAGTCATCTCAAAACTTGACTGGTATTGGAATTCTGCTTCAAAGCTCACTAATGTGATTGTTAGCAGTTGTCAGTTCTTCATGGGCTGTTGGAGTGAGGGCTGTGGTTCCTCATCATATCATTTGGGCCTCTCTATAGGGTTGCTGACAATATAGCAGCTGGCTTAGTACTTTTTGTGTCCTCTTTAAGAAATTTTTGACTACCCTGAAGTCAGGAAGATACTCTTCTATGTGATCTTCTAAAACAGAGGTTGACAAATTTTTACTGTAAAAGGCCAGATAGTAAATATTTTAGGCTTTGTGGGCTAGACAGTCTCTGTTGCAACTACTCAATACTGCTATTATAGAGTGAAGGCCACAATATATAATATGTAAATGAATAGACATAGCTGTGTTTCAGTAAAACTTTATTTGCAACGCAGGTTTCAGTTTGATATGACTTGAAAGTTAGCTGACATTTGGCTTATGTGCTTCAATTGTTAACATTTTATTAATTTTCTTTTTCTTTATACATTTTTTTTCTCCTTCAGATGATAGACAGACAGACATGTATGTACATATATTTTGCTGAATCATTTGAGTTAAGTTTTGTAAGTTACATACTTTATGACATTTCTTTAGAACAGTTACCCAGGCTTTTATTTTTGTTTTTCATAATGTTCACAATTTTAAAGACCATTTGTTAAGCAGAAGATCATTCAATATGACTTTTTCTGATGGATTCCTGATGCTTATACTGAGAATCAGCATTCTTGGTGGAATAATTTTTATGTGATAATGTGGGTCTCTCAAGTATCACAACAGGAGGCACATGATGTCATTTTGACTTATTATTGGTGGTGGTAATTTTGATCACTTGATTAAGATAATGTTTGCCAGATTTCTCCATTGTAAATTTTTCTTTTATAATTCATAAACAAATCCGTGGGTCAATACTTTGACACTGTGTGAATATTCTGTCCTCCAACAATCTTTCGCTCAATGGTTTTAGCATCTATTAATATTTCTTGCGTGAATTGCTTATTACTGTGGCAATTTGTACCTTTTTTTTTCCTGCCTATTGCAGTGGTTAGGAAATATAATATATTAAATAGGTGTTGATAGAAGGAATCTGTGTTTTTATCCTGATCTCAGAGGGAAAATATTCATTATTTCACCTCAGTGTGATATTTGCTGTGTTTTGTTTTGTTTTGTTTTTTATCATCTAAAGAGGATTTTTTCATCTAAAGAAGTTTTTGTTTCTTTGTTTTTGTTTTGGGGTTCCTTTTTTTAGAGAATCATGCATAAGTATTGAGTTTTACTAAATTGTTTTCTGCACTTTTCAATATAATTATACAATTCTCTCTCTTTTTTTTGTTAATATCGTGAATTATATTGGATTTTCAAATTTTGAAGTTAATTTTCAAATATCAAAACATTTTAAATTATATTTTTTATTATTTCCTAGCTTAATTCCATGGTGATCAGAAAACATATCCTGTAGGATTAAAACCTCTGAATTTTGATAAGATCTGCTTTATGGACCAACATATGGCTAATTTTGATGTGTAAAGAGGTAAAAATACTGCTTTTCCTTATACATTTGAATACGCAGATATGTGTCTAGCTGTTGTTGGCTGCAGTGTTCTATATCTCACATGATTCAAGTATGTTAATCATGTTATTCAGACTTTCTGTGTCCTTACTGATATATTTTTCTGCTTGCTCTTTCAGTTACTGAGAGAGGGGGCTAAATTCTCTCATTATGATTATAGATTTGTTTATTTTTTCCCTTACTTCTGTCAAATTTTTCTTTATATATTCTGAAATGTTATTGAGTACATAAAAATTTACAATGATTACATTTTTATCTCTGTTTATCTGTTAATATTTCTTACCTCAAAGTCTAATTTGCCAGATACTGGTATAACAAGACCAGCTTTCTTTTGTTTAGTGTTTTTATAGTATTGCTTTTTTACATCTTTTATATCTAGCATATAGTTGGATTTTATTTATTTTAATCCAGTTTTAAAATATTTTTAATTGAGTAGTCTAGATTCATTTAATGTGAATACTGATACAGTTATATTCGGGTTCATATTTACCATTTTATTATGTTTTCTATTTGTCCTAATCTGTTCTATGGTCTCCACTCTCTCTTTTCTTTGATTCTTTGAACTCATTGAGTATTTATTTCATCTTTCTATCTTCCACCACCATTACCATCTACTTACATACTATTAATATAAAATAGTATTTTTACCTCTCTATAGACAATAATAGGACTTACAGCACTTTAACTTCATTTACTCCTCCTGCTTTTTGTGTCATTGTTGTCATGCATTTTAATTCTGCACGTACTAATTTTCTATAAAACATTGTTATTATTATTTTGTACAGTCAGTATTTACCCATATTTTCCCATTTTTGTTGTTCTTTATTTGCACTTGCATTTATACGTATCCACATAGGATCATTTTCTTTCTACCTGAAGGATTTCCAGTATTTCTCTTTTCTATTGAGGTATAATTGACACATAACATTGTAATAGTTTCAGGTGTACACCATGGTGATTCCATATCTGTATACATTGCAAAATGATTACCACGATAAGTCTAATTAAAATCTGTCACCATACACAGCTACAAATTTTTTCTCTTTCTTGTGGTTAGAACTTTCAAGATCTATTCTCTTAGTAATCTTAAATATGTTATACAGCTTTATTATCTATGGTCACCATGCTGTACATTACATCTCTATGACTTGTTTATTTTATATTAAGTTTGTATCTTTTGACCCCTTCACTCACCAATATGTTCTCTGTGTCAATGAGATCATCCAGTATATTTATCTTTCTTCATCTGAGATATTTAACAGCATACTGCCCTCAAGGTTCATCAATATTGTTGCAAGTGGCAAAATTTTATTCTTTTTTATGGCTGAATAATATTCCATTATATATATGTGTTTGTATATACACATATATCACATTTTCTTTACCCATTCATCCATTGATGAACACTTAAGTTGCTTCCATATCTTGGCTATTATAAATAATACTGTAATGAACCTGGAACAGCATAAATCTGAGTTAGTGCCTTTATTTTCTTTGGATAAATACCCAGGAGTGGAATTGCTGGATCTGAGTATTTCTTTAATTATGGCTTTACTGGTAAAAAGTTTGCTCTATTTGTGTTTATTTTGAAATCTGTTTATTCTACCTTTGCTTTTGAAAAAAATGGACAGATATAAAACTTTAGGTTGCAGTTATTTTCTTTTATTACTTGAAAAATATTATTCCGTTGAATTATGGTTTCCAATATTTCTTAAGCATCTTAATATTCTTTCTAAGATAATTTTTCATCTTGTCTCCCATGAGAACAAATAGAGAATATCAGCAAATTTATTTGAAGATATAAGGCAGATGCCAAGATATTAAAGGATTATAGGGCCAAAATTTGGACAAAAAAAGAAACTCAGAGAGTTGAGCTCAGTATTTGTGATTGCTTTCTCTTTGAGGTATCTGCTGATTTCAGAAGAGGCAGCTGAGAATCTGAGAAAAGCTCTCCACTGACTCATAAACTTAGAAGGACAAAAAAAAAAAAAGGGAGATCATGGCATGCCAAGGATGGGGAATAACGTGATTACTCCTCACCTAAGCTTTGGTCTGAGACCCTGAAGAACTATATCTTAGGAGAATTGGTAAACCAGAAACAGACTAGTTTTGAATTATCTCAATATTTGATTGGGTTAAGGCGATCTGGGATTGCTAATGCCTTAGCCCAGCATGTTAGAAGCAAATATATCTTTCTAGAGGAAGATAACATCATTCAAAACTTAAAATAGTCTTTAGCCTCTTTTAATAAAAATTAACCAGTCACATGAGGAGCCAATATAACAAAGACACAAGAGAAATAATAAAAAACAGAAATAAATCTACAGATAATGGAGAAGGTTTTCAATTGTTCAGGAAATTTTTACAGCGCAGTTGATAATTTTGACAGATGAATGGAAAACGACAACAACAAAAAACCCAAATGATAATTTCAGAACTAAAAAACATAATAGCTGACATTAATAACTCGATGGATGAGTTTATCAGTCGATTAGACTCAGATAAAAAGAGAATTCATACGAGGAAGATAAATCAAAAGAAACTATAAGATAAATCCCAAAGCAACATCAGTAACAAAACAAGGAAAACATGAAAAAGAGTATAGATATAAGGCATATAGTGAAAATGTCAACATATATATTATTATAGTTCTGGAAGAGGAGGAGGGAGATGATGGGAAGTAGCAATATATATGATGAGATAATGGCCGAGAATTAGAAAACAAAGCAAAACAAAACCCTGGAAGACATCAAGCCATAGATTTAAAAACCACTTAAAAATTCAGGAAGGATAAATATAATGAAAATCATTTCTAAGCATATCACAGTAAACCTACAGAAAATCAAGAAAAGAAAAAATCTTGCAAGTGACCAGAGGGAAACGGTTGAATTTTCAAAAAAAGAGTGGAAGTCAGAAGCCAGTAGGATGACATCTTCGAAGTTCTCCAAAAAAGTAGTCAACTATTGGTTTTGGCTGGACTCACACAGAAATCTGGAGCTGATTGAGGTTGACTCTACTCCATCTGTCTCTCTCCTATCCTTGGGTTTAGTAGACTAACTTGAAAGTATTCTTCTCATGGTAATGGCAGAGACACAGAGAGTAAGCAGATATATGCAAGCATTGTCTAAGGTTCTGCTCATGCCACATCTATTAAAAGCCCATTGGTCAAAGCAAGGCGTATGACTAAACCCCTAATCAAAGAACAGAGAAGTATGTTCTGCCACTTGATAGGTAGAGCCGTGAAGTCATGTGGGAAAGTGCACAGCTATAAAGAAAGAGTGAAGATTCGAAGCCATCAGTGCAATGCACCACAAGGTAACTAGTGAAAAATAGCTATCCAGAGAAATTTTTGTAGCCTGTTTCTCTGGACAGGAATGAATCAGGAATACCTACCTAAATAATTCTAGCTGTTGTTCTGACCAAACCCAAAGAGGTTTGGTAAAGGGTATGGAAAGTGTTCAAATACTCTTTCAGTTTACACTTTCAGAAAGCAGATATTTCATACTGCAGATGCTTTAACTAAACTCTAACAGCAACTCCTTCACAGGACAGAAGGTAATTGAGTGAAGGGAAAAAAATTATGTTTACTTTTAAAGTGAGAGAAATAGTAAATTGAGATGAGATGAAGGAAAACAATAAGACATGGATTTGGGTAACATCTTTCTTACCCAAACTAACAAAAAGCACTACGTAGAATTAAGTGAGGTTAAAAATATATATACAGTTATTCCTTTCCGGGTTTAGTATTGCTACATTTAACCTATAGTCCAAAAAAATATGGCAGGAAAGGCATAACAATGATTTAAATTTCAATGTGTTAAGACCTTGAGACCATTTCCCTCTTTATCCAAGAAGGAAACAAAGTAGATTCCAGTATGTATGGGCTTGAGTCACATATACTTGCTAATGTAGGGACAGAACAGAAGAAAATGGCCAGGACAAGAAGAAATTAGCCAAAACAGTTCTTGGAGGAATTTCCTGGGCATTAAAGGCAGTGTGAGGTAAGGCAGTGCTTCTCACATCAGCCCAAGATGTGCCCTGAACGGTGGCAACACATAGTTTCTGACAGTCTAAGCTGGCTGCCCCAAGCATAAACTTCATTTGAGAACTGTGTTCTCTTTAAAATTTCATGTGATTTTGTTTTCTCCTGCATAATAAATACTTTTTTTTTTTTTTTAAATAAAAATGTGTTTTAATTTACTTTCCTTAAGGTAATATTCAAGATTTAGGAAGAAGTGTCATAGACATGCTATAGCTTTGAGTATTTCCTGGCACATGGTTATATCTGCTAGAGTTAGGTAGTTCTATTTAAGAACCTCAGGTGATAGAGTTGGCCTAGGGGTAAGGGGGACTGGGTTTTACCCCTGCCTTTGCCCCCAGTTCAAGCTAGTATTGGAGAAGTTATTTGAACTGCCTAGACCTCAGTTTCCTTGCCTATAGGAAGAGATTGGACTAGACCATCTCTAATTTTCCATCCAGTTCTGAGCCACCATGAATTTCTTTCAGGTCCTTAGCTAAGTTCAGCACTGATATTCACCAATGAGCAGACATTCTTCTTGAGCTCCTCTACCATCTCTCAAGCATGTCTGGGGCTCATTTTAATGATCTGTTCTAGAGGATGAGAGCCAATTTTCCCTTACAAACTGATCATACAGATTAATAGAGTCCACTTAATATACAACCAGTTTCTCATTATAGGACAATACAGAGGCAGCAAATAATGATAGGAATAAAGACAATGCCAATATAATTTTTTTCTTTAATATACTAAAATAACATACTTTTCATGGGGAGATTGATGGACTTTGGCCTAGTAACAGATGCAGGGTTTTTGTTTTTGCTTTTTCTGATTCCATCAGCTTTGAAACTGAGACTGGAAATGGGACACTCACATTAATAAAACAACAAGGTGGCGTTTGGACACTTAAACTAAACAAAAGAAATTGGACCTGGGGGTGAATTACTTATTTATGGTATCTCCTGTTGAGCTATCTACCCTGAGGCCTGGAATACTCTCTTTATTGGTCCTTATAGCAAGTGGGGAGGGTTCTGTGATGGTTTGTGGTTGAGGTCAATGGTGAGCTGGTTGTGGGGGGTCATTTGGTCCACCATTTCCTTACAAAGAAATATATTTTCTCTCCCCCTTTTCTTGAAGGTATTTTAAAATCCAGTTCATGACGAACAGGAGATATGCTCAGGAATTGCTCATGAGATGATGTGTTCAGGAGGCAGTGAAAAATTAAATCAAAGTGAAACAGGAGAAACTTAATTAACTCTGAAAAGGAGAAACTCCTGAGTTGCTGGTGGCCACCTGATTTCTTGCACCTGTTATCACTGACCTACAGAAAGGGTGAGTATGGGCATTGGGCAGAAGAACTTCTCTGCCAAGGAGCTTGAAGTGCAGAGTGACGTAAATGGTCTCATCCATCTCTGGTTTCTACTATTGTCCCCCCAAACCTACAGCAGTTCTCATATCATCTTGTTTAATATCATTTAAATAAAGGTCACCTTCAGTCCAATGCAATCTCATAGAACAGAAGTAGTTCACAATCTTAAATGAATTCTTCATAGGGTTTTTACATATATGCACATGTGCAGTCTGAAACATAAGTCTTGCTATTGTCTTCAAGTTTACTTAAACACAAGCTCGTTGTTGTTGTATATGGGCATATCCTGTACAAAAAGCATTTATATGAACACACACAACTTTTGTCATTGTATAAAATCAGTTCTGTTATAGAGTATTTTCTCCTTACCATTAGGAAGAAAGGGTTTAGTTTTAAGAGAGATAGGAGAAAATACCACAGAGGAAAGGCTAGTTTCCCCAGTAGCCCTCTACCAAGAAGTCATACTTTCCCACTCTGATCTACAAAGGTATGATAAGTACCCTTCTCATGGCGCTGACAAGAGAGAATATGCGGGCTCAACATTATGGAGAGATCAAAGGACCAATGAGACCTGAGAGTCAGAGAGTGTTAAAGATAAGACTCTCAGACTCAAAGCCCAATGGGTCAGGGTGGCTATTGGCTTCTTAGGCAAGAGAGCAGGCAAGACCAGAAAGACTTGAACCCTAAAATCAGTGTTGTTGTCAAGGTTCAAGATAGAATTCTTGATAGGAGAGGAGGGATCCCTTCACCTCACTTCAGCAGCCCCCTAATGTGCTGCCATAATGAAGGCCTTTTACATCCAGTAAAAAGCTCTCCTTATCCTGGTCCCTTCCAGTTATCCAAGTTGACTAGCCCAACTCCTGGCTGTCCTTTCTTCATTAGCTGTCCTAGGCTTCAAGATCAGTTATTTCAAGCAGGTTCTTGTCACTATTCATAGTTTTCCCTTCACTCTGATGCCACCCACATCAGCCAATCCAGGCGATTCCTTATCTAGGATGAGCACAATATTTTATCTCTTCCTTTCCTGTCTCAGCTGAAAAATACTACTGAGAGAAGGGGGAACCTAAACCCAAAGCAAAGCCTAAACCAAAAACTGGATCAGAATTGGCTCCACAACATTGTATAATGTCTAACTTCTACTTGTTTTCTCATCCCTATCTAGCAAATTTACCCATTTCCCAAGGCAAGAATTCCAGAACATTATTCCTTGTCTCAAATCCTAAATCTACTCTGAGTCTGTCACTCTTAGCAGAAGGCAGACTGCTTCATCAGGAATAATGAAGGTCATGAATTCCTCAAATTTTCCCTTGCTACTCTTTCTGCAGCCATCTTTTCTCTTCCTCCTCAGGAAATTGTTTCTCTGCCTCCTCCAACGCTCATCTTTATGTGAACTCTTGATTCTAAAATCTCTTTTCTGGTATTGTTTTATCAATTATTTTTTCTCTTTTGTATTTTCAATATCCTTATTCAGTTTGTCCCTCATTCTACTACTATGCTCAAATCTCCAGCATTATTAAAAAAAAAAAAATCTCTGTATCTCTTCTTTCTTTTGTGGTCACCACCAACTTTTCTCCTCCTCTTCACTACCTTGCTTAACACAATTTGTATTTCCTGCCTTGTCTTCCTCATCTTTCATTTTCTCAACTCACTGTGGCCTGGCACTTCCATTACATCATGGTAACGTAAGGGCATTGTCAGTGATCACACCTGGATTAATGTCCATATCTTCCCTCTCAGTGAGGGGGAGGAAAATATCAACATCCTTGCTTGTCAGGTTGTAGGGGACACGGTTGTTACCATGAAGATTCCCCCGTTAGGACTGAGCCAACTGTTCCCCAGCTGCCGGGAGTGTTGCCTGAGAGGGTTACACCTGAGTTCTTCCCCAGTGACTGCTCTCAGCAGAAAGGAGCTGCCTTGTTTACAGTTCCCCTCCTCTTCAGAGGCATCCAGCATTCACTGACTTGTTGATCTGAAGGTCCCCTGGCCTAAGTGAGGGACATCTGTGAAGAACCATCAAAGCTTCAAACCTTTCCGTGAGATTGACTGAAGCCTTTGCTACAACTTCATTTCAGGTTTAATTCATGCATCAAGAGAAATTTCTTCCCAATCTGACTTTCTTCCCTACCCCAACAGGTGTTTCAGAGAGCACTCCTTAATAATTTTCCTGCAAGCAAATGTTTTTCTCAGAGACTGTTTCCTGGGGAACTTGATATAAGACACAGGGGAAGCTAGTTGTTTCTCCAGAAAAGCTGGCACTAGAGTCAGGAATTCTTCACTCTTAATCCCATCCTCTACCTACCAGGCTCCTTTGCTGGCTCGTACCAATCCAGAAAGTTTGGATCGGGCCGAATACAAAAATATAAATTTTCCTAGGCAACAAATGAAGTTGAGTCCCAATTTCTAGGTTTTTGGTTCAATTTCTTTATTTTCTTAAATAACTTTTATTTAAGATTATACTGGATCCAGGCCTTTTCCTTGGAACCTTAGTCAAAATTTTAGGCCCCTCTATCTCCATGATGTGCTCCCTTTTAGAGAAGTTGTGCCCCTTTCTCAGTTTCTCTCCTTTTTTTGGTTCCTGTCCCATCAAGTTCTCAAAAATTTGCCATGAAATGACAGTTTTAGCCTCCCCAAGTCTCCATATAGCCACTGCGAAGCATCACAGAATTAGATGGAATTCTCAGCTACAGTTTGATCTGGAATTCCAGAATCGATGGACATATTATTGATTAAAAGCATGTTTTATGGTGGAAAAGGACAAGAATCATATGACTTCATTTATATGTGGGATATAAAACAGAAAAGCAACAAACAAACAGAAGAAGCAAACTCAGAGACAGAATGATGGTTACCAGAGGGGGAGGAAGGCAGAAGGAGGATGAAGTGGGTAAAGGCGGTTGAATGTATGGTGATGGAAAGAGACTAGACCTTGGGTGGTGAGCACACAACACAATATACAGATGATGTATTATAGGATTGTACACTTAAAACTTATATCATGTTATTAACCAGTGTTACCCTAATTAATTTTATTTTTAAAATGCTCCATTTATTAGGATCATAGAATATATGCCTTTTTTTTTTTTTTTGCTAGATTGAAATCATTTTGATGGGTAAACTATTCTAATTATGAGCAATTCTGCCTTCCCTAATTCCAAAATATATTCTAATCCAAACTTTTCTTTCATATGTTTTCCCGCATGTGTATCAGTTACTTAACACTGAGTAACAAGCACTCTAAAAATGTAGTGGCTTTAAGCAACAGCAGTTCTTATTTCTTACCTGTCCTTGGTTTGTCTGGACATTTCTGCTGATCTAGACCAGGCTTCATTGAGCTCGGCTGGGCTTACTCATGCATCTACATTCATGGTTAGAAGCGAGCTGTCTTGGATAACCTCAGCTGGGACAGTGCATCTCTGCCCCATGGGACAGTGCAGCTCTTCCCCTCCAGTAGGCAGCTAGCCTGGGCCTATTCTCATGGCATGGCAGGGCTCCGATAGCAAGCAGGACTAATTGTTCAGGAGAGTAGGTCCTGTGTAAGCCTCTGCTTGCATATCATTGCTCAAAGCCCAGAGTCAGAATGGAAGGGGTTTATAAATTATAGACCAAAGAGTTTGGATTCCAGAAGGCCATTAATTGAAGTCATTCATGCAAGGACTCTACCTCACCACCCTAGGCTTAGTCACTATTATGTCCTGATTTGATGGCTCCAGGAGCCCCCATTCTAACTGCTATCCTTCTTCTACTCTTGACCCCTACAGTCCGTTCCCTACCTAATAGCCAAAAAAAAAAAAAAAAAAAAAATCAATGAAATAAAAAAACATCACACAATTTACCAAAAACAATAATAGGACACTGTATAGATTACTGTGTCTTTACAATAAATTTTGAAAACCTGTAGATAAGCCTTTCAATTTTGTTCATTTTTAAGATTGTTTTAGCTAAGTCTTTGCAGTTCTATAAAATATTAGAATTAGCTCCCCCCCCCCTAAAAAAAAAAAAAAAAAAAAAAAAAAAAAAAATCTTTTTAAAAAAGCAACCAGATCATGTCACTCCCCTGCTCAGAACCCTTTGATAGCTTACCCTTGCACTTAGACTAAAATCCAAGTCACTTCCCATGTACCAGGATGTAAGTGATCTGATGGCCCCTGACTATCTGTCTCTGTGCCCTCATGCTGTAACTGCATACTCCCTTGCCCACTCTACTTGGCCAATCTGCTCTTTGTTCTGTTCCTCCGGCCTGATCATGTCACTCCCCTGCTCAGAACCCTTTGATAGCTTACCCTTGCACTTAGACTAAAATCCAAGTCACTTCCCATGTACCAGGATGTAAGTGATCTGATGGCCCCTGACTATCTGTCTCTGTGCCCTCATGCTGTAACTGCATACTCCCTTGCCCACTCTACTTGGCCAATCTGCTCTTTGTTCTGTTCCTCCGGCCTCAGGAATCTTGTTCCTGCTTTGTCCCAGGTGTTTGGATGGCTGTCTTCTTATCTCGTAGCTCATACATCCTGACCCTACAGAGGACTTTCCTGATCATCCAAAGTAACACAACTGTGGCCCTTCCCTCCATGACAAAGACTCTTAACTTATTATCCTTTTATATAGCAACTTAACTTCTGAAATTATTTTTTAATCTTTTTATTTCCATTCTCCTAATTAGAATGTGAGCTTCATGGAAGTAGGAACCGTGTCTATATTGAGCATTGCTTTCTCCCTCACTGATGCTAATACTTATAAACATTCATACGGAGTCAACCAATAGTCATTGAATAAATATGTAAGCAATTTAAAATCTAGGCATACTCTACTTCACTGACTTAAGGCACAAACTATGGCCATATCTCTTTAATATTCAAAGCAACATGATTCTAAGCCCATTCTTCCCTCTTTTTCTCATTACAAGGCCTTTTCAGCCATATATTATGGTAAATTCTTCCTTCTTTTTGTTGTCTCATTTCTTATTTCTCATTCCTTACCCCCACGTAAAGGGGTGCTCCATAGCTAGCCCTGTTTCCCTCTGATCATTGTCCAATAGCCTTCAGAGGTTAATGCAGTGGTTCCCCAGACAAGGTGGGATACTGTTGATGACAGTTGGGAGACATCGGTGAGTACAGAATGAACTGGCTACAGGAGCAGAATTTCTCTCTGGCATCTATCATTCACATCTTGACTTCTGAGAATAAGACAGTTTGTTGATTTAAAATCCCAATTGGAGTTAAGTGTCCTGAGAGGACTGATAGCAACAATTTTTCTATGCTCCCCTGTGTTTACGCCTGGTAGATTATTTTTCAGAGGAAGATCATAAGAGCATTTCAACAGAATGATCTATAGTTTAGATCCATAGACTGCCTTAAGCAGCATATTATCAGAAGATAGAACTTCCCTAGTCTATTATCTGGGCTCTTTTGCTATATTGAGTTCTATCTCCTGATGAAATCTATATACTTTTCTTTCGATTTTCACAGATAACTAAAACTTGGTAGGTATTCATTCAAAATAATACTTTAAAATGTTTTCATTTTTGTCTCTCTCCTGCCTAAAGCCTTTCACACCTTGCTCTTTCTCTGCCCAGCCTTGAAAGTCCTCCAGAGATGAATCTCATAGGTCTATTGACAAGGACTCCACTCATATCTGACCGGTTGCCCCAGGATCCCATAAAATCTCTGCACTTCTTCAGAGCTTGCTCATGTTCTCTTTCACATGTAGAATGAAGCTCCTTTGCCTTAAAGCAGAAATAACTGACAGAATTTCCATGAAGGTAGTGAAGTTTAGCTTCAGGGTCCTTCACATACACTGGCTCTTTCTAAGACCCTAGGAGGGACCCTAATAATGTATTCACAGAGTCATTGCAAAATTAGCAAAAATAAGGTATTCTAACTACAATTGACAAGATTCTTATCAATTGAGAACTCTCTTTTTCCCTTGGTGTTGAGTGGTGATGGATGGTCATGGACATTTTGGGGATCGGGCTGAGAGAAAGTTAAGTCAGGAAATCATTTAATTTACATTTAGCAGAATATATTTATGGTAGGCGTCACTTCCATATATTGTTAGGTTATTTCTGACCATTCTGGTATAGGAATGGTTTCTAGGAATCCACTCCTTTGCCACTCTGCTAAGTCCCAGGGCAGAGCCATGGGGCTCAATTAAGGTATACATGGCTCTTTGTGTTCTTGGCACCAGAAATACATGGAAGAGAAACAAGGTTTGAAATGCAGGGAGCCAGAAAGCAGTTTGGAAAATTCTTCCAATTACCAAATGTAGAAAAATGTAAGCTAATATTTGGTTTTTATGGGTGCCTACTCAAAACAGAAGCTCTCTTTGGAGTATACTCTATGATCCAGCAATACAATTATACATGCCCTATACATTTTCTTCCTATTTTATGGCAATCACATGAAATAGAATTTATCAGCATTCTTGTATTTTTAAGGAATAAGTCTCTAGCAGTACCATAAACAGAAAGTATATCCATATGTGACATTGTATGTTTTATGCATCCCAATTATCAATAATAAAAAAATTTCAATTATGCCGCTAGTAAAATGATTGAGTTATCTTTGTATTTGTTCTGTAGAGAATGTTACAAAATTTATGCCAGATGAAGAGGCAATCAAAGAGTACTGAGTCAGAAAGCATAGGAAGAAATATTAAAAACACGTGTCAGGCACGTGTTTTTATTATGTTCTTAAAGCAGGGCTTTAAAATTATGTAAGCTTCAACACCCATAAAATCTACATCTTCTCTGGACCAAAACAGAACATAGTAATTATTATCACAACAAATTATCTCAACATGAAAATAATAATTCCTGTTAATTGAGTGCTTGCTATGGATCTGACATTATTCTAGGCACTTGTTATTAATTCTCTTATTTAATCCTTAAGATAACCCTGTGAAAGGATATGGTTCTCATTTCAGTGAGTTACAGAAAAAAGATTTTTCTCAAGGCCACAGAGTTCAAACTAGTTCTGTCTCATTCTGAAGCCTGTGCTCCACCCAGCATGCTTTGCTTCTGTAATCCTCTGTGTTGCAGGGTTTGGCTTTTAACCATATTTTTTTCTTGTGTTGCCTGCCTGCTTCTTAATGTTTGTGAAGATAAAGAATAGAACCCACATTTCTTTCATATCACCTTCAACACATGGCAGAGAGTTGAATTTGAGGTGGAATCTCTTTAATTCTTGCCATTCAAAATTGATTAGAAATCACGTCTGGAAAATGCCTCAAGAGAGGTATTGGAAACACCTCAGGAAGAAATAAAAAAATATTTATTTTTTTCCTCAATACAATGTGCTATCACATGTCATTGGTGGGAGAAATCACCGATTTTCAATTAAACATGAAAAAGGAGTTTGAAGCTACAGGTAGGCTTTGGGTTTCTGTTCTAAGCCATCACTGCTGGCTGGCGGGTGGGTAGATGTGTGAAATGCTAGTTACCATAGCAACTAGCACAGCAAGATTTTTTTCCCCCCACTTGGTTTATGAATCCAAATCAATAAATGTTTATAAATAACTGTCCAATTGGCCACAAGAAGTAAAAGCTTAAGCCAGAAAATCCTTCTGTCCTGTGAATGTGAGTCATAGATATATTGGCCATGTTCTGGGGACAGAAAAAGGCTATCCATGGAATAAACAATTGGCCACATCATTTTCTTTGCAAGAGCACTTAGGAAAAAACTGCTGAGTGAAAATCTGTTTCATATGCTTACTGACAACAAGAATGCAGAGTGTGTACATCCAAGGCATAAAGACAAAGCTGTAGAAATCACAGATGCTAGGTCTGAAAGAAACATCGAGGTAATGGACCTAAATGATTACACTGAAGTTCAAATGGAGTAGTTAGAGATAGTATCCTGCACTTTTAGATTATATGTTCTCTATGATATGCAAGTAGAATTTATACCAAAGTGGAATTTAGTATGAATAGTCCCAACAAAATTGAATTAGGCCACCAACTATTGTAAGGATTCTTTCTATAGCAGTCCAAACAGATGGTCAAACAGCCTCTCCAGGGATATTTTTAGTGAAAGGAAAAGTCATTTTCCTCTAATCTCCATCTAGTAGCTGTTAAATTTTTTTCTGAGCCCAAATCTCCTCCCACTCCCATCCCTTAACTTCTATCCATGGGTCTTAGTTTGTCCTTTGGCACAACGAAGAGTTAATACATCCTGTTCCCTCTTGGTGACAGCCCTTCAAAACTTTGAAGGCGGCCAATGAGTCTTTCTTTAGTATTCTTTTATTATTGGTGTAGTTCTGAGGAAAACAACTCTCCTTGTTTTTTTTTTTTTTTTCCCTCAGAGTTCTTTTAACTTGTCAGTGTTCTCAAAATGTGGACTCTCAGGATGATCTTTACAAATCTCCAGATGTAGGTTAAGATTTCAAAGAAATTACTTCCTATGCTTTCTCTATGGATGATGTTGCCTAGTTTATATTCAACTGTGTGTGTGTGTGTGTGTGTGTGTGTGTGTGTGTGTGTGAGTGTGTGTGTGTGTGAGTGTGTGTGTGTGTGGTGAGTGTTTACAGCCACACTGCACCGTTGGCACAGATTAAGCTTCTGGTTGGCTGAAACACACAGGACACCCCATCCCAGAATAGGAACAAATTACATAAATATTTTTCCAGAAAGAACCAACTAGGGCAGGGATTCCCTGGTGAGCCACTAGCCTGAGAAGCAAAAAGGAACAGCCCTGCTGATGATGGTTTTGGCAAATATTTTAGGTGGCTGATATAAAGTAGGTAAGGAGTAAATGTTCACAAGATATAGTTTGAGGGTCTTAGAGAAGGGTCTCCTGCCCCTTAATATCTCATCATCTAAATGCCAAATTGGCTGGCATTTCACCATTTGGAGATGTTAAACATCTCCTGGCTATTTCCTGCCGCACCCCCTCCAGCCTATTTCCCTAATAATATAGTGTGTTAGATTACCACAATTTGTTCTTTCAGGAAACAGGAGGACAAGGCACCATAGGAAAGCATGAACTTCCTGGATTTGGAGAGAGGGAAGAGGCATTAAAATACAGGGGAAATAGTTTAGAAAGAAGTAATAGGATGCTCTGAAGGCTGTGCAGTTTTGCTTGAGGCCTGCCCTGCTCCACAGTTAATGCTAAGTATGGCCAGGAGAGAGGTTACATAATCAAATATATATCAATGAAAGAAATTGGAGGGCGGAAGAGAGACAAAAGTGCCAGCATAATAGTAAGTGGACCGGAGACAGCAGGGAATAGTGGTACACTGGAACCTGCAGGGTCCCACTAAAGGGGCGACCATTGCACAGTTCCAGGCAAATATTGTAAAGGAGGAATGCAGGCCCTGTGTTGGCCGATCTTTTGAATTTTTAGAAATCTGGAAGTTTATGTAAAATCTTCTAGTTTGGGAATGCTGACCACTACTCTGAGAGTCAAACAAAATTCTCTCATGGAATCTAAAAAAGACAAATGCAGAAACAAAGAGTAGAGTGGTGGTTACCAGGAGTTGGGGTATGAGAGAAAGGGGGGCGATACTGTTAACAAGTCTGAGGATCTAACATACAGCATGGTATTCATAGCTAATAATACTGTATCATATACTTGAATGTGGCTAAGAGAGTAGATCTTAAATGTTCTCACTACAAAATGAAACGGTGACTTTATGATGGGTGGAGTGTTAATGCTATGGTGGTAATCATTTTCCAATTTATAAATTTATCAAATCAACACATTGTACACCTTAAACTTACACAATGTGGTATGTCAATAATATTTCAAAAAAAAATTGGAAAAAAACAAAAATAAAAGAACAAAATCTCTCTGCTGCCAGACATAGCAGAGGCTACCAATTTGTGGCCTCTAATATTAGGATCTACATCAAAAGGATCCATACCTACATCTATTTCAATGAAGCAAGTGGCAGAGACTCCAGAAGTTGTAGCTTAAATAATATAGTTGTTTCTGTCTGAGAGGGGCTTCAAGGAGTCTACTTGGAAATTTAAGTGTGTCTCCTGGAGTTTGAGGGAAAATAGTGAATAATGCCTGAAGATTTGTATTTGAGCAAAGGATAGGAAGCTATGACCATCTGCCTGCAGTGACAGAGCAGAGAGAGAGAGTTACATTGGAAGCAAACAGCACTTTGCCATTCTGTGTGTGCACATGCATGTTATCCAAGCATGTTTGAAAGTTATGAGACTGTCTGTCTGAGATAGAACCTTATCACAGAGCAGGTTTGAACATGCAAGGGGAAAGGGGAAAAAAAACGGTTATGTCTTCGGCCCCTTCAATAAAGCAATTATACCCACACAGAGGCACAAATGAGTGTGGTTTTCTTTTCTGAAACTTCTTTATAAAATCAAAATGTCTTGGAGATTTTCCCACATCAATATCAGTCTTATTTTTTCCCTTATTTACATATTTAATTGTATGGATAATATGTTTAAATAGGGCCCTTTTGAAGGATATTCATATTGATCCTAATTTTTTTGTTACTACTAATAATTCTGCAGTAAATTTCTTGTTTACCCTACCTAACTTTGCATATATATTATAGTATAATTACTAAAATAGAATTGCTGACAAATAGTATGTGCACTTTTTATTTTGAAAATTGTTACCAAATTGCCCTCCAGATAGGTAATATAAACTTACACACCCACCAATAATGTATGTTACACAAAGTGTTGTCAGTGGGCCAACGACATTGACATCACTGCGGAGCGTGTTAGAAATGCAAATTCTCAGGCCCTACCCCGAACCTTCTCAATCAGAAGCTGCACATTGATAATATCTCCTGGTGGTTCTTAAGCATCTAAGTTCTTTGAGAAGTCCTGTAGCCTCTTCATTGATAGCTGTCAATCTAATTGTGTCTACTTATGGTTTTACTTTGTATTTTCTTTAGTTGAGTGAGGTTGAGTATCTTTTTATGTTTAAGTCATTTTTAAATCTTTATATATTAAACAAATTATCTTGATATCTGTGATATGAATTGCAGATATTTATCTATTTGTTGTTTGCCTTCGATTTCTAATGTTTTATCTTTGTTGTGCAGAAGTTTTTATTTTTACATAGTTAAATTTATCTTTTTTTAATAGTTTCTATGTTCTAAATCATAGAAAACTCTTGCTCACTCCATAATTATTTAAATTTTTTTGTTTCCTTTATTATATTTAACAGTTTTATTGTTTACATTTAAGAATATTTTCTACCTGTAATTTATTTTAGTCTAAGAAATATGATGTGGATTTATTTTAATTTTTTCCAGTCGGCTACTTCTTTGTCCTAATTACGTTTATTGAATAATTCAGTCTTGCCCCATTTATTTGAGATGTCACTTTCACCAAATAATAAATTTCCCTACGTGAGTTCTCTATCAAATACTGACTGTATCATGCTTCCTTTAGATTAACCAAGATTCTCTACTGAACTGCCGAGTATGTTTTCCCAGGTCTGTAATTCCGATGATCAAAATGATCGAAATTTATTTGCCTTTTATCCCATTCCATCAGAGTTTCTGTAGGTGACAACTCATCTGATAAGGTATACAGGATAAAGGCTTACCAGTGTAGAGATTCACAATGACTCTCCCCAAAATGTGCCACTTTTGACATTGGAATTATTTTGAGCTGAAGACAATCAGGATCCTGCAGGCTCATGAGAAAAATTTACCTTTTCCATAAAGAATTTAAATTAGGGGCCTTGCCCATAATAAGAGTTATTACCAGAAATAACTTTTTTTATTATCCCTCTTTACCAGGGCAAATTGGTAATCACTGAACACCTGCTCTTCTTATTGTCCTGCAATGACCTTCCACCCCTCTGAAGCCTGGAGGCACCTTACCTCATCCTTAGCTCAGAATGCCATATATACTTCATTTTAACTTTTTGTCTCTGAATCTCTCATGTATGTGCAGTCTTTGGTTCTTTAATGTATATGGGGTTCCAGTACATATGAATGTAATTAAGTTTGGGCATTTTATCCTTTTGACCTCTCATGTTTATTTGACTGTTAGAGCAGCCAAAAGAACTTTGAGATAGAAGAAAGTTTCTTCCTCCCACACACAGGGGCTGGGGAGTGTTTTTTATTTTTGTTTTCTTTTGTTTTTAATAATGACTTTAAACAAAGAAGTAACTGAATGGGATAAGAAATTCTAGAATAGAATGGATTTTTAGAATTTATTATTTTATACCACAGAAGCAGCAGCTTATTGTGCTTTACCAGTCCTAGTTCTAAATTAGAAAATTAGACTTAAAGTCTCCCTTCTCCTCTTTTATGAGTTTTCAGAGCTATGCATTGGTTATCTAGCACTCTTTCTATTGCTGTTTCATCATCTTTATTGTGTTTTGATTAATTTATTTCTTTATTTTCTTGAATCAAAACTTGAAAGTATTTAAAATAAGTTTCTTTAGCATACCTCTCTTTTAGGAAATGTGTGTGTTAACCCTGATGACAATTAAAACCAAGAATTAGAACTCAAATATATTGCTTATAAATAGGAATATCAGTTTTTACTATATGTTTTCATGATTTTCCTTTTAGTTATGGTAGAGTTGTTTTCTCTGATGGCATAAAATGAGGACACGTTATGACCAAAACAAGACTGGTTCCTTGTGGGTCTCAAGCAGCTCCTACAAACACACTTGTGTGAATATTAGTAAATGAGTTCTTATGAAATGTAGCCAGTTTCCCACTAAGAAATGAAATTATAGGAATTACACTGATAATTCCTTCTTAAGGGCAACACCCATTTTAATAACATTTTGGTTTAAAAGAAGAAACTTCATTAAACAATAAGAAGAATATGTTAAATTTTCTCTTCCCTAATCACAGTAATTTTCCTCTTACCCATCTTGGAACAGTTTTAGATGTCCTCCTTTTGTCAGCTCACTTGAATTTTATAAGCCTGCAATTTGCGGACACTCAGTTGTTATTGATTTCGTTAGCAACCAGCACATATTAGCATATGTACAGTGTGCCGAAACCAATTTTTCTCTTTAGGAGCTCTGTGTGGTAATATCGTTACTGGGCCTTGGCTAAGTGTCATGAAAAGGCCCAGGAAAGGCTTCTACCGTATCGCTTGTGCAGTCATCCCTACAATCTTAGCCTGGAAACATGTAACCAGAGACTAGTAGGTCTGTGTGCAGCTAGTATACTTAGGTTATTGAGCCCAAGAAACAGGAGTGGGGAGGGGTGATTGGGGAGAGTGAAACAGAGAAAGAAAAAAATGCCAACTCAAGAAAGCACAATTGAGCTGTTACTTTTGTTGTCAATTGGGGATCTAGCCCACTCGGACCCTCCGAGAAACCTTCTAGAACATTCTTTGGGATTATCCACAGGAGAAGGAACAGGGGAGTATTTACTCTTTGGCTTGACCTCCCTTGCTCAAGGACTGTTCTGAAGGTGTTGACTCCCTCTAGTCCCAGGGCTCTATAAGTGGAGGAGCAGTTGGGCGGTCTCTACAGGCATCCCAGACAGAAAGCTCCAGGCGGTCAGCAAGAGAAAGGGCACTGCTGAAGTTAGTGTGTCAGGCTACATGTGAGGACGGCTGGCTTCCTCAACAATAGGCAAAGCAAAAGGAGGTACCGAGAAGGTGTAACGCAGGCATCAAAGATGCCTCACACACCTACACGCCAGGAGAAATATTCTTAAATGAAATCAGGCTTCTGACTACACTTTATCACCTGCTCCTGGCACAGAATTTTGAGGTGGATGTGTATATGATGTTTTAAGATGGCCACAGCAAGATGGTGAGTGACAATGGACTGCTCCTTGCAGACTCTATCCACATGTCTCAGTGGCCACATGTTTCAGAGTCCCACAGCAGAAAAGGACACCCTACCAGTACCCACCGCCTTGTCCACTCGGGAAGTATCCTTGGGCTTTTGTAAAACCACAGACCATTTCTACCTACTCCTCCCTGCCAGGCCATAGTGCTACTAAGAAAAAATCACAGTACAGGGAAATAAGCTCTGAGGTTTTGTGGTTAACTGCTGCTGTGAGGGGCATAGCTAACAGTGCAGTGAGCACCTGCAGAACCCATCTGGGTTCATCGAACTGGCACTAAAGCAACATGCAAATCATAGAGGTGGTTTTATAGGTCTAGGTACTTGCCCAGGCTTTAGCAGCAAAAGAAGCTACTCTCTAGAGTGGCTTCAAATCATTTTTGAGATACCTACATCCTTGAATGTATAGGTACACACATATATGAACATGCCAGGGCAATCATAGTGCAAAAACAGACTGTCTATAAAAATCTTTTTGGTTTGCCTCTGAAGACCCAAGTCAAAGGGACATCTGATGAGGGAACATAAAAATATATAGTCTTTCAGAGAGAGATGAATTTGACTTCTCAGAGAGGACGGAGAAGAGGACCCCACTTGACTCTGATTCTTGGAGAAACAACAGATGCAATAGTAGGCCGGTGTGGACGTTCACACCTGCTCAGCAATATGGGATGTGGGGATATAATTCTGACTGGGTTGGATGGCTTCCTTTCATCCCAGGCTCCCTTTCCTTCTTTGTTCCGTGTTAGCTGACAATCTCAGCCCCTTTATCTTCACAACTTGTTTAACAAAACCCAGGAGCATTTATGATATGCAAAGTACTAATCTAAGAACTTCACAAACATGCACTCATTTACTTCTCATAAAAATAGTATAAGTACTCAGAATTATCATCCCCATTTTATGGATGAAGAAGTTGAGGCACGAGAAGCTACGTAATTTACTCAAGATTGTATAACAAGTGAATGGTTAAGGCTGGGACATAGAAACTGTGCTCTTAACCACAGGCTGCTGTCTGTGTTGTGTCCTTTTTTGTCTGTCGCTGAAGGTTGGTTAACCACTTTACTCCTTTCCTTATCTCCCATGGTGTTTATTGTTGTGCTGTTTGATTCTAGGCAGTCCTGAAAGATTCTCTAATTGCTTTGCATGTTTGCCTTGTTTCCTCAACTAGATTATGAGAAACCCACAACAGTGCGGGCAGAAGCTTTCTGAGTCACTGAAATTGTCAGACAGAATCTGAAGACTATGACCTTTCAGAGAGTCCCCATGTCATTATTCAGGGCTTATTGACTCCACACATAAACTTAGCCAGCTTAGGTGTCTTATTTCACATAAAGAACAGACCATAAGCAGAAAATCAGAAGGGGAGAGTTTGTAAGAGGCAAACACATCAATGGCAAGGAGTGCAATGGAGAGACCAAGAGTGTGGCTGCAGGAGAGGCAGAAACCACTGTAAATGTTCACCTTGACCCTTCAAGGAAAACTTAAATGATGCTCCATTTCGGAAGGTAGCAAAGTGTTTAAGATATCTCAGAATTTCTTCCTCATAAAATGATTCAAGTAAAAATAACTGTTGCAACTTTAAAAGGTAAGCTTGGTTATCTAGACATGTTATGAATGTAGAGCAGTTCATTTTTGGGTAATGCTGGCAAACATGAGGTGCCGCTGCAGTTCTTCTTGTCCCCTTAGTATAAGTTTACTGCCAAACCCCCTCGTGAGCTCTTCCCTCCATAAAAAAAAAATAAAAATAATATCTGATGACTATGTTACCACAAAGATTAATAAAATTTAGGCTGGATTCATTATTATACAGTCATTATTATGACTATTATTATTCAGTGACATAACAATATTATTATTCAGTATTATTTTATTTATTTTTCTTCTGACTTTAAAAGAAATTAAGATTAAATCATTTTTGTAAACTCAAGGCTCTGCACCTACTGTGCCCTGCTGAGCCCAGGGAAGGTAGCCAACTGTTAAGAGTGTCCATACTCCTCCCAAGGGCTTGGCATACATCATAACTATATTTTGAAAATAAGTAGTGAAAGCAAATGGGACTCTTAGTAGTTTGCTACACATAGAAACTAATTTTAAAAAATAAAAGACAAATTTCATATGTTTTCTTTCTTTTCTTTTTGTTGCATTCCTTTACCTTTCTGTCCATTTTTAAAATTAAACCTTTTATTGTGAGATCATTATAGGTTCACATGCAGTTGTAAGAAAGAACACGGAGAGGTTCTGTATATCTTTCACTTAGTTTCACCAAATCTCCCGTCTTTTTAAACCGTACAGTCTTCTTGATGGTCAATCATAATTTGTGTTGAAATATGATTAGCAGTCTTTTCTAAGCAGCTAGTATAAATCTTTATTTGTATTTAATAGTTTGTCATCTGACACTAATGACATTAGTTCCTAAATGTTATTAAAAGGTCCTAAAATGTTTTAGACTGTGCTTAAATATAAATTCAATGCTATATATTGTCACTATTATTTTTCCAATTTTTAAACACTTTAGTACATTTCTCCAAATGTTTTGAATAGAATTTCAAAATATTGCTTTTGAATGATCCTAACTTCCAATGTATAGGTTGGGTTGCTTTGGCATTGAACTTAAAAGTTTGTGCCAGATGGTAGCAAAGGAGAAACAAGCATATGTGTTTCCTATCCTTTTCTCCTTTTAGGGAGGAAATAGGAAATGAAGATAGTTAATAGATGTAGAGCAGTTTTTTCAACCTCTGCATGGTTAACACATTGGCCTGGGTAATTCTCTATTGGGCAGGGAGGGGGACACTGTCCTGTGTTTTAAGTAGCATCCTTGGCCTCTACCTACTAAATACCAGTAGCACCCCCTTCCCACTCTCATTTGTGACAACCAACAAATATCTCCAGACATGGCTAAATGTCCCCAGGGGAGGAGGGTGGCAATTCAGCTCCTGGTTGAGAACCCCTGGTTCAGAAGATCCAGAGGTCAGAGTGGGACCGTGGTGGGAATAGGACCATAAACGCTATCTAAAGGTTTGCAGGGACTTTTGTATCCTCTTTTCCCCAAAAATCCTCTGAGTCTTTATTTCTGCCCTGATCTCCCTGCATTCCTGAGAAACAGGCTATAGAGTACAAGCTACAGAACCAGACTGCTTGAACTCAAATTCCAGCTTTGCTAGTTGCTAACTCTGTGGCTCCAGGCGAGTTATGACCCCTAAGCCTTGGTTCTCTCCCCTGTAAAATGGGCTAATAATAGAAGCTGCCTCACATAAGAGAATCCATGCAAAGTGCATATTACAATGCCTGGCACATTGCAAGTACTCAGTGAATGTTAGGTACACACGCACACGCATGCGTGCGCTCGTGCACACACACACACACACACACACACGCAAATACACGCCTCATGCACGCACACACCAGACCAACTGAGGCTTTCTGGCAGAAAATATGGTGATGTCTATCTTTTTTAGGGGATTAAAGGAGATCCACCTTATTGTGAGGCAGTCAAGACTATAGTGATAAAAAGTCTAGGAAAATTAACTGTCTTTTACAGAAAAAGGGGAGGCAATGTTTAATAACTAAGCATATGAGTGCAATTTCTCTACTCTGAGAAGCCAGGTTAAAGCATTTATGATATGCCAGGCATTAACTATATTATTCTTCCCTACAGCCATTTGAAGTGGGTATTATCTCTAATTTTACGTAAGAAAATAAAGTGCAGATTCTTATCAAGGTCACGGCTGTAATAAGTTTCTAATGCAGGAGTCTAGCCCACATCTGATTAAATTCATATCCACTCTTTTGCTGCTGCATTGTATAATAAAAGAGGACAGGTGAAAGAAAGGCAGAGAGATGGACTGTTGAAATGATTTAGGAGAGGGTTTTGAAGGAGGCATTTGGCTAAAGAAAGCCCCAAGAGTGACCAATAAGAGCTGTTCTTTTAGCCAAGAAAGCTGAGATTCCTTGATGGACGGTAATGCTGGACTTTACTTTTGCCTGCTTCTATATTTTTTAAGGAAATTGAGAAGTAGAGAGAAGAGGCAGATGTCAAAAATTTGACAGAAGTGGGTGTGTTGTAAAAAGTTGATTTGTGCTGTCTACAGTGATGAGGGCTCTCAGGCTGCCCAACGTGGAAACTTAATTGGGGCTGCCCTTAGAAACGCAGCTAGAGAGCGTCCTGGTGGCAGAGGGTGGGAAGGTTTAAAGGAGAAGGCCCAGTGAAGAGAGAAGGGAATTTGAATTCAGCCTAGGCTGAGAAACCAAATAAGTGCCTGGAAACAAACATGCAGGACAATATAGGCACTCAGCTGCTTGATCTTTCTGGTATCCTCCATTTTAGCTGACTTACCAGGCAAAGCACAGAGAGGTGAGCTCTCTAGGTGCTAAAAAATGGGAACTAGAACAGCTTCAGCGCCTTAGAAACAAATATACCAGTCTCTGACTCCAAGTCTTTAGAATGGAAAATCCAACCCTTAGAAAATAAGCAGCCATTGATAAACTCGGGGTAAATCTTGTCTAACTGGCAAGGAGCACAATGGCTTCTAGGCTGGGGGTGAGGTAAGGCTGTGGTTAAGTGTGTTTGGACCATAGTCTTCTTTTCAAAGGCCCCTGGGCCAGCTGGAGGCTTTACAAGGGCCCCCACTCAGGCTGGCCAGCAGGGAGTTGAAGTAATCTAATTTTAATTATGTGACAAAAGCATGAAGAATCATTTAAAGGTCTGTCAGAGGGAAAAATGGCTCCAGTCTGCCAGGACTCCTTAGATGGTAATAAAGAAACCCACGGGCTAAATGCTGGGTTTTGGTGCTTAAAAAATTAAAATGCACATAATAACCAGATTGTGCACGATTGAAACAGAGATAGGCTATGAGGGGACATCCCCAGATAAAGACAAAGGCACCTACAAGACAGCTGGCTGCATGACAATACTAAATAGTTACTGGGGTTAAATGGTCTTTTAAAATTAAGGTGAATATTCTCTATCTCTCTAAAACCAAGTGAGAGAGCATTTCTGTGGATAGTAGCAAAAACAAATGGTTCATAAAGCACTTTCAGGTCCATTATTCTGGGGCTTCAAAAATATCTCATTAGATCTTTAAGGAAAACTCTTAGTGTTAAATAAAAAAAAGGGGGATTAATTTTGAGATCTCAGTTTGTTTTAATTTGCCACTGGTTATTATTTATATAAAAATGAAAAGAAATGTTCTTTTGTCTGAATGCTAGGTTCTGTAGCACTATTTTGAAGTTCTGAGAGCCTAGAGCAAGAGGCCAGCCTTTCTTTGAATCAGCTGACTTAGACCAAAAGATCCTTGAAGACTGGAGGCAGCCCAATGCTATAGAGTGTCTTCAATGTCAATTAAATAAGTGAGATATAGTGTTGAAATTATTAAGCAGATTAAGACTAGTGGTTTGGTCAAAAGTATTGCCGCATCTTTCTCAAAGTCAGTTCGGAATTCTGCTCAGGCTTCAACTCAGGTAAATAGAATAAGGTTGACTGAAAAGTTGGTCACAAAAGGTGCTAGCAGCAGATCAGTGGGGACCTCAGAATTTGGGCAAATAGGTACAAAATTATCTTGCCTCAAAATGTTTACATCTCATCTGTCTTTGCAGCTCACATCAATTGGTAAGGTAGTCTTCCTGAGATGATTTCTAAAATAGTAACCAGTCTTTCCTCTCTCTACACAGTTTTCCAGTGAGAAGAACAGCAGCGCCTTTTCCCCATTTACCCCAGGGACCATGATAAAGCTAGGTCATGCTTCTGTAACAAATAAAGCTCAAAATCTCAGTGGCTTAACATAGCAAAAATGTACTTCTTGCTCACGTCAAGGCCTAATGCAGGTGTCCCTTGCAGCTCTCATCCAAGCAGTGACTTTGGAGTACGGGTTGCTTCTAAGTTATAGAAGCCATCTGCATCATGCAACTTCCAGGTCACTGTAGGAAGGAGAACAAAGGAATAGAGGAAACACATTGGCTTCGAAATGCACAGGCTTGGAAGTGATAAACATCACTTCTATTTAAACTTCATTGTCCAGATCTAGTCATGTGGCCTCCAACTCAACTGCAAGGAGGTGGGGAAATGAAGGGGAAGCCACCAATATTTGAGTGATATTAACCATCTCTCTCCCCAGGGGCTCTGTTCAGCACCATTTCCCACTAACACCCTTATCCATTTATTTTGAAGCAAATGAAAAGTAGTTCTTCCTCATGAGAGATTGAGTTTGTATAAGATAGCTAGTGGTCTGTGTTACTACTGAGCAGGAAGAAATTTTTCCTTGCCTCTCTCATATAATTATAAACAAAATATTTTAGATTCGAGATCCCATCTGCAATATAGTAATAAGAACATGTGTTTTGTTTTCCTCTCGTGCTGCTGAAAAATCAACTACTCAAATAAATATTGTAACTCTTAGTGGCTGATTTAAAAAAGTATATATAAATCTTGAGAAAGTGGACAGTTGGCCAAGAACTTTGCATCTAATTTACGAGGAGAGCAAGAAGTCCCTGGGGTAGTACTGCAGCTTTCAAAACTAGGTTCATATTTACACCATACCTGTATACCTGGAACCAGTCTCAGAGTAGTGATGAGTTAAAGGAGCAAGTAGTAGTATTTAAAAGGCAACTCTATCCTCTTATTTGGATTTCTCAGAGACAGTCTAAAGAGATTCCTTTCATAATCCACAGCGACACTTAGTTACACCCTTTTTTCTCTCCTAGCTAATTCTCTCATATCCCAAAGATGGTCCAGAGTAAAACTCTCAATGAACAACCAGTGCAGCTTTCTGTTATCTCTCTCTCCTCCCAGTTCCTCCATCTAGATTTCCTTCCACGTTGGGGGTGGGGTGAGGTGGGGGGGCGGGGTTAAGAAAGACAATACAAAATTATCTTCAGTGATGGGAAAGGTGAAAAAACTATGAATACTTGTGCATTAATAATTTGTGCCCCAGGACATTTGCACCTTCACCTGCCTTGCAGTCTACTCAAGAATCTTGCATTCTCTCAGTAGTTACCAATTCTCCCCACAATCCTATTTCTTTAATAACTCACCATGCCACTCAAAATCAGAGGCCCAAATGTGAAGTCACGCTCAGCAGCTCCTTTGAAACAGCAAGAGAGAAATGAAAACTTTAAAGTGGGGGTAGAAATAATTTTGAAAAGGAAATTAGAATGCCTCTTAGCCGAAAAATACTTATTTTCTACTCTGTCATGAAGAAAAACTTTAGTTTGTGCTCTGGTACATTAATTTCTCATTACTTCAAAATTATAGAAATAGAATTTCCCTTTGACATTCTCTCAGTTTCCGCCCTATATTGGTGAATTTGGTCCTTGTCATGTAGTCTCATAAGGAATTTCTATTGCTCTTTTGAGTTATACATCCTCACAGCTGACCTTCTTCATCAGTCTCTGTCTCTCAGCCTCTTTCTCACATATCTGGTGTCACTGACACCTTTGCTGCTCAGATGTTGCAAATTCTCAGATCCAAATCCTCCTGCTTAGTAGTTTTCATCTCTCACTCCATATTGGAATCATCTGGAGAGCTTTGACAACTTTCAGTGCCTAGGTGCACCTCAGATTGTTTAAGTCTGTAACTAGGGGTGGGACCCAGGCACCAGTATTAAGGGGTATCAGAATTCTCTGATAGTGCCTGTGAAAAATGCTGATTCCTTTTCTTTTCTGAGACACCCTGACTCCTTGGGTCTGAGGTTGGATCTGATAATCTATTTTGCAAGCACCCCAAGGGAATGCTAACACAAATGGTTCCCAAACCACTCTTGGAGAAACAGTGCCCTGCTGGGGCTCAAATACCAAGTCACACCATGCTGCTGTGTCTTACATCCACTTAAAACATTTTTTGACATTGGAATTTTTATACATACATAAAAATGGGGATAATAGTATGATGAATATTTTGGTTCTCTATTGCTGCATAACAAATCACCCCAAAATTTAGATGTCTAAAACAACAACAAGTCTTGTGTTGTGTCCATGAATCTGCAATTCAGGCAATACTCAATTGGGACAACTAATCTCTGCTCTATCTATCAGCAGCTGGGACAGCTCAACTGGGCCTGGAGGATCCACTTCCAAGATGGCTCACTCACATAGCTATCAAGTCAGTGTTGGCTGTTGGCTGAAAGTCAGCTGGGATTGACAGCTGTAGACCTTGTTCCTCTACATGTAGGTCTCTTGATAGGGCTGCTGGGACTTCCTCACAACATGGCAGACGATTTCCAAGAGTGTACCAAGAGACAGGAAGTGCAAGTGGCCAGTTGCTAAAAGACTGGGCTAAGAAACTAGCATAGCATCTTTTCCTTTATATTCTGTTAGTCAAATAAATCAAAAAGCCTTCCCAAATTCAGGGGTATAGGACATAGGGCCCATTTCTTGATGGTTTGTGGCTCTGATTAATCTTCCACAATAGACCACCCTCTACCCAGCTTTACTTATGTACCCTCTACCCAGCTTTATTTATGTCTATTTTTGAAAGTTGTCCTTTTCCTCTTCTTGGGGCCTGGAGGTCTACCTTGAACTCAAATCTGTAAGCAGATTTCATCTTTTTAAATCTATCTAAGTTCTAGTCAACTTTCCTCATGCCACCTTCCCTTATTTTGCTTGGATCTATAAAAATTCATATCATTTAGACTCCCTGTTCTTCATCTTCTATTCGAGATTCACCGATTCTGGGTTATAGAGCCCCCTTCCCTCCCTTACCCATATCCACTTTGCATTGTCTGACCAGTCTCTCTGCTTGTATCTACACCTCCTCCTAGCTTCCATAGCTAGGTTTATTCTTTCAGTGCCTTTCTCATCCAACAGATAGGTGGGAACTGGCTTTCCTTATAGGTCTTGGTCCCTCCTGGTCAGCCTTGTATCATTGTAGTTAATATGGAAAATGACAGCCATCTCTGGAGGTAGCTCCCAACTTTTTGCTCACTTATCTTTCCTCCTTACTACCTTTCTTCATTCAAATCACAGAATTTTATAATTCGAGAGCAGGAAGGGGACTTATAGTCTATTTAGAAGCTAGCCCAAGTTTTATAAACAAGCAAATCTATGTTCCTTCCTGATATTTCCACCTTGGTCTCCATTTGAAATCTGGGAACAAGACTTCACTTCATAGTGGTAAAATGACTTTCCTATTCTTCCCTTCAAAACACATCTTCTCTAAAAAAAGAAGAAGAAAAACTAACTTTAAATCCCAGAAATTAGCCAGTGGGTAAAATTGGATAGGATGTGATAGAAATAAGTCCCCATGTTCTTCTTATATTAAAAAAATAATAATAATAAACCTATTTCCAAATTATTTGAACATATTCACATGTTCGTATGTTCTCTGTGCTTTCTGCTGAGCACACTGACAGTTTAACAATGGCAAAACCACATTACTTTTTTCTGTTACACTATTAGAAAGAGGGAGTGTGTTTCAGAGACAAGGATAATACAAGTGTAGGACTATCTCTCAAGCTTCATCTCTCATATGCAGCAACATGAGAAAACAGTACACACTTGCTTCCAGATTAATGGCGGTGCATAATGGGGAAAATGGGGTGAGCAGGGAGAGGAGAGGGAAGTAGGCACCAGGCAAATAAGGAGGCCCTTGCCTTTGACCTTGGTTTTCTAACTCTATAGGCCAGAGGTGAGCTCCACGTGTAACCAGACAGACAGACAGGGGAGCTCTTTTGTTAAAAGAGAAAATAATTTATTTAATTTGATTTTAAAATTATGACTTAAAATATTTTACACTCTAAGTTTCATGGTCCTGTCACAAAACCCAGTATCTTCACTCTACTTATGATGATGGTGTTATGTCCTGAAAGGTCTTGATTTCTTGAGCAGTGTGGCGTATACGGTGGTTACTCCATAAATGTGAATGATTTCTTATAAGTACAAGTGTGTATACACAACACACACATATCCTCTGTCACTCTTGAGATTGTCACAATTTATTAATTATAACTTATGAATTAAGTGACTATTACATGTGTGGCACTGTGTTAAATAGGCCCTAGAGACACAAGGTCATGCACACATGACCCTGGATCTCATGGGTGTCAATAAATGAGTGCGTGATTATTTTCAAATATGTTAAGTAGAATAATTGGTACCTTTTAAAATGTACTATTTCAAATTCAGAAAGAGAATAATTATATCACTCATTAAGAGTCTTTATCAGTAACCTACTTTTTTGTTTTAAACATTTTTTTTTTTTTACTTCAGGATTTAACTTTAAAAAGTCAAAATAATTTCCCCTAAAACAGCCTCTTCAGTCATATCCAGTGTTGACTCCTTTGTTATTTTTATGATATAGACTCAAGCAAGGCCTTTCGAGCTGGAAGGAACATTGGATACATATCCCTTTCCAGTTTTCTCTTTGAAACGTGTGTCATGTTACTTTCCATTCCGTTATATATATTGTGCAGCTGTTCAAGTTCTGAATGTGGGGAAGGTCACTGGTATAAATAGGATAACTCAGCGATGGGGATGTGCTCTTGGGACTTCTGGAAGTGAGGGAGCTCATACTGTGAGTACAGGTCATGTCGCTGAGATGGAGATTTACTGTTCCCCTTGCTCCTTAGGCATAGCAAATGGGAAGGGTAAAAGGGATTATGGAAATTGAGGGGAGGCTGAGAGAGGACTCTGAGAAGTGAATTTCTTTGCCAAGCCAAGTTATGTCCCAAAACTAGTTTGGTGTTTCTAAAGTCCAGGTCTTTGGAAGTAGCTTGGAAAAAAATTCTTAATGAGCAAATATGTATAATGCTCTTGGTGATATGTAGGTACATCTCCCAGTATGATTAACTAACTGAATTTAGGGGTGCAGGAAAATGTAATCCACGGTGTTAATCACACTCAATGAGATCTTTAGCCATAGAGTGTATTCAGAGGCCTGGTGTGTAGTCAGGGTAGATAACTAAAGTTAAAGTCTGTATTAATTTCACCTATATTTGTACTACCATATATTTTAGAAATGTTGACTGGTTTTTCTTACTCCAGAGTTCCCCTCATATGTAATGCATGAATGATGGGAATAACTCAAATTTGGAGCTGCAAATAGGAAAATTCACAATAGAAAAGAGCAGCATATTGAACCACATAATAATAAAGATATTTATTTATTTACTTACTTATTTATTCAACAAATATTTAATGAAATCCAACTTTGTGGTTGGCTCTCTGTTTAGTGTTTGAAACTCTGCTATGCTTAATCATTACATCTCTGTATGTTAAAAACTAAAATAAAAAAACACAAATATAGTGGGAAAATGTTTTTATGAAATTGACAAAGTGCTCTTATATTTATTATATACAGTTCAATAGAATATCACTTGTGATACAGATACTATACCAGGCTAGGTTATTAAAGCATGAAAAAGCTGAGAAGATAATAATAAATTAACATGTTAAAATCTAAATGGAAATGGGAACCAAGAGGACTAAATGGGAACCCAAGCACTTAAACCTCTAGTGCCATGAGGGCATTTGTTGAGCGAGGTGAACATAGGCTTAGATTTTTACAATTCTCTGATGTGAAGAGGAAAGATGCCAAAGGCAGGTTCACCTAAGGTGGGGAGACCCCTAGGATCTTCTTCCTCTCTTATGGGCTGAATTTTGTCCCTTCTTAATTCATATATTGAAGCTCTCTAACCCCCAGTACCTCAGAATGTGACTGTATTTGGAGATGGGACCTTTAAAGAGATAATTAAGCTAAAATGAGACACACCCCTTCATAAGGTGGGGCTTAATCCAATCTGATTGGTGTCCTTATGAGAAAAGATTAGTACATACAAAGGAACACCAGCAGCCTACAGGCACAGAGGAAAGATCAGGTGAAGAGGCAGCAGGAAGGCAGACATCTGCGAACCAAAGAAGGAAGCCTCAGAGGAAATCAACCTTACTGGCACCTTGATCTTGAACTTCCAACATCCAGAGGTAGAGGTAAATAAGTGTTCCCTTGTTTAAGCCAGCCAGTCTGTGGTATTTCGTTATGGCAGCTCTAGCAGACTAATACATCCTCCATAAAGATGGGATTCCAAAGTGCTATAATCATAAGGTTAGGCAAAGTCAGAGGTAAGCCCGCCCCCTTCCACCTCAGGAGACTGCAGGGAATGTTATGTTGGAGATAAGCAGAGTAGGAGAGAATAAAACCACCTTTGAGTTATACACAGCATCCAGACCCCTGTGAGTATATGAAGCTCAAATTTATATTACCAGAGTGATTCAAGATCTTGAAATAGCGAATTCAATTTAAATGGCCCCACACTAGTTTTGCTTCTCGGCACCTGGCAGGAAATTCCCACAAAACATGCTACAATGTTGATGGGCCTTGAAAACATTATGCTTTTTGAAATAATCCAGACACAGAAGAACAAATATTGTATAATTCCATCTGTCTGAGGTACCTAGAAAGGGCAAATTTATAGAGACAGAAAGTAGGATAGGGATTAGCAGGGGCTGGGAGAGGGGAAAGTGGGGGTTATTGTTTAATGAGTATAGAATTTATGCTGGAAATGATGACGACATTTTGGATATAGATAATGGTGATAGTTATACAACACTGTGAATTTTTTAATGCTATCGAATTATATATTTACCAATGGTTAAAATGATAAAAATTGTGTTGTGTGTATTTTATTATAATAACAAATGCAAATAAAAAATTTCCATTAGGATTTCTCAAGGACAATGCAAGCAAGTAGACAGACAGCAAAGTCTTCAGATACTGGTCTCATTACTCAGCTTTTCAATGAAATCTTTGTTTATTATGTTTAAAGAAAAAAGATAAGATTGTACCCAAGAATAAACAGAAAATATTTTTTTAAATTAGATTTTAAAAAGAACCAAATATTTATTCTAGAAAGAAAATATACAGTAATTAAAAGAAAGCACTCAAAGGACAGATAAAAAAGCAAATTCAATATAACTGATTACTGCTGAATGATAATCAGGAGAATGATCTGGAATGCCTACAGAGAGACCAAAAGATGTAAACAGTGAAAGACTGGTTCACGGAAGAGACATGGAAGATCGAGTGAAAAAGTCTACCCTATGTCTAACCAGAGTTCTGCAAGAAGAGCAGAAGGAGAATGAAGCATTGGCAATTTTAGAAAAGATAATGGCTGAGAGTCTTCCAGAAATTATTATAGGCACAAATCCATACATCCAAGAAGCTGGATGAATATAAAACTGGATAAATAAAAATAAATCAACAGCCAGACACATTATAATAAAACTGCAGAGCATCAAAGATAAGAGGAAATCTTTAAAATAGCCAGAGAAAAAGGATAGGTTACCTTTGTTACAGTTATCTATTGTTATGTAAAAAACTGCTCCAAAATTTATTTCCTTCTGAGGATGAGAAACAATTTTATTTTATAACCCAGTAAGTGTATGGAACTGGAAATGATAAAAAATGGCCAAAAGACTCTTGAAGAAAAATTCAAGAAGTGAATTAGTCTTCTCACATTTGTATAAAGTTACAGTAATTAGATAATGCGGTGTTGATGAAAGGATGGTAAATAGATGGATGGAATAGAATAGAGAACTCCAGAAATATGCTCAGATAGAAAGTTAATATCTGACTGAGGTGGCTTTGTATATCAGTGGGGTGAAATCGACCTTTCAAATGGTATTGCTGGAATAAGTAGGTATCCATACAGAGAAAATTAAAAGTGGAACCTTACCTTATATCATATATAAAAATCAGTTTTAGGTAGATTAGAAACTTAAATCTGAAATACAAAATTATAAAGCATATAGATGATAGGAAAACTTCAGTGACCCAAGAATAGTGAAGAATGTCTAAATCATAAAGAAAAAAAAATAGATAAATTTAACTTTAATGAAATTAAGAATCAAAAGACATTATAAAGAGAGTAAAAAGGCAAATCACAGAATGGAAAAAAATTGTTGCAACTTGTATTATTATTGAAAAGGGCTAATATATTAAAATTTATTAAATACATTAAAATTCGTTTACTATATTAAAAATTTCTACAAATTAATAAGGAAAGAACTAAGAACACATAGAAAAATATGGGAAAAATTTCCACATAGACACTTTACAAATAAAATAGCCAATAGACATATGAAAAGGTACTCAGTCTAATTGGATGGTTTGGGAAATATACTTAAAAGCCACAAATAGTATCAACATTTTAAACATGTTCCCTAGAAAATTTTTTATTCAAGTTTTAGAATTATCTTATAGTCCATAAATTATTAAAATCAATGCTGCATATATGTTTTTTCCTTCTTTGGGTGATTTACTTAACAAAAATTAAATGATTGCATCAAAGGTATATAAATCAAATAAGAACTAAATAAATGGAAAGATATTTCATGCTCGAGGACAGGAAGACTCAACTGTCAAGATATCAGTTTTTCCCAACTTGATCTATAGATTCACTGCAATCTCAACTAAAATCCCAGCAAGTCACTTTGTCATATCAACAAACTGATTTTAAAATTTATATAAAGAGTCAAAAAAAAAAAAGAAAAAATAAAGAAAACCAACTCTTAATAGGCAACACAGTAACGAAGGAGAAGAACAAATTTGGAAGACTGACATTATCTGACTTCAAGATTTACTATAAAGCTAACATAATCAACACAGTGATATGCTGAAGAAATAATAGACAAATAGACCAATGGAACAGGATAGAAAGTCCAGAAATAAACCCCCATAAATAAAGTCAACTGATCTTTGACAAAGGAACAAAGGCAATACAATGGAGCAAAGATAGTATTTTCAATAAATGGTGGTGGAGCAACTGGAAATCCATATGCAAAAAAAAAAAAAAAATGAATCTAGTCACAAGCCTTACATCCTTTACAAAAGTTAACATTTAGGTCATAGACCTAAATGTAAAACACAAACCTGTAAAACTTTTAGAAGGTAACGTAGGAAAATATCTAAAGGACCTTGGGGTTGGCAATAACTTTTTCAATATAATGCCAAGGGCACAATTCATGAAAGAAGGAACCGATAAGCTAGATTTCATTAAAATTAAAAATTTATGATCTGCAAAAGACACTCTCGAGGTAATGAAAAGATAAATCATAGACTGGGAGAAAATATTTAGAAGAGGCTCCGAAAAAGGACTCATCCCAAGTATTCAAAGAACACTTAAAACAACAATAAGTAAATAAACAACCTGATTAAAAAGTGAGCCAATGTTCTTAAGAGACATCTCACCAAAGAAAAAGATACTCCATATCACATGTCATCTGGAAAATGCAAATTAATGCTGGAAAATGCTGCAAGGATGTGGAACAAAAGGAACTCTTATTCATTGCTGGTGAGAATGCAAAATGGTACAGCCACTTTGGAAGAAGTTTGACACTTTCAAAACTAAACATTTTCTTGAGAGGAAAAAAAAAAGGTGTAGAAGATAGAGGCTCTGTTCATTCCTCTGGTGACCAAATCAAAGTTGTGATGGAAACAAGGAGCAAACAGCAAGGAAAAATCACCTGAGATCTAGGTGAACAAGTCATACAATTAAAGAGAAGTCCAAGAAACCACTCTGCAGTGGCAGAAGGTAGGAGGGGGCGAGGACAGGAGCTGCCCTGTCTTAGCAGCTGAATGAGATGGGGGCTGCGGCAGCAGCAGATGGCTCTTAAAGGGGCCCTGTCCGCGACTGAATTTTCGCAGAGACGACCTACTCACTCTGAGCATCAGTGCCGATTCAGCTGCACGCAGCGGGCACCAGGTACTTATAGAGAGACATAGTCGGAGTAAGGGTCAAGGCGAAACTCTCTCTGTACAGAAGTGCCAGATGGTATCTGTTGTTCCCTGTTGAGCCCTCTCCCTCCCAGTGCATGGACACAGCACTGCCATAGCCGTGACGTCATCAAACTGGATAACAGAGGTCACTCCGCCCAGAGGATTCCCTGAAACCCTGCCTCCTCCAACTCGCAGCCCCACCCAAGCTACGTCCAGGTGTATCCTCAGCAAGTCAGGTGTTCCTTGCTGAGCAGAGCCTAGACTCACACTGGAGGCAACTGGCATCGGTTTCTGGAGTTCTCTTTGGAGGCAACTGTAAGCACAGCATCTGTGGATTGCTTTCTGAATCTTAACAGGTGGCCCCAGAGGGGCACAGGCTTGGGCTAAATTTGGCCTGCATCTGAACCCCTCTCAGGACTGTGCCAATAGACACCTACTTCACAAATCCACAATAAAAAGACCTGGAGGCTAAGGAGCTCTGCTTAATACATAAAAGAGACATGGAAAGACAGCCAAAATGGGAAGACAAAGAAGCAGAAACCATAGGAGAGAATAGAACAGAGATCCAGAAATAATGGAGTCAAGTAATCTAACGGATGCAGAGTTCAAAACACTGGTTATAAAGATGCTCAATGAACTTTTGGGAAGTGTAGATAAATTCAGTGATAACTTCAATAAGAGATAAAAACATAAAAATGGAAATGGAAATTATAAAAGGGAACCAGTCAGAAATGAAGAACACGTTATCTGAGATGAGAAGTATATTAAATGGAATAAATAAAGGAATAAACAAAGTGAAAAAAGAAAAGAATCAAATGACCTATCTAGAGGATGAGAAAGCCAAGGACATTCAATCAGAATGGCAAGAAAAAAGATGCCAAGACTATAAAAATAATTTAGGGAGCACTATTGAAGGTCGAAACATCCAACTGATCAGCGTACCTGAAGGAAGACAAGATGTTGAACAGCAGTTTGAAGAAATAATGAGAGAAAACTTCCCTAACCTGGTGAAGGAAATGAACATAAAACTCCAGGAAGCTCAGAGAATCCCCAAAACCAAGGATCCAAAGAGGCCCACGGCGCGACACATCATAATTAAAATGCCAAAGATTAAATACAAAGAAAGAATATTAAAAGCAGCAAGAGAAAAGCAGATAGCTACCTACAAGGGAACATCCATAAGACTGCAGCTGATTTCTCAAAAGATACTATGCAGGACAGAAGGGCTTTGCAAAAAAATATTTGACAGGATGAAGATCCAGGATCTACTACCAAGTATACTTTATCCAGCAAAGCTATAATTTAAAGTTGAAGGACAGATAAAGAGCTTCCCAGACAAAAATAAGCTAAAGGAATTTATCACCACCAAACTGGTATTACAGGAAATGTTGGAGGGACTTCTTTAAGAAGAAAAAACATGTATCAAAAACAGGAATAGAGAATGGTAACAACTACATTTCTATCAATAAGTACCTCAAATGGAAAAGAATTAAGTGCACCAACTAAAAGATAGAATGGATGAATAGATAGGAAAACAAGACTCCTACATGTTGCCTACAAGAGACTCACTTCAGATTAAAAGACACACACAGACTAAAAGGAAGGAGATGGAAAAAGATATTGCTTTAATGGACCTAGAAGATATTTAAGTCAGAGAAAGATAAACATTATATGATTTCACTTATATGCAAAATCTAAGGAATAAAAAGAACAAACTAATCAAAAACAGACACTAATATAGTGGACAATTTGGTGATGGATGGAGGTTTTGGGAGACTGGGAGAATGGGGTGAAGGGTTAAAGAAGTACAGATTAGTAGCTGATGGCTGGTCATGGGGATGGGGAGCATGGCATAGGGAATGCAGTTAGCATTAATATGTTGGCTAGGTGGAGGGTCGGGGAGGGAGAGAGCAATTGAGGGGATCATTTTACGAGCTATATAGATGTTTAACCAATGTACTGTATACTTGAAACTAATTAAATTAATTTAAAAAACAATCTGAACATATTCTTACCATACAATCCAGTAATTGCATGCCTCAGTATTTTCTCAAAGGAGATGAAAACTTATGTTCACCCAAAAACCTGTACACAAATATTTATAGCAACTTTTTTCATAATTGCCCAAATTTGGAAATAATAAAGATGTCCTTCAGTAGGTGAATGGATAAATAAATTGTGCTGCATATAGACAATGGAATATTATCCAGTGCTAAAAAAATGAAAACCATGAAAAGACATAGAAGAAACTTAACTACATAATACCAAGTGAAAGAAGCCAATCTAAAAAGGTGACATACTGTATGGTTCCAACTATGTGACATTCTGGAAAAGGCAAAAGTATACAAACAGTGAAAAATCAGTGGTTGCCAGGGCTTAGTGGGAAGAGAGAGATAATTAGAAGGAGCATAGAGGACTTTAGGGCAGTGATAAAGTGTGTATAATACAATATGGTGGGTAGATGTCAGCATACATTTGTCTAAACCCACAGAATGTACAACACCAAGAGTGAATCCCTATGTAAACTAATGTAAACCAGGAACTTAGGGTGCTAATGATGTGTCAGTGTAGTTTCATTGGTTATAACAAATGCACCCCTTTGGTGGGGGACGTCAATAATTGGGGAGGTTGTGCATAATGGGGTAGAGGTATATAGGAAATCTCTGTATCTTCTGCTTAGTGTTGCTGTGAAACTTAAAGTGTTCTAAAAAATAAAATCTGTTTTTTAAAAAGTTTTTTCAAAGATGTTTAAATTTTTTTTTTTTTTGGTAAATCTTGATTCATATCCCCATATGGAGTAATGATAACTATGCTACCTACCCTGACACTCAGATGTTAGAAGGTAGTGCTGGGGTAGCCTAGTATGGAGGGAGGTAATAGGGAAGCCTGGAGTTAGGGGGACCGAACAAAGGATACAGGAGGATAAAATTAAGCTGGATTCAAGAGCATTTGGTGTTCTTGAGAAGAACAATGTTCCCTCTGGGCTGATCCTTTACCCAGGCTCTGGTTTGGTCTTCCTCAGACCTCTCAGATCTATATTCTGACAGATAGCCATGTGAAGGAGAAATATTCCGAGAGACTTTAAAAAAATAATTTAACTGTACATCCTTAGTGGGCTATTTCTTAAGGAAAAACATAATGGGGGAAAAACATCTTAACATTGGTTACAGTGTTTATATGGTTGGTGAGTGGTGGCATTATTTCTCTAAGACTATTGTGGGTATATTATGGGATAAAGCAAATGAATAATGGTGTGATATTTAAATTCTATCATTTCCAATGACAACTAGTTTTATTGGTGTGGGAGAAAGGACATATTTAAGACAGAAAAGGTTAAATAAACTTTTTTCTCCTTAATTTGAATTGGAAGTATCAATATGTTCTCATGATGTATTTTACCTTTAAAATTTTTAAAACCTTTTTATACAAAAATGTTCTAGTTTTGTCTACAGAAATAGCTAAGAAAATAATGATGAACCTCATAGCAATGAACATAACCAGCAGCCAGATTTTAATCTTGCAATAATACCTTTTCTCACTAAAAGAAAAGAGCTCCTTGGAGAAATGACTGATTCTAAGATTAAGTCAGGTAAAAAAGAAAAAGCTGCAATATCTTTTTAGATTAGAAATCAAAGAAGAAAGATGTCACAGATGATTTACTAAAAGCATGTCAAAATGACTTAAGAGCCAAACCGAAGACG
>NW_006434369.1:5131191-5152948 GCF_000325575.1 Pteropus alecto
TAACTGCAAAGGATTGAAATAAATAAAATACATTAAAATCTACAAGTCGTAATGTTACAAAAAAACAAGGCAAAATAAAAAAGCAATTCAGACTAACTTCTAATTGGCCATCTTTAGAGAATATTGGTGAACCAACACATTAATTTGACACCAATAAACAAAGGGAAATAATGAAGCATTTTTCCTGATGTTCCTATATGAACTGCATGACTAAACAGTAGATGAGGGGAAGTTTCTCTTTATAGAATTATTCCAGCTAATAAATGAATAAGGATTGATAGAATATCATCATTTTACATCCTTTAATAAATTAATGGATCTACATATTAATCAGTGGCTCCCAACATCACGTGAAGAAAAACAACTAGATATTATATTCCTTTACATGGAAGAACACATGACCACTTATGAAGCAATCTGTTAAAAAATTTATCCTGAATCTGATCAGGCCTCAAGATCCAACTAGCCATTCATGGGAAATTAAAAAGGAGAGACTAGCATGTTAAAGCAACATGAAAATCCAAACAGGAAAACTATAGGACAAATTATCTGGTTTCTTCCATAACAACAACAACAACAACAACAACAACAACAAAACTTCAAAGAAATAAAATGATGAAAGAGGATTCTGTAGATTATAAGAGACTTAAGCAACATGGTAACTTTTGCCATTAATGGGCCTTATTTGGATCTTGATTCAAATAGACAATTTGTAAAAATAAAAGTGCACACATTAATGGATTTATGAAACAACTGAAAATGTAAATAGTGGATACTAGATGATGATATTGAGGAATTACTGTTATTTTTGAAGGATTGTTATGTTTTAGAAATTATATTTTAAAATTTTTATGGGTGGAATTTAAAAAGAAAGAAACCATCCTAGAAATAATAAAGAATTCGCAGATGTGAAAGAGATATAATTTATTTCAGAAAAGTTTTATTCCCTCTCCACCCCACACCAAAAAGCCAGAGTTGATTCTATTGATTCATGGATGAACAAACACAGCATACTTAGGAAGGTGTGACCTGAGCTACAGGCTGGAGGAGGCTGGATGGGGAAGCGATTCCGTGCTGTTTTAGTCTTGTCTCTCATTACTAGACTCTGACACTATGCCCCTATATTACTCAGCTCAGGTTGCCATAACAAAATACCATAGACTGGGTGGCTTAAACAATAGAAATTAACTTTCTCACAGTTCTAGAGTCTGGAAGTCCAAGATCAAGTACCAGCTGATTCAACTTGCAGACAGTCGCCTTCTTGATATGTCCTCACATGGTAAGGGAAGAGAGAGAAAGAGAGGGAGAGAGAGAGAGAAAGAGAGCTGTCTCTTTCTTTCTTTTTTTTTTTTTTTATAAGGCTGCAGGTCTGCTAGATTAGTATCTCACCTTTATGACTTCATTTAACCTTAATTACTTCCTAAAAGCTCTATCTCCAGATATAGTCACCTTGGGGTTAGGGCTTCAACATATGAAATTTGGGAGACGCATTGATTCCATACCACCCCCACACAGGACTCTTTCTGCTCAATGCTGGGTCCAAGCCAGATGTCTGTGTTGGTAGCCAAGTACCTGAAAGGATCCGGCTACATGAATATTTGCTGGGCTTCATGACAGCCCATATGGCTTTGCACTGTCTGCCAGAGCTTGACTGAATTAATTAGATCAAATCAAAGAAGAGAGCCTAATATGTTATTGCTTTTTGCTAGTTCTTTCCCTCATAAGACAAAACACTAAATGTAATTAATCAGACGTGACATAAATGGGGAAGGATTTTTGTTGTTGTTGTTGTTGTTGTTTTGTTTTGTTTTCATTTAGTTTAATTTAATTTCGTGAAAGCTTTTTATTCAAGGGCCACGCCGAAACATTTAACTCGCCTGCTTTTAAAAATAAGAATGATAAACTTGAAACGAATCTAACAAAACAATGGATTCCACCAGGAAGACTTCAATATTAGGAGACATTGAAAGGCCAGGAGGAGCAAGAAGGACAAAAGAAATAAAGAGAAAAAGAGTGATAACAAAAGAGAAGGCCATGGGCAAGTCTGAAAGAAGACGGAGGGAAGTGCATGAAGAAGGAGGAGGAGAGCTAGAGGGCTTCAAGTATTCAAGAAGAGAGCCAGTCATCCAGAATGAGAAGGAATAGCTCAGCAGCCCCTGAGGCTGGCGTTTCTTAAAATAAATAGTACTTGTTTCTCTCTGGGGTTGATTTGAGCTGAGAGCATAAAAAATTAAATCATAATCTTTTCTAATCGTAAGGTTAGTTAAATATTGTTCACACACAGTTCCTTTTTAGCTTTAAATCATGGGGTAGCCTAGTCTAAATGGAAAAGCTAGAAGCCCCCAAGTGAATGGAATTAGTTTGGCATCTTAGAACAATGTCAACACAACTGTAGAATGAAATCAAATCAAGGACCAGAATGTCTTTATCCAGCAATGTGTGCTTTTTAATTAATAGGGTAGATGGTATTGGTTGGCCCCCCAAACAGTCATTTTCCTTTCTTCTTAGTGAATGGAACAATGAATGGTTTTGTTTGAATGACAAAGTGTCCCACACAGGGAATAAGAAACCATTAGCTAAACCAATTCGGGCAATCCTACTCCTGCTTTGCAGTGACTGAGCTAGGGATGAACAGTGAGGTATAAGGCAAAATTTGCCTGTGTGTTTATGGAAAAGATTTCCTACCTGACAAAAGAGAGAGTTCCTTCCTGTTCTTGTGTTATGTGAGAATGAGCTGCTCTGGCCAGACCATGACCAGGAGTAGCTGGCCATGACTACCACAGAGATGCTGCCCTAAGTTTCTGGTGTTGTTGACCCATAGAACTGCTAAATAAAATTCCGCCGAGTAAATCTGAAGATCCAATTTGCTTTATTAAGCAATTGATGATCAGGTAGCATCCCTTCTGACAACTAGAAGGGTGCTCCGAGGGATAGATATGTGTGTGTGTATACACACACACACACACACACACACACACACACACACACACACATACATACACAAAATGGAATGTTTTTATAAGTAGAAGGGTGGGGCAAAGGAGCTATTAACAAAAGAGAAGAAAGGATTATTTTGGGGCTGGGACATCTTTTCTTTGCGGGAGTAGAACAGGAAGGGTTTTTTATCATGTAGATTGCCCCTTCTTCCTATGGAAGATGACCTTACTGGTGCTTGACCAGAAAATTTCAGACTGTTTGATTAAGGTTATGTTTCTGAAAGACGTTGAAACTACAATTAGATCAGGCATTAAATCTAAGATTGGTATTTGGGGCTTTTAGCACAAGTGTTTTTTTCTTTAAGAAGACAAAGTCTGAAATTCTCTACCTCAAGACTTCTTGAAATAGGGGACAAGTAAAGGTCTATAGCTCAAATCCCCACTAGCTTGCTGTTCTGTCACTGCGACTGTGGAGGAAAAGGGTTCACATGTTAAACCTTACAAGCTCAGGGGAGGCCAGCATGGCAAGCCCTACAAACTCAGGCACTGAAATTAACCACATAGGATGGCTTGAACATAAAAATTCCCCAAAGTGGGTCATGGCCCGAGTCAAATCCTAGGTCTGTAGCTTCCTTGACAAAGGCCGATCTTTACCTTAAGTAAGCCTGTCTATTGTCTTTTTGTAGCTTAAGATAACGTACTCTTGGAATGTCAGCGGAATCCTCTTTTTCGAACCCTTCAGGGCACCAGATCACAAGGGACTACAGAACTCATTGTGATCTTGTTCTTTGAATACCATCTCTATGTGCTATAAGTGTTATTCACTATCCTGTACCCACCAATGTAAAAAAAATAAGTATGTGTCGCTCCGATTTACTTTTTATCCAATCGCAGAGATTTCCCCGCTTTGCTTTCTCCCATCCCCTTAATCTACCACCAGTGGATTTCATGTAACCCTCCTTACGTCTCCTCCTTTGATTCTAATGTATAAAATAAGCTGCAAAACTGCCATTCTCCAGAGCATTTTCTTAATCTGTTGAGATTTTTGCTTCCCGGCAATCGTCGTGAGTTTGGCTCAAATACACTCATTAAAATTCTCTACAGGTTTGGATGTTTCTTCCATCTATACGACCAAGCACACTTAACTGAGAACATTAAGTACAACCAAAGCTAAAGGATATTAGTAGGATTTGGTTTAACTATGAGATACAAACCCCAATATAGTAATGGTTCAAAGGAGATAATTTTATTTCTCTTTTTCATAAGCATCTGGAAGCAAGTAGTCTGGTTGGCGTAGTATCCTGTGGCATCAGAAACTCAGGGTCATTCTGACTTAATGATTGGCAATCCATTACCTCGTTTTCAGTCACCTATGGTCTATGTTGGTTGCTCCAGTTCTAGCCACCAAGTCTGTTTTTCAACCAGCAAGAAGAACTAAAGGGCAAAGAAGGAACATATGGCTTATGTGCAAGTCCTCAAGACATAAAGATCTTCAGGTAATAACTCCAAATAACTGACTTATGTAAAGGTGTCTGTGTAATGCCTTGGAGCAGATTCTCCTTCAGAGGCACTCACAGTGTGGTGCTTTTGGAGGGCATTGAGCAGAGGCAGCACCTGGCTGGTGAAGCTGGTGTCAACGTTGGTAGGCAGCTGCAACAGGAAGTGCAGTCTCCTAACTTCTCATGCAAACAGGAGCATTTGATAGGGTGTGTGAATAAACGTGTTGAAAAACCTTGTGGTGGAGGCTTGAAGTGGGAGAAGAGTAGGAGGTCCTGGGAGGAAGGGAACTGCAGAGCTAGAGAAATATTTTTTTAAAATTATTCTTAGCAGGCTGCTGTTTATTGGATTGATATGATTTCAGATTCACTTGTTTATCGCAGAAATGAAATTGTTTTTAAGAGTAAAGTTGTTTTGATATGAGACAAGTAAGCTGTGTCAAGATGTCATCATCGCATCCGTTGTCCTTGACAAGTACCCAGAAGTAGCTCAGCGACCGAGGAGCCCCCACTGGGGGCTTATCGAAGAAAACACACGGAGAAGCAACTCTGGTGGGAGGATATTTAGACTATAAATACTGAAAGTTTGTGAGGACTATCCGAGAGCGTTTGCTCTGGGCAAGGCTACACTTCGCTGAACTAAATAGCTCTTCCAAGGACCTTTAGGAAGTTAGCGGCTGCCTAGGTGAAGACGACTCTTTTGACAAGCAGTGGTGAAAAGCTCCGCAGCGACCCCTTGAAAAAGATCAGCTTTCCTGTCAGCACCGGCTATGCCCTTCCCTAGCAACGCGCTCTAGCAACAGGGAACTTTTACTTTTGCTTTGGCAACCGGATGCCAGCTCTCGGTTGGCTAAGCCACCTCTCCAGAGTACCAACGCACAGAAAGATACCCTTGGAATTAAATTTGGATTTTATTCCTTTTATCTCTCGTTGCCTGGAACAATAGTGTAATTTATCTATCATTAGTTTGGAGTATGTTATTTCTTTATCGGCTTATTAACAGACGTTACCTTTTATGCTATAGCATGTGGAATTATTATTATAATTCCCTCAGTGAACCTGTGTTAAAAAAAATACTGAGAAAAACAAACTCAGTTTCTGAGTACCATTTTGCCCTCCCCCAAAACAAACACCAGCCTTGTTTTCCCTTCAGGCCAATGTGAACTGGGAAATGTAAACTACACAAGTCCACATCTGAATTATACAAGGTAAAGACCTAGCCTTGCCAACAGGGGCAAGAACACAGGCAGTGGAGACATACACAGTGGTGACTCTCCAGTTCCTCAGACCTCACCCCACTTCCAAAAGTAACTCCTATCCCTAGGTGAGTCCTGACAAGGACATGAATGAGGCTGAGGTGGCTTCCCCAGTCAATAGGACACAGAACCAAGCTCTTAGGAAAGTTACAGTTCAACTCCCTGGAGAACAAATGAGATACAGCAGATCAAAACAGATCTGGGTTTGAAGGTGGCCCCTTGACCTCCTAGTTCCCGGCTAAGTTACTTCACCTTACTCAACTTCAGATTTCTCCCCCTATCTGTGGCAAGGTGGCGTTTCCTTTTGCCTTCCCTCTCCTTGATCATCCCCAATTTAGGTGCTTAATGGGTCTCGAGTAAGGAAGGAGACAAGGCTTTGTGTGGATAACTGCACAGTCCTCAAATTTCGATGTGAACGACAGTCACGCAGGCAAAAGGAGGTTTTCTCCTATAGATGTTCCATGAGGAGGGTGTTCCCCTTTGCACCTACAAAAGGTCTTGTAAACCCTTCCCAAGATAAATAGGACTGCTACTCAGGACACCGAGGATCCTACAGTATCCACCCCAGAGGCAACTAACCTGTGGGGAAGAGCAAGGGAAAAGCCGAAGAATCCTAAGTGAAGGAGGCCAGAAGTAGACCAGAAAGAGAGGGACTCCTCAGATGTCTTCCTAGCCAGTGAGCTGAAAGGTTCTAAATGGGAAAAGAAAGATTTTACACCATCTTCTTGATATCTTTTTCCTGTTTGGGGTAACGGAGTGTTCCTATACATTCTTGCATGTATTGTGACTTTGAGTACTTCAGGGGGAATTAAATGCTTCAATGTACACAAAGCACTGAGCACAGGCCTGGCACATGGTAAATACTGAACACATGTCAGTGCCTGTGTTATAATTGAAGAGACCTTGGTTTTATCTTAGTGCCACCACTGGTAAGCTGTGTGACATCAGCACTGATCTGGGGCTATGTTTCCTGATCGATAAATATGAGGACTTTGAAGGAGATGATCTCTAGGGGCTGTTTTAGCTCTCATGTCTTTGTGGGGTTTGGGTGCAGGGCTAGGAAGATGGTGGTGGAAAACATACAGCCAATATTAGGGAAGTGTTTTTGACATGACCTTGGCTAATGGGAATCTATTAGGTGGAGAGAGGAAGGATTTAGTTCCTGCTCTGAGGTCCTGATAAAGGAACCCGAATTCTGAACGTGGATAACCCCAGTGGTGAGTTTCTCTTCTTCTGCAGAATGGGAGTATGTCTAGTCCTCAACTATTCCCCGCATGAAGGAAATTCCACCAATTAAAGATTTGTTTTTAAGAATCATCTCAATATAGAAATGTTTTGGGCAAATGGTGGTATCATCTATTCTGATGAGAATCAATTCAATCGAATTGATTTTCTTTGACTCTTTAACTGAAATGAGCCACATTTAGGAAATGAGGTCTTTGATACTGAGATGAGAAAGTGGAAAGCAGAAAAGAGACATGTTGGGTGAGGATAAAGGAGATAGGAGACAGAACAAGCTACGAAGTAAATGTTTTCTCTAGAACTGGTCCTTTCTCCTCATCTCTTGCCAGGTGAGAAGTGTCTTCTCCTCCAGAAAATGAGACCCAAGGTAGCAAGAGATGGTACCTGCAAATGCCCACCTACAGGATCAAGCTCTCTTCCATTCCTGAGACCTGCTGTATAGCTAGAGAATGTTCCCTCCTCAGCTTTTTCCTCCCTTCCCCTGCTCCTCCCTACAGAGAGACTTGATTCTAAGGAGCCTGGGAACGCTGCACAGAGACTGCGCTGTAGAGTGTTTTGAAGGTGATAGCCTGGTGTTTGATGTCTCTGTTCAGGAAGAAATTATTAGTGGCATTCACTCATATAAATGGCATCCTCTAACTAAGTGTTCTTGTTAATTAGTGGCATGACTTGAATGTGATTGAATCCCCTCAACCTCTCTAGTGAGTACTATTTTGAAAATTTCATCTTTACATTCAAAGGCTTGGGTCTCACGGGCTCACCAGTGCAGCTTTGTTTTGGGCAGTGCACAAGCCCAGGGGCGGAGTGTTGGATTCCTATTAGCATTTTCCACCAGCGAGGCTGAGTGCTCCTGTGCAGAGGTGCTGAGTGCTTTCCTTTTATGTAAATGTCTGATCCACAACAAGGCTATCCTCTGACTACTTTCATCTTGCTCAGATCTCACAGAGCCCTTTTAAGGTAGGAAGCATTTGGCAGCTCTATCAAAGAAGTTGGCCCCCTTGCATCAGGAAGCTGAAATTCTGATAGAGTCCTGAAATTTCTTGAGACAAATAGTTCATATATTTTCAGTTTGATCACACATTAGTCATGAGTTGTTGCTTTTTTTTCGTTGAATGTGATAAAAGATGAACTAAAACTAGCTTAAGCACAAAGAAGGATTTAATAGGATACTGGGGTTTCTTATATAATCAAAGGAAACCAACAGCCAAACACGAGAGGGCATGGATGCAGCTCCACTTGAGGAAAAAGTGTAATGAGAGACCTGGATAGCACCAGAATCTGGGCTTTGTCTATGCTTTTCTCTACTCGTTGATCTCATTATCACTACAAATTTTGTGTGACTGGCCCAAATGTTACATCTTGTTGCTCCCACAACTAGAACAGGACTGACTCTCTCCTTGTCCAAGGTGAAATAAAATGCCAGGGAAGGGCTGTGATTGGTTCAGCTTGTGCAAAGACATGACTCCTGGCTGCAAGGGTCCTCAGATATTTGGAAAAGTCACTTCCTTTAGATACTTTATCAAATTATATCGAGATCTTTGACTCTAGCTAAGTCATCTCCTCTTTTATGCAATTCAATTTGTGATAATTTTGCTGTGCATATGTCTCTTTTTGAAGAAATTAATGATTTGAATATAATGTTTGTTTCCTTTGACAGAATCTTTCTAGAATAAGTGGAAATATCCATCTGCTATCCCAAGTTCATTAAAATGGGTCGGATTGTATTTAAAATCCTGTGTTGAGTCCTATTGTGTTAAATAAAGAATATTTGGTGTTACAGGTAATCTATAGAATTAATAAGCACTATAATATTGTATCTAGCAAGAAAATCTGTTCTGTTTTAAATATACCTTTCATTGTTAAAGAAACTAAAGTTGAGGTTTGAGGGAGAAAGGTGATAAAAGTAGTTCTAGGCTATGCCACCATATTTAAAAAGTAAGAGTAAGTGTTAGTAGTATGTGTCACCATCCTTCAAAAAGACAAGTGTCGGTTGCAACAGAAAAGGAGACCGGGTTTTACCGTTAGACTCAACTCTGTTGCACTTAGTCATTACTTAATAGAGCAAAATTTTTCCTTATCCTATTCATTCACAAGTCTTGCTTCTTTGGGGTAGCTGGCACTTCATTCAGAAATACTTCTTTGCCACCTTAGAAGGACAAAGACAAAGGCTATGAGAGTAAGAAGCAAACCTGGATCTCTTGCTGGGATATAATGCAGAGAGTGGGACTTGAAGGCAGACAGGCTTGGATTCGAATTTAGAATCGGCCACTTACTGAGTGATGCTGAATACAATATTCAACATTTTATTTTTTATTTATGTTTATTTATTTACTTTTTTACACCTATAGCACCTGGTCTTCCTAGGTGGTCTCCCATCCAAGTACTAACCAGGCCCAACCCTGCTTAGCTTCCAAGATCAGATGGGATTGGGCTTGTTCAGGGTAGCATGGCCATAGACTAATATTCAACATTTTAAAGTTTTGATTTTTCTCATTTGTAAAACACAGGGTTGTTTTGATTATGAAAGGAGACTATCTATGTAAAGTGTTTGGAACATGATTACTGGGGAAGAGGCCTACTTGATCCCAACCATACTCTGACCTCGTTCTTTTTTCTAGGTTATCCAAGCCTCTCATCTGGGTTCGCTCCACTCCCCCAGCACAAGAAGGGTAGAAGGGTGTTTAAGAAGAGCCACACCCAATCCATATTTGCTTTACTTCTAGTGGCATCGCTTTCCCTGCAGCTTCCCTTCCCTACCTACTGTTTTACATGAACACCAGGACATTTAAGATTGGCTGGTCTCACACAGGGAAGACACTCTTCTGATGTGAAGTGTCCACCTGTTATGTGTTCAGACTTCCTATCATTGTGAGAAGTTTGTCTTGAGCGGAATATTGTTCTCTTCTAAAAGCTGTGACTTAGTAGATGCTCCTGTTTTCCTTTCTTTTACCTTCCATATTTACTTGCGTGTTCATTCCAATACCCCATGTTCTTTGGAGATCATTTCTTAGAAGGAGGAAGCAATGTTCATGTAAAAGCACCAAAACAGATTGAAGGACACTGCTTTGTGCAGTGAGAGGACTGGCTAATCCTACCCTTGGCTAGCTTAGTCCCTAGAGGGTGACAGAAAAGAGAATCAAGTGGAGAGCAGAAATAGTTCCATGTAAACACTCAGGCACCAATATCCTCATCCAAGAAATTGCTATGAATGTCAAGAGCATCATATTTTCTGAGGCAGGATCAGAGACGAGCCAAACTCTAGGCCATGCCAATGGAAGGAAAAAATATTATTGTAGTTTTCCTTGCTTATTAATACCCAGTTTTCCCGAGCTGACATTTCTCTTAGTGCTAGAAGGAAGCAAACATGTCTTTGGCCTTCTCTGACTCTTGGTATCAAGCTCAGTTTTACAACGGAAGAGCCTAAACTTATTCTAATGGTCTATCTCTATCAACACAGAGGCCAGGGCGAATCCATAAGATAGGTTCTGTGGTTAGATGAAGATGGACACTGGATAGCATGTGGTGTCTGGGCCTCTTGGACGGCCAAGAATGCTGCCCTTTCCAGGGTAGCTAAAGGAATGGCAGTGACCAGACACCTCTGGAAATTCTAATCGAGCTTTCTGAGAATAGCACAAATGCTTTGGGCAGCCACTCCACCCTGAGTGGCGCTTCTGAGCCTGGCCTGTCATTTGCTGAATATCGTACAGTGTATTATTCTGGTTGTGGACTCGACCACTGGGCCTGGGGCCAGGGAAGGTCCTGTTTCTGTTGAGAGAATCAGGAATGCTTTCCATTTGGTCCTGTCTCGGATAACATGCAGATGCTTCAACCCATAAAAATAAATCCTATTCTCTCAGATCTAATGTGTGTTTGGATCTTTATATATAGATGATAGGAGCTATATTTCATTATTGGCATTAATAGAAAAAGCAGGCACTGAGTATCTGTAAGATGAAGCCTGTGAAGCTATTTCAAAGCCTATAATTATCTAGATAACTGGGGGGAAATGCAATAGATTTCAATAAAATGATAAGGTAGATTTTTAAAATTCTAAAGACAATATTTGAATTGATAGTTATAAATATTGTTCAAGCAGGCCTAACTTTATTTCTTAATTAGTAAAAGATAAGGAAACCATTTCTGATTACTTTAGATCCAGATCATGAATGAATAGACATTTCTGTCCCAGAATGAGACTTGTTTTTCTAAAGGGACATTAACTGTGGCAAAGCCTACAGCTTATGAATTCGTCCAGAGCACCACCTAGTGAAGGGATAAGTACTGAGGGAGGGATAGTATAAAATATACGTGAGTTTAAATATCTTGTTAAGAGAAATGAAGTGAAAACCCTTCTTGCCTCTATTTTTTAAATGATTCTCCTAAGCTGTACACATATATTTTGCTTCAGTAAATATAGCTTAGTGAACATAACCAACCATTTCTCAAGCAAGTCAGAATCTGATAGTGCTTTAAGGCAGCGGTCCCCACCCAACCTTTTCGGTACCAGGGACCGGTGTTCCTGTGAGAATCCAATGCCTGATGATCTGAGATGTTGCTGAGGCGGTGATGCTAGCACTGGGGAGTGGCTGCAAATACAGATGAAGCTTCACTCACTCTCCCACTGTTCACCTCCTGCTGTGTGGACTGGTTCCTAATAAGCCACGACAGATATCCTTCCACAGCACAGGGTTTATGGACCCCTGCTTTAAGGTCTTTGTTTTGAAAAATCAATTTCTTACAGGGAGAATTGATACTTTAAGTTAGTAGTGACAGAAAAATTTAGAGATCATCACCAATCTCTCAGCCTTTGCTACATGTGTTTTTAACAAGTCTGTTTTTATACAATTTACATCTTAATGACAGAAACTGCAGGCAGAAAAATTCCATTAAATGGATGTCACAGGTTGATCAAGTTATAGTTAATAAAGTGTGTGTGTGCATATATATGTATATACGTATATATATACATTGATATATGCATATACATATACATAATATATGTGTGTGTGTGCATATATATGTATATACGTATATATATACATTGATATATGCATATACATACACCTTTCCTTTTTAAAACACTCATAGAGTGCTTTGCTACCCAAATCACACAGCTGTGAGCTCCCCGAGGACAGGGGACATATGGGCCTTTGTCCCCTCAGTGCCTAACAGGGCTCCTATGACTGTGGATTTAAAGCAACGGCTCCCAGCCTTGGCTGTATTTTGGAACCCTCAAGGGGGCTTTTGAAAACATCGATGCCACATGCCAGACCCAGAAATTCTGATTTAATTGGTGTGCAGAATGTACTGGATACTGGGAATTTTAAAAGTTCTCCAGAAGATTCTAATGTGCAGTCAATGTTGGGAAACATTGATTTCTGATTTCAGAAATAAGTGCTCCAAAAGCCGAAATGGCAGTATCATTTCTCATAGGTGGTAAAGGGCAGCAAGAAGGAAGTGGGTGACATAGAGGCCCCTGGGATTTGCCTGGAACCACATGGCAATGTAAATATCCTCACTTAGTTTCCCAGTGTAACAGTAGAGCATCAGGGGAATTTTTCTGGCCTGTAATAACAGGTAGTCGAGATGAGTGAAAGGAAGAGTTTGAGGGCATCAGGAAGTTTCAGAAATAAACCTCACTTCATTCACTGCTTTATGAACTATTACATAAACAAACAATTCACAAAAAGGGAAATAAACTAATAAAGAACATGTAGCAAATGTTTAATTTCAGTAGTAGTCATATAAGTACAAAGAACATTTCCTCTCTTTTAATTATAATAAAAATTATTTTAATGATATTCAGTGTTAACAGGGAGAAAGTGAGACTAAATATTTATTCAATCGACTAAATATTTTTTTGCAAATCAATTGAGCAGCATGAATCAAGAACTATAAAAACATTCTTACCCTTTGACCCCATAATTCCTTTTCTGAGAATCTGTTATATGAAATAGTTCACAATACAAGAAAATCAACATGGATTAAGATGTTCATGAAACAGCTAAAGTATTAAACAGAAGGTTAAAAAGAATATGTGTTATATATCCACTGAGTGAATATTTCTCAGCTATTATACAAATGAGTAAATGAAAATGTTCTAATGTTAGATAAACCATGCTATAATGTTGTTTGTAAACTACGATTTTAATTGAACCATTTAAAAAGTCATCTGGGACATCTTCAATTCCAAAAAATTCCTCCCCTAACAGACTGTTATTCTGACACACCAGACATTTGCTTTCTATACTGATTGGCTTACAATGGCTCACTAGTGTTTTCAGCTCTTTAAGCTATTTGTCCTTTGGAATAGCTGTTAGTCATTTTCAACAGAGATTACTATGAGTACAGACACTTTCTGATTTTTTTAACCATCTATCTTGCACCTTCTTATAAGAGCCAGAGATCAATGAAAGGAGAGACAATTAAATCCGATGAAAGTTTTCTCTTTGTATTGCGCAGAGGAGAAATAAAAAACCCATTCCATTCATCTTGTAGTTGATGTAATTCTAGGGTTCTTCCCACCTCAAATTGAAATTTTTGGATATTTTAAAATTAGAGAGCCTTGCTGACCACCCTAAAAAGCAGTTTGGGTGTCTGGCTCATTACAGGCAGACCGGAATCTCCAGCTTGAGTAATGGTAAAAAATAACCAAATAGGAAAGTGGGTGCACAGAAGGCGAATTGCTCCAAAATGAATAAGAATTATCTCGCAAATCCTTCTGTGAGAATTCCAGAACTTATATGGATATTGGAGCGTTGCAGTTGACTTGAAACGGTTTTGTATGAGAAAGCAAAGCTGTTGCTCAACACAGAGGCCACAGTTCATTTTTCTGCTAATGAACACAGCCAGCACTGTTAGATTATACAGAAAATGCGCCAGAGCCAATCCATAACCAATTAATTAACACTCATTGACCTAAATGAAGATTAAGTTGTGATAGAGTACTTGTAATCTATTATTGACTTACTATGAAAAGTTATTAACCTATTATTTAAAAAATTGTTTAGTCCAAGTTATTTTCTACATTGTGGTCTGGAGGATATAATTAAAGTCAGGCTGGATCTAATAGGAATCCTTTATCTTCTCTTCTCTTTTAAAGAGAAAAAAGGTGTTTTGGTGTCTCTCCTAACTGAAAATTTCAAAGTTTATTGTTTCTGGTAAAATTTGACCCAGTGGCTCAAATGATGCCGCTAAATTTTAGTTTTTCTCCATCTTTTGACTTTTATCTCCACTTTGTTGAATCAGAATTCCTTGCTATCAGACAGGATGGAAATCATTCTAACCGGATAAACAGCAACACTCAGAGCAAGATGATAAAAGGTGGCAATTTAGCCCTTAAGACAATTTATTTATTTATTTATATTAATTAATTAATAATGGTAATAAAAAATGCATAACATAAAATTTACCATCTTAACCATTTTAAGTGTACAGTAGCGTTAAGTATATTCACGCTGTTGTACAACAGAGTTCTAGAGCTTTTTTTGTCTTGCAAAGCTGAAGCTCTGTATCCACTGACCAACATCTCCCCAGCCCCTGGCAACCACCATTCTACTTTCAGTTTCTATGAGTTCGACTACTTTAGATACCTCATATAAGCGGGATCATACAGCATTTGTTTTTTTAGTGACCGACTTGTCTCACTTAGCAAGGTTCATACATATCGCAGCATGTGTCAGAATCTCTTTTTTTTTTTTTTAAGACTGATAAGTCTCTGTATTTTTGATTATCATCCTTAGCCTACAAACATACTCAGTGGTTCCATCTCATAATAAAAAAATAATCATAATTTCCTCTCTTTTCTCAGATAAACCCTCATACTTCTGATTTTCTTCTTTTACTCATTATCATAATAAAGCCCTACTTACCCCATACCCCATTCTTTACTCTTTAGGATCTGGTTTATCCCTCACCCCTTGTCTTGAGCAATATTAGAATCTTCTCGAATTATTATTATTATTTTTTAAATAAAGTCTTTAGAAGGATGCACTCATGGGAAATCTAATTTTTGGTTTACGTTTTCTTCCAGACTGGGTTCTTTGCCCATCTTTTGTATGCGCTCTTCTTTTCATTTTTTAGTTTAGTTTAGTTTTTAGTCATAGAACACCTGTCGAGCAGGCGGGAATTATGCATGCTTTAAATAGACAGTGCTGCTCAAATGTCTAATTGCTCTTATGTGGTGTAATGGATTCTATTTGACATGTTCTCCACCTTATTTTGAGACCAGTTTATTGTGCCTTTCCAATTTTAAGGCTAAATGTTGCTTTTAGTTCAATTTTCTGTAGTCTGCTAGTATGAACAGGGTGAAGGTAGAGGCAAGCTGGGGCTGAAGTCTGAGCCCAGGGGTCATGAGTTTTAAAAGTGTTTTGAGATTCTATAATCCACCTAGCAAGGAATATATTCTACTCCCATGAGATTGAGCTCATCACTCCAACTTAACACAATGTCTGTCTTAGAAGGTGAGAAGCTTTGTAGTACTAACATCTTCCAAGGACCCCAAGGGACAAAAAGGCTTCTAATCTGGAAGGCTCTCCTACAATTTTTCCCAAGGATGCCAATCCATGCCTTTGGTCCATTTCCTTGCAAACTGAATAGTGTTAATGAGAAAGCTCAAGATGTTGTTGCCTCATTCACAGCTTTCCTCAGCAATGCTTCTGGTGGAGAAGAAGCAGTCAGGATCCACACCAGATTGTACCATTCCAGAATCATTTGTTCCTTCCCTTTTGCCTCTTTTTCAAAGCATATGACATAAAGTTGTTCCTTTTTTTCTTGTTTAATTATGCCTGATACATTTTTATTGCTTCCTTTCAGCTTTTGTGTTTGTTTTTAATATCTTGTTTGTTGCTTTAGTTATTGGGGAGAGATTCTAATAGCTGACTTTGTTCAGCTACCTGTGCCTGTTAAGTCCAACAGTATCATCCTCATTTCTAAATACGATGATCTTTCCTCAGTACTCATCCCCCTCCACCTCTTAAGCATTTTAATACACTCAGGTTATATAACGTGCTCTTTCTTGACCCTAGGATCTTTCTTTTTTGAAGACTTCTTACTAAAATGAAGGTGATGGACTACTTTGCAGTGATTAGTGCTAGTTCATTAGGATCACGTAGGGAGCGTTTTAGAAATACTTCACTGCTAGGAATTCTAATTTCTTTTGCTCGAAGTTGAGCCTGAGTCAAAACAAAACAAAATGAAAACAAAAACAAAAACTGCTTGTTGTCCAGGGGATTTATGAATTGAGAGCCATAGGTCTATGGGTATTGACAGCCCCTCCCAACTCTGATGCTGTAAGGCTGTCTTCCACTATAAAGAAGGCAGGTGGTACTTAGCAGAAATCCTCAAAAATTGCAAGTAGTCGAACAACCTTAGCAAGACGGAAGATTCCATAAACAAAAAGCACAAAATTCAAAGAAGACTTAAGAGCAGCGGAGAAAGAAGAGCCCAATACAAGATGCTGATTCTGTTTGCTAACTTGAGTATTGGGCTCAGAAGTTATATTTTTAAAAAACTACCCAGATAGATTTGAGAACTGGTGCTCCAGATATCCTTTGCTCATTTTCTGCTAAGGTTTCAGAAAGGTCTCTCTAATGCATCCTGTCCAGCCCAAACTCATGCCCTTGGCTCTTTTTTCTTTTTTTTTTTTAAATTAAGGAATGTTTTTTATTCTAAAGTGCAGGGATTCTACATAGAATAGAGGTTGAGTGAATAATTTAAAGGAACGGTAATCGAGGGAGATTGCTGGTCAATTTCAGCAGAGCCAAGCGTTGAGCTATTTGGAACAATCTATAGAGCTTCCATCTGCCTTTATGCCGCTTCATTCTCCACACTGTTACTAGAACAGAGGTTCTCAGACTTCAATTTACCATTGAAGAGTCAGCTGGATGCCTTGACATAACACAGATTCTCAAGTCCCATGACCAGAATTTCTGATTCTGAAGTCAGGTTGGGGCCAGAATGTGGATTTCTATCAGGTTTCCAGATGCTGCTGCCACTGCTAGTCTGGGGCCAGACTCTGAGAGGTGCTCTGCTAGAGTGATCATCCTAAAACAGATTGGTGCGTTCACCCATTGGCTAAAACCCTATTACTTTTACAGGATAAAGCCCAACCATTGAGTAGGGTACACAGGCAGGTAGGTCAGTTTTTCCAGGGACATCTTCTTCCACTTTGTGTCTCTGGTTTAGGCACATCAAACATTTCCCTGTTCTGCCATCATACCATATTCTTTCACACATTCAGTCTCTGTATATACACTCTCACTCAGAGTCTTTTTTGTCTATTTCTACATTGGGGTAGACTCCCACTCATTAGTCAAGATTCTGCTTTAAAAATGTCATTTTTTTTCATGAAATCTTCACAGAACCCTTTAGAGTTTCTTTCTCCTTTCCTCTGTGCTCTAATTTAGAATGCATCACATTGCATTTTGATATTCTGTTTGCATATTTCTTTAATTCATCATAAACCGCTATAATGCTAATTTTTATTCTCTTTATTCCTGTAGTCTTTGCATCCTTAAGACCTAGAACACTGTCCAGCACAAAATACATGCTAAATTAATACTTGTTACATGAAAGACTAAACAGCCAAGGGCAAACTATATAAGCAAAGAGTTGGTTGACTTTTGCCTTAAAAGTACTTTCACACTTTAAGTACTTTCAAAGTGTGAAAGTACTTAAAGTGAAAAGACAGAATCGCTCTTTAGATGGGAACTGAGTATATCAGATAGTTGGATTTAGAAACTGTTTTCAGGGCTTCACATTAGAAAATATGCAGATTTCTAAAATGAATTTCCTTAGACCACTGTGTTCTCTTCCTGAGAATTAATGCCACTTTGATCATTCCTTACTCTGCCCTCTCCAAAAAGCCTAAGCGTTTTAAATCTAGTTGGTACAAAAGGGACTTTGGGTGTGCTCTCACTCTTTTGAGTAAATAAACTGTAATTATTTCACCTCACAAAAAGCCAGAGAAATGACTTAATAATACTCTCCACATTTGAAATATAGAACATGCTATAATTTGGAAGATGGAGACCTAAAATCTTTTTCAAAATTAAGATTAATGCAAGTATCTTAAAGATTACAGACACTTAAGTGGCCACAGGAGAAATTTAGTGTGGTTCAAAAAAATGAATTATAGTCCTCCATTCTTAAGTTTCTAAAATATTGCCTAGACTGGGAAACCTAAATTTATAGATGATTCTAAGGGTAAAGATGTTTTCCTGTCACTTCTGGTATTTTATAAAAGATGTCATTGAGTTCAGCCTTGTAGAATGTAAGCCATTAGGAGTTGCACATTCAGATAAAAGCTGGATCAAGGAAAGGGGATTGTTGGCAGAACATATGTGGGTAAATGATTTACAAAAGCATCTGAGTTTAAATCTTTCCTTTTAATAAAACCTGGACTACTCATTTTGCCGTGTGAGGTTATAGCTAGAAGGGGCAATCTATGAATCAGGAAGAGGGCTCTCACCAGACACTAAATCTGCTTTGACCTTAGACTTCCCGGCCTTCAGAAGTAATTCTGGTCAAGATGGAAGAGTAGGTAAACGCTGTGCTTGCCTCATCTCATGGCCACCTCAAAATTATAACTACAGAAGAACCATCATCAAGAATCCCCTGAAGTCTAGCTAAACAGAAGTCCTATAACTAAGGACATACAGAAGAAACTGTGCTAGTAGGAGGGGTGGAGATGCAGAACAAGGTGGTCTCACACCCACATGTGTCAATTAAAAATTGGGAGAGATATCTTGGCTGCAGAGATCCTCCCCTGAAGAGTGAGGGGTCCCAGCCCCATACCAGGCTCCAGGGCCAGGAAGATAAGTCCCCACAACTTCTTGCTGTGAAAACCAGCAGAGATTTTGGCTGAGTGAGATGGAAGGCTGTTGGAATCTCAGGCATTTTTCATGAAGTGTCTGAACATGAGCTTACTCACTCTGAACTCCAGCACTGAGACAGCAGCTTGAAAGGCACCAGGGACATATGGGAAGCTGAATTGTCTGGCTTCAGGGCAAGGGCTGAAGGGGCAGCTTTCTCCCAGACAGAAGTACTAACAGAAGCCATTGTTCTTCTGTTGAGCCCTCCCCAGAACCAGCTTGCACACACAGGTGGGAGCCATATCTGAGTCTTCATGAACCTGGTGAACACCATTCACTCTGCCCTGGTGATTCCCTGAAACCCTGCCCCACCCAACTTGTGGGCCAACCTAAGTCACTTCCAGTAGCTTTTCCATACAAACAGCCTGTCTTGGCCCATGCTGCAGACTTTCCTAAAATCTTTCAAAGGTTTACAAACCCCAAATAAGCAGCATCTGGCCTCGGTATGCTCTATACCTCTTGTTAAGCACCCCCAAAGCTGGCACTAGTGGCAGCTGGCCTCAGTTTGCAGTTTAGCCTCTAACAGGCACCTCCAAGCCTAGTACAATTGGCAAACATCTGCAGATCACTTTGTAGCTCATACCAAGTGGCACCCAGCAAGGAAAGGCAGCAGCTATCCTTGGCCTGCACCAGAGTACCTTCCAACAGGACCCAGAAACAGCATGCCTGGTGGCCAGCTTCAGACCATACCAGAGCACCACCTAACTATCTCCACAAATGACACACCCAAAGGACAGACTACGCAGGCACCAGAGCCCTGTTAAAGTGAAACCTGCTCCATAGGGTCAGCTTCTGCACAACAGCGCCTCCGCTGTAGTCACAGCCAGTCTTCACAACCAATCGGCCTGAGGGTCAATCCCTCCCACTGATGAGCAAACAGCAATCAAGGCTCAACTACAATAGGAGGCACATTCAACCCACACAAGAGACACACCTGGAGCACCTGGCTCAGGTGACCAGGGAGCTGCACTACTGGGCCCCACAGGACACCTACTACATAAGACCACTCTACTAAATTAAGAGACATAGGAGCCCGACCCAATACATAGAAGCAAACACAGGGAAGCAGCCAAAATGGGGAGAGAAAGAAACATGTCCCAAGTAAAAGGACAGAACGAAGCCCCAGAAATGGAATTAAACTAAATGGAGATAAACAATCTATCAGATGCAGAATTCAGAACACTGGTTATAAGGATGTTCAATGATCCCAGTGAGAACTTCGAAAAAGAGATAGAAAACAGAAAAATGGAAATAGAAAACATAAAAAAAAAAACTGAAATGAAGAATACATTAAAAGAAACAGCAGATTAGATGAAGCAGAGGATCGAATTAGCAATTTGGGAGATAAGGTAGCAGAAAACACACAGTCAGAACAGCAACAAGAAAAAAGAAACTAAATAAATGAAAATAGTTTAAAGGGCCTCTGGGATATCAAGTATACCAATATTCTCATAATAAGGGAATCAGAAAAAGAAGAGAGCAAGCAAAGGATTGAAAACCTATTTGAAGAAATAATAATGAAAAACTTCCCAAAGTTTTTCAAAAGAAATAGACATATGAGCCCAGGAACTGCACAGAGTCCCAAACGAGATGAACTCAAAGAGGCCCGCATCAAGACACATCATAATTAAAATACCAAAGATTAAAAGCAACAAAAGAAAAGCAGTTAGTTACCTACAAGGAAGCTCCCACAGGACTGTGAGCTGATTTCTCAACAGAAACTTTATAGAAAGAATTGACACAAAATATTCAAAGTAATGAAAAGCAAAAATTTATACCAAGATTACTCTATTCAGCAAAGCTATCATTTAGAATCAAAAGACAGATAAAGAGCTTCCCAGACAAAAAAAAGCAAAAGGAGTTCATTACCACCAAACCAGTATTATAAGAAATATTAAAGAGAATTCTTGAAGAAGAAGAGGACGAGAAGAAGAAGGAGAAATAGAAGGGGAAGGAGAAGGAGGAGGAAGAAAAGAAGAAGACCAAAAATATGAATAATGAAATGGCAATAACTACATATCTATCAACAATTACTTTGTATGTAAATGGATTAAATGCTCCAATCAAAAGACAGAAGGGTGGCTGAATGGATAAGAAAACCAGAGTCTTACATATGCTGCCTACAAGAGGCTCACTTAGATAGAAAGACGCACACAGACTAAAAGTAATGGGATGGTAAAAGATATTTCACGAAAATGGAAATGGGGAAAAAAAGCGGGGGTAGCAATACTTATAGTAGACAAAATAGATTTTAAAACAAAGGCTATAACAAGAGACAAAGAAGAACACGGTAATCCCACTTCTGGATATATTTATCCGAAGAAACCCAAAAGACTAATTTGAAGGGACGTGTAAATCCATATGTTCTTTGCAGCATTAATTACAGTAGTCAAGGTATGGAGGCAACCCCAGTGCCCATCAATGGACAAATAGATAAAGAAGAAGTGATACATGTATACCATGGGATATCACTCAGCCATAAAAAGAATGAAATTTTGCCATCTGCAACAATATGGATGGACCTAGTACTAGAGGGTATTGTGCTAAGTGAAATAAGTCAGGCAGAGAAAGACAAATACCACATGATTTCACTTATATGTGGAATCTAAAAACAAAATAAAAGAACAAACAAAACAGAAACAAATTCATAGATACAGAAAACATTTTGATGGTTGCCATATGGGAAAGGGGTTGGAGGATGGGTGAAAAAGGAGAAGGGATTAAGAAGTACAAACTGGTAATGGTCATGGAGATGTAGAGCATAACATAGAGAATATAGTCAATAATTTTGTAATAACTATGTTTGGTGTCAGACGGGTATTAGATTTATTGAGGTTATTACTTAATAAGTCATATAAGTATCTAATCACTATATTGTACACCTGAAACTAATATAATATTGTATGTCGACTGTAAATAGAAAATGAAAAATTATTAGAAGCCTGAAAAAAAAA
>NW_006434369.1:5153088-5170266 GCF_000325575.1 Pteropus alecto
AGCAGTGAACAAAATAGATACAATTCTCTGCCCTCATGAATCTTGAATTCTACTTGAAGACAGATAAGCAACAAAACAAATGCATGTGTGTATGTAAATCACTGTGGAGAAAAATAAAGCTAGAATCAGGCTAGAGAATTATGGGAGTGGTGAGACTATGCTTTTAAACCAGGTGGTCAGGGAAGAGCTAGAGGAAGCAGAATAGTGACTGGGCAGCTGCCTAAAGAAGTAGCCTCCTAGGTAGAGGGAACACAAAGCAGGAAGGCTCTGAGGTGGGAACACACTGAAATGCCTGAGGAATAATAAGGAACTAGTGTGGCTGGAGCAGAGCCAGTGAAAGGAGTGTATTAGCTGAGGTCCAAGAGAACACAGGGTGGGGGTTGGGGCTCGTCATATATGGCCTGGTAGGCCATTGCCATTATTTGGCTTTAGCTTGGTGTGAGATGAGAAATCTTTGTCATGTTGATTATAAAAGTGTCAGGATCTCTTTTTATGTTTTAAGAGGGTCATCCTGGCTGCTATCTTCCAAACCGCCTGGAGCAGTGAGACAGGGCAGAAGCAGGGAGATGAACTGAAAATGATGTGATAATAAGTCAGATGAGGAACTGCTGTGGTTTGGACAAGAATTTTAGAGCATAGTTAGTTGGTGAGAAGTGGTCAGACTCTGTATGTATTTTGAAAGAAGAGCTGACAGCATCTGCTAAAGGACTGGACAGAAAATGTGAAAGAGAGAAATCAAGGATGACATCACGGTTTGGAGCCTGGAGCCATAGAGAGGTAGAGTTGCCATTCACTGAGAGAAGCTTTGAGAGAAGCAGAGAGCATTATTGGCAGAGGTTATGTTGAGATGCTCATGAGACTTCCAAGTGGAGCCTGGGCTTAGGGAAGATGTCTGCGTTGAAGATATAAACTGGACATTTATCCGCGTATAGATGGTATCTGAAGCTATCAGACTGGATGAAATCAACAAAGGTGAGTATGTAGACAGAAAAGAGAAGAAATCAGAAGAAAAATGTGCTGAGGTCTCCAATGGGAAGAGATACAGGATGTGAGGAAGTCAAGGAACTGAGAAGTAAAGATGTGGGGAGGATATTGAAATTATCAGGAATTAAGACAAGAGGAGTGTTTGAGAGTGCAATAGTGATCCAGGAGCTAAAATATTCAAGGGATAGACCATCCAAAATTGTGATTATTATGCAATCAAGTCGAATGACTCAAATGCTGTAAAAACCCCCAAATTTTTATTCTGCAATGGAACCCTTAACTTCTACTAACTATCCTTTAGTGCCACCTGCTGGACATAGACAAAAACACGTAACTACAGAAGGTTGAAACTCCTAAGGAAAGTCCTTGAGATTCTCAGGAATATCATGGAGGATGGAAAAAAAATAGAAAAGTTCGTAGTGCACCACGATTAATTAGATAATCACTTTGGAATTTCACCAGAGGTTCAATTTTACAAAACTTGGTTTCTGAAATATCTCGGAAAGAGATAGAGGAAAAAAAAGGATGTATAAGAAAAAGGAAGCCAAGTTTGGAGAAGACTAAAAATAGGCACACTATAGGATACGAGAGAAGGAAGTAGGAATGAGACAGAAGAATTGTCTAATTGTTTTAAAATTTATATTTTTGGGAATATAAAATCTATTTTGTTATTTCTTCATGTGTACATGTGTTTCCCCTACCCCATTAACTTAAAGTTTTCTGCAATCAGATATGCATCTTAAACATTTCTTGTGACATGCTTATCCTACCTGTATCTAGTACAAGGTCAGGCAAAGAGTAGGTGCTTAATATTTGCCAAGGACTGTAGTACAACGAAGCCATCAAGAGTAAAGATAGTTGAACAACAACGTGAATACATTTAACGTTACAGAACTGTACAATTGGAAATGTTAAGATGTTAAATTTTATGTTGTTTTTTAAACTATAATTAAAAAGAAAAAATAATTTTAAAAGGACAACATGAAGGATACTGGTGGTGATGGAAATATCCTATATCTTCACTATACCTGTATAAATATCCTGGTTGTAACATTAAACTATAATTTTACAAGATGTTATCCCTGGGTATAGGGTCCATGGGATCGCTCTGTACTATTTCATACAACTATAAAATAAAAAGTTTAACTAAAAAAGAATAAAGAGATTATAAAATATGATTTAGTGATAAGGATGGGGTGGGGTGGAGTGGGGCGTCAGTCTGACTTCTACATGTGAAACTCCCTGGAATGAAGATTGGTTTGACTCCCTCTTCTTGTGACTGCTGCCTTTTAGGATATTTAAACTATCTTACCTGGATGCTCCAATCAGACATACAACAACAGCAGCAACAACAGTAGCAACTACAACTCTTACCTAAGGAAGGTTATGAAAGACGGAGTGACAAGTTGTAACAAATAGAAGACGCGCCCAAGAAAATGAAGCTGCTGGAAGAGACAGACAACAATTTAGTGTGGAAAAAAAATCAAAATAAAAGGGGTCATCGGTAACACAGAGAAGCATTTATGAAGCTAAAAGACAGAATTTACCAGTTAAGCAATTCCAAAGATAAACAGAAGATGAGAAGTTTACCATGAAGACCCAAATTACTGGGCTTGGACAAGCAAGTCCAAGAACTTTTCAATGACCAGAGGAGAAAACAATATATATTAAAAGAGAAGATAAGAGATTTGGAGAATAAGCCTAAACACTTAATTCTGTATTAGAGTTCTAGAAAGGGAGGCAATACTTTAAAAAATAATAAAAGAAAATTTCTGTAAGTCAAATCAACATCGATGTCTTACAGATTGAAAGGGCATACTTATTTCTAGACTGCATGAATGAGAAAAGACACGTCTCGGAAATCCCAATAAAATTCCTGAATTCAAAAAAGGAAGAGAAAAATCACAAAATTTCAGGCACGAAGAAAACCACTTCCCAAAGTAAAATAATTAATTGTCATTGGACTTCTCATGTGTAACTCTATAAGCTAAAAGACAGTAGAATCAAACCTCCAGACTCATGAGAGAAATTAATTATAAACCACAATGTCCAAGAAACTTGAAAATAAGTGTGAATTCAGAGATTATATCACCTAAGTGGGCCTAAATGAGACGTTTTTCTCAGGGAAATGCTCTAACAAGACCTCAAACCCAAACAGACGTTATCTATTCACCTAAATGAATAAGGGTAGACTGTCAGGGAATCTGTATGTAAGTGCGAATGTGGACTCTGGAAACAAAAGAACGTACTTAACAATATTAAATCAAAAGTACTAAATTATCTCAGAAAAACTGGGAATTGGAGGAAGTAGTAGCTAAAATCATTCTAAAACTTTTTAAAGATTTGGATTTGTTTCAAGTATATAGTACATTGGTTAGACATCTATATAGTTTATAAAATGATCCCCCTAGTTGCTCTTTCTCTCTTCTGGCTCTCCATCTATCCATTACATTAATGCTAAAACTTTTAACTCAAGACCAGATGAAGAAGGAGCAAAAATATACTGAAAAAAATTCACTGATCGTATGGGGGCGATGTGGGATATAAGGAAGAGACAGTTAATTAGCAGCCACTTCTAGGAGGGCTCAAGCGTGTGGTTGCTGGGAGGTCCTGGGACAGATTGTGAGGGTCCTGGTGGCCCCACCGAACAGCCACGTTTTCCCTCCTCTCCTCACTATCTTCACTTGCCTCTGGGAGTGCTGCCTATGCAGGTCCTGAAATGCCCCTCGATCATATGAAATAGCAGGCTGAGTGACATGAGATCACCAATGATTGGGTCATATTTAACCTACAATTTTTTAGATTATTGAGAATGGAATGTAATATTTTAGCCAAGCCAGTGTCCAAGACCATCTGTCACGAACATCACTTTTTCCTTTGCTGTACTGTATGTTACATGGGAGATGTCAGTCTTTCTAGCAACTGATTTGCAGGCCAGCAATCTTTCACCTTGAACTGAGGGCTGAAGTCGAAATGAATTTCTCTACATTAGCTGCTGCAGCTGGTGAGTGCTTGTTTGTTTGTTTTTCTGTTGAGGATTTTCAGCATTCAAGATGCCAGATTTCAACAACTTTGGAAGGACAAAGGAATAAGCAATCTCTCCTTGGAGAAAATTAAACAAATGGTTCCAAGTCATCAAGCAGTCTCTCATTGTCACAATATTTCTGTGAAAATGGCAATTCCTTGCATTGTCAAATTCTTATAACGGTAGACACAAGGTCCAGAATGAAAATTTCCATTTTATAGAATTTATGAGATAAAATTAAAACTAATTTAATAACGTAGCATTTGTATGTTGACTATAGACCTATTTACAGCAACTTATAATATTGATAAATTGAAAATAACCCAACCTCCAACAACAGGGATTGGTTAAATAAGAGCATCTCTCAACTTTTTTAGAGTTGCAAATCCCCTTAAGTGGTTTTAAAGTAGGTTCAGCAATTTTGAATGACATGTGAGAAAGAACTGATTTTAAATAAAAATATTTTTAAATATTTGATTAATAATTAAGGATTATGTTATAAAATTTCTTTAAATACAATAGATGCAATTAGCTCTGAGAGATTATTAGTTAATTAAAAATAGTCAAGCAGGTAGGGAGTCTTAACAAACAATGCATATATACTCTAAATACTTTATTTTAACTTAAAAGATTTATATAAGCTTTCATTTGAAAATACTTTGATGTAATACAAGGCATGATCGAAATTCTTACTTAAACCACATGCACAGTGCATTATCTACAATTGCAGTTTAAGTTTCCTTAAACTGGAAAATGAAATTTGTACATTTTATGTGTAGAATCTTCAAAGATTTTAAAAATAATCTTGTCTACTCTTTCACAGACTACTTTTTAAAAGCTATTCAAAATTAACTCTAATAGTACAAATGGCATTAATAAGTTTTGGAATAAACATAACTGATTCTTGGTAAATATTCTGCTGGACCCTTGGAGACAGGGGTACCTGGGCATGCTGAAAAATGGCCTCTAATCTTGAATGGGGAGCTTACTGTGGGCATGGCTTGGTATGTCTGCAGAGGAAAGGCAAAGCACAGGGCAAACTTTGAGGCTCAGAACCACCTGGAGGGCTTGTAAATACCCACAAATTCTCAGGCTTCACCCCACGAAAGGTCTAGGGTGAGGCCTGAGAATTTGTGTTTATTACAGATTCCCAGGTGATGCCGATGCTGCTAGGGGCCTGTGTGTATGTGTGTGTGTGTGTGTGTGTGTGTGTGTGTGAGAGAGAGAGAGAGAGAGAGAGAGAGAGAGAGAGAGAGAGAGAAGAGAGAGAGAGAGAGACACTCTGTAAACCACTGTACAGACCAATCCCACAAATAAGTAAATAAGGTTTGGTTAAATGATAATCCTCTGTACAGTCTTTTTCCCATTTAACAAATGAGCATTACTGTTTCTTTTAAATAAAGCAGGAAAAACATAAATTGTTGTCATGTCATACATTTTGAAATGACATATTGTGTTTGGTTTAGGGATTGACTTGCATAATGTAGAGAGGAAATTTATGTATTAATTACTAGGAATTAAATTACTGCTTTCATAACTACTTTTTATGTTTAAAATAGCTAATCATTTTACTTTTCTGACTATAACTTCTTGTTTTTCTTTTTTTTTTAATTTTTTGTTTCTAAATGACATGAGAAAAGGTTTCAGACCCTCAACTGCAAACACTTTTCTGTCAATACCACTTTGCAAATGTGGTTAGCCCTCATTTCTGATCAATGAGAAACCAACTCAGACATAAGACATAACTGTCATTCTATTTCCTTTTATTATGTGGGCTTTCGAAGGATGCTTGAGATCTCAGTGTAATGAATAGAAACTGTGATGAGAGGAATTCAACTTCCTGAACAAGAGAAGAGCCTGTAGGTGGATTTGCAAAACTGGTTCCATCTGACATTCAGTATTCATCTGAACTCTCAGTCCAGCACTGTCACCGAAGGCCAGTGACCAAGAATAAAGACAATGGAAAGTGGTATTCTGGGAAAGCGAGCATGGCAGCTTCTGCACTCCAAGGGGTTCAGACTGTTCTGATTTATTGGGGGAATGTTCAATCTAATTCACTTGTCAACGTTTTAAAAACAGAAATGGAAACTGTGGTCTGACTCTCCTTAACTGTGGGAACCCCCAGAAATGACAGGGGGACTAAACAACGTCCCATCGTTAAGAACAATACTGTGGAAACAGATTTATTTACATGGAAAGATACTATATTGTCAAGTGAAAAAAGCAAGTTATAAAACAGCTTGTACGGTATGAGTTCATTTTTGCAAGGAAAAAGTGTTGAAATACATAGAGTAAAATGTTCCTAGCAGTGATCTTGGTGGGAGGAAAAAATTGTTGGATTCCTGATGTTTTTTTGCTTATTATGTTTTTTAGTTTTCCCTGTTACATATTACTTATGTAATATTTAAAGAGTTTTAAAAAAACAAATACAAGTGATACAGAGAGACCATAACCATCATCACCCACAGTTTATTTTTAAATAATGCCCTTTATTGACCTCCTGAGACATAGATTCCACTGTCCTACAAGAAGGGACAGTGGATACAGGTTATATGGGTGCTAAAGTGATCTATCTGCTGACACACCACAGCGTTACACATCTTTAGAATGCAGTACTTCTCATACAATTACTCCTTCAAATACTAGCTATTTACTGATAAAGAAATAACAAACACAGAAATAGGCACCATCGTAAATCACTGGTAGTCACTATAGCAATATCTATTACAGTCTGTTTTTGTCCCTGTGATTACAAAATCTCTTTTGTTAACATAAGAATCTTACAATGTGTATTATTTTTAATATATGTGAAATATTTTTAAATATACCTTTGAATATTATAATAAATATGTTATTCATAAGGTAACCCCCCCCCCAAAAAAAAAACTAGAGGATTTACTAGATATCAAATTATCTTCTATTTGACACAACAAGTCCACCTTTTACAAAGAATATACACAGGCATTTTCTAGTTGCCTCCAATTAAAATAATATAGAGACATTTACTTAACCTTGCCTTCCCAACTCACAACTTCCTGAAGGTTGTGGTTTGATTTTAGTTGAAATACCCTGGTAGTTGTTCAAAGCTTTATGTTTTAAGAATGAGAAAATCAATTATGTTACTTCAACACATAAAATTAACATGATCCCAGGGGCTATATTTTAGAAAACTCAGTCTTTTCCATTACGGTCAATATAAATCATCCTTTGAAACAAAGGAAGGAAGGAAGGAAAGAAGGAAGGAAGGAAGGAAGGAAGGAAGGAAGGAAGGAAGGAAGGAAGGAAGGAAGAAAAGAATGAATGAAAGAAAGAAAGAAAGAAAAGAAAGAAAGGAAGAAGCTCATGGGAAAAAGTCACATTTACTTTTTTTCTTTAAATGTTGCATGGATGGGGTTGATAGCTTCTTGGAGGCAGAGCAGGTTCAAAGACAAGCTTCATCACCAGTTGATGCTAGATCTCTGTGAAGAAGGGAAGTGCTTAGAGTCTCTGAACCTGTTTCTTTGATCTCACCCTTCAGATGGTTTTGTGAGTAGTAATATACTTAGAACTTTACAGCAGTTTCTGGTATCCAGGTTGTCCTACATTTTTGTGTCTCTTCCCATCCTGTTAAAGTAAATGGTCTCACTAAGAAAATACACAGTTGTCATGTAGTGGCAGTCTCCAACATTTTTGGCTTCAGGGACTGGCGCTCCTATGACAATCTAATGCCTGATGATCTGAGGTGGAGCTGAGGTGGTGATGTTAGCGCTGGAGAGCGGCTGCAAAGGCACTGGTGAGATCCTCACCAGTCACAAAAAGGAGTCTTGACTTTATCTTGATGGTAAAATGGACTTACGAAGGATTTTAAGTAGAGGACTGTTGCATAAATATCAAAGAAACTGCTGAAGTAATCCAGCTGACTGATGATAGTGTGGTCTATACTATGTAGTGACAGGGAAAAAGTATGAAAATGAATACAGGAGATCTTTAGAATATAGACTCATAAAACTGATGATTGTTTGGATGTAGGTGGTAAAGGAGAGAGAAGAACCAAAGTGTAATTCCAATAGGTTGAGGGCCCTCAAACTCTTCATCTCCGGGTGCCCACAAGGAAGTAAAGCACTGGCATTAGTGCCTCCTCTCAGCTTACTTCCTCCACTGGACCTCCTTCCAACCTTAGAGTCTCTTTACTTAGTTCCGAGTATTAGATATTGCTTCCTCAAGCTATATGGATGAAACTGTAATTCAACCAACTCTAAGATTTTTTTTGCCTCTTCACAATACAAAGAGAATTAAAAACAAACAAACAAACAAACGGCATATGGAGCATACAGATCATTAAAACAGCACAGATCTTTGCATTTTTGTCTTCAAAGACCCTCAGGGGGTAGACATAGCCAAGGGGCAGGAGCGAAAAGGAAGGGTTTCATTTGGCACAAACACAGTAATGTGAGCTGGGAGGTAGTCCTAAGTTAAAGGCATCTTTACAAAGTTTGAAGCCACAGTGAAGGAGGATGCCAACTTAATAATATCAAAGGTCATTAAGTCTACCCCCCATCCCCTGTTTTTAGCATAGCCATTAACCATTTAATTTACTCATCTAACCTCCTGCCAATGAGGTCAGGCCATCAAAGAAAAACATGAGACATACTAAGAATGTCACAACTATGGGGGAAATGGATTCTTTGTCACGAAATTCACATAAAATGGCTTACTAGAATATGTCATCTGCTTGGTTGTAGAACATGTCTGACTCCACAACCCCAACCCCTTCATAACTATAGTTTCTATCACTTGAGGTCATGTCACTTTCACTCTTCCTCCTTTTCAAAGGCTTTCCTCCCTGCAGGTCAGATAGGTCACACACGGCAGAACTCACAGGGTTAAGTCCTTTGGCAAATGGCGCCTCAGCCCCAGTAGGCTCAGCTGAATCTAAATGATCAGCTGGGGGCAAAAGTCGGTCACTCTGTAGCTTTTTTCTTATTTCTTCTTCTTTAGTCTGAAAAGCAGTATCAAAGAATGAAAAAGAGCCCAAATGATGTTCTCCAACTTTTCATTAATATTGCCTGTAATTAACATTATGGTTCCTAGTTCATTATTCAGTCATTTAACAAACATAAATTGAAGAATTACTGCTGAAGACAGGCACATTCCCTGCCCTCACGGAGCCTCTGTCTAGTCCTTTCGCTCTGAGAGGCCAAGCAGAGAGATGGAAATGAAGACTGTGAGAGCAAAGCCGCGAGGCTGGTTCCGGCAGGATGGCTGACAGAGGGTAAGGGGGACCATGGGTGCAAACGCCGCAGGAGCTGTTTGATGGTTTCCGTGGCCTCCTCTCCAGCTCCCATCCTCCACCCCGACACCTCCTCTCGCCCCTGGCCCCAACTGAAGTTTTCTTTTTCATCTGAAGAAAACTCCATATTTTACTCAGTTCTGAGAACTGGATATTACTTCCTTAGGACATATGGATGAAACTGTAGTTCAACCAACATTAAGATATGGCTTCATTCCTTCTCTTCACTGCACACATCAAAAAAATTAAACATGCAGCATAAGAAGCATACAGATCATGAAGATAATTAATCCAGTTCCGCGTTATTTGTCTTAATGCTGCTGATAGGAAAGGCCCCAGGTTTCCGCAGGAGCTCCGCCCCACCCCCCCCCCGGTGACCCCTCAGGCACCTTCCTGCGCTCCTCCACCGCCTGCATCTTCTCCTCTAAGTCCTTCATTGTGAAATCTTTTACTTCCTTTTTGATCTTAAGTTTTTTCAGCCTGGCTGGTGGCTTTCTCAGTGGCTTCTCAGTCATATGCACCTGGAGGAAGACACTTCTTAAAATGGAGAAACAAACATATTCATAGGCAGAGGGGAAAGACACGAGGTAGAATAAACACAGTTTAAAATGTAAATCCTAAAACTCAAAACATTCCAGTGGCAGATTGGTTATGAAAAATTAAAACATAAATAACTTAATATTCTGTTTAGCCACCTGGACCCCAATCCCACTCATCAGCATGAACCATTTGAAAGAGTTTGGTGTGTGTTCTCCCTGCACATATATTTATATACACACATATGTACAGTACATATGTAATGTTAAACCAAACATAAAAGGAATTATACCACATACAGTACTCTGCAATTTTCTTTCTTCACTTACTTTAATCTGAACATCTTTCTAGGTCAGTATACATAGATTTATTATGACTGGGAAAAGTCTTAATGAACTCCAAGTCTTCATTATAAAATGAACTGAAAATTGTCCTAGATAATTTCTCTAAAGACTTTTAAAGACAAAAGAGCTATTGATAATCATTGTAATATCTAAAAGACTGTCTCTTCCGACTACAATACTGTAGGCACTGAGAAAATAAATCAAACAGAGAGACAATTTAGCATAGCAGGAAAAGGCAAGAGATCTGGACTCAGACAGACCTGGGTTTAAATCCTGACTCAGCCACATTGTGGCTTTGCATGACTTCTTAAATTCTGTAAGCCTTGCTTTCCTTATTTATAAAATAGGTTTAATAATATTTTTCATGGGATATTTTTTAAAAGGGGGGGGAAGGGAGTAGATAGTGGACATTCAGTAAATGGTACTGACTTTTCATTGAGTGAAAGCAGAAGCTGTTTAGATGAGAGCACACGGAATCACAACCAAGATAAAGCATTTGTCACAAAGGGGAGCAATGAGAGAATCACAGGGGCCAACAGGGAGGAGGCCTGGGTTTTAACTCTGGATCTATCACAATGCTCACTGTGTGACCTGAGACAAAGCACCTTTTCTCTTTACACTCACTTTTCTCAAATGTAAGTGTAATGAGGAGACTGATGATGGCTAAGCTTCCTTCCAGCTTTAAGATATATGATTCTCGGAAAGCCGTTTAAAGAGAAAACATTTCTTTAAGTTTTGGCTCAGTTACAGCCTTGAGGCAGTTTTATATGGTAAGAAGTTGTTCACTACATAAAAACTATGGGGTGTTTGTCAAAGCAACCTCTCCTTCCCCCATCATCGTTATTATTTTTATGATAATTGGCTCTAAGGCTTCCTACTAGCAAAAGCCATCTGCTGAAAACAGGGACATATTTACTATGGTGGTTCAACTAGAGATACTGTGAAATCAGTATGAAAACAGTTTTTTAGGGAAGTTCACTTATAGAGGGCTAAAAGAAAATGAAATGGTAATCCAAGATCTTATAAAAGGAAGGCTCCATTAGGCTTTACATAGGAGTCTAAACCTTGACTAAAATGATTAATCAGTAGTTCAGAGAGAATTTAGAATTTCCAGTTTGAGTGACTCTTCCTGTGGCTTTATCCTAAAATGATGCCTATGAAATCATGTACTTCCTCCTTTTTGTGGAAGTTAATCTTACCTGTGCAGCCCACATCCTTTCTTGAGTCTGACACTTTAAGTAAAAGTGCTGAAAGACCCAAGGAAAGATAACTGTATTCTTTACCACTGCATTTTATGAAGTCAGGATTTATCAACTGTTCACACTTAAAAATGATAACAATGATCACATACTTAGAGGGGTGCTACCCATAGAAATTCTTAAAAAAAAAAATCAACTTTAAACCTATGGAAGTTACTAGTTCAATTATTTTCTTTAAGAACATCATCAGAGGACTGCCACAACCAAAGGTGCTCTGATAAGATTTGGGTCTCGTGTTTAGCCAACCGTACTGTATATATTACTTCTTGCATCCATTGTGTACTCCTCAGAAATTTTGTAATTAACTGTTGACCTACAGATGAACCTATCTTGGTAAGCTCCCTTACCAGAATCTTGTGCACAGAGTAGGCCAAAACTTCTCACAAGAGATCTGTCATTCAAAAAAAATGTTATACCTCCTGAGGAAGCTTAGTCTGAGCATTAACTGGCATTATTTGGTCTTTACCAGTCGACTTCCTTCTCCTTAAAAGACTCCCCATGAGGTTCAACAAATAATATTAGAGACTCTGATGCAATGTGAACAAACTCCCTAACTGCACTAAGGGTTACCAAGTACAGAAGTCTCCAGAAAAGGAAATAAACTTTGACCAGAGACGGTAGGAATCGACAGAGAATTCAGAGTCTTGGATAGGGAGACCCAGGATACCCTAAGAGGCAGGGAGAAATAAATTTGGGATAAAAGACACCTAAAGTGGATAATACATGTGTAGATAAATGAGAGCCAATCACATCCCTCTAAAGAAATCTGTACCAATCCATACACATATTTACACGTGTACATAAAACCATTTCACATTTATAATGCAGCCACTTAAGTCTCACGAGGATGTTTTGAAATATACGGATTCACTTAGTCTGAGTTTTAGCTCATAATATATTTCTTACATATTATTACAATTCTCTCTGAGTGAACATAACGTCTATTAGTATGAGTATGCCTGAAAGCAGGTTATCCTGAGGGCATTATAGAATTGCTGTAGTGCTTGCCAACAAGCAAATGATAAAAATTAAGAAAAAAGGTGAAACGGGGCCATGTGATGGACACAGATACTGCCATGGACTTCTGGCTCACAGAGGAATCCCCCGATTTAGAAGATGAATGAAGGGCCCTCACTTTTCAGCATCCTTTCTCATATTTTAATCTAACTGACAACTGAGTTAAAAATAACAACCTGGTTAAGAAGGTGACAGATCTAGGTCTAAAATTCCCTTATATTTAAGTATACTCTTGGTCTATATAAGAAGTCTTGTTTTTAAAGTATCCTCACATTCACTATCCTGTTATTTCCCTATAATATTTTATTTAAAAATTTTTTTAAGCAATGAAGAAATAATGTTTATGTGTCTGATTGGATTTATCACATTATAGTTACTGCAGACATCAACGTCCTTTTTTGACCCTCCTTTCTGTTTCCCTTGGCTCTTTGGTTTATTTTTTAGTTTGTTTTTTATCCAATTTTATCATCTTCCCCCCCCCCAAATTATTAAATATTATTTAAAAGTATTAGCTGTCTAATAATATTTCCATTTTTGATGTGGTTCGCCTTTCAGTTCTTCGATATTCATTTTCATCTTTTCACATTAGCCTCATAACTTTTCCCGAAATATGTGAGACATGTGGTGTCTGGCGCACTTACATTCTCGGCTACACCTGAATTGAAAGAGACTTTACCTGTGACACTGAGCACTTATGTCTCTCCTTCATTTCCATACATTTCCTGGGTATAATCTTAGTCTTACACCTGAAAATATGTCATATTTTCAGGAATACTTTAGAATTCTCTTTCAAAATGAGTGGGGGATTTCAATTTCAAAAGCTTTAACTTTTTGCAGCTTTACAATAGACTTGAGGCCTTGGTGTATTTGTTTGTTGAAACTTCAAGGGCAGTGGTTCTCAGCCTGGACTGCCCAAAGGAACCTTTTGGGAGCTTTCAAATGCGCTACAGCTGGGGCCTACCCCCAACCACTGGTCCTATTTGGGGCCTGGCCACCTGGAGTTTTGAAAGCTTTCTGGGTGATTCGATTGTGCAGCCAGGTTAAGGACTACTGCACTAGGCAGTAAAAGGCACAGTTGTACGTTATGCTGGCCTGTTGCAAGCCTGGCTTATGTTGGGACATCCTGGCTTAATTCCAAAGCAAAGACAAGAAAACAAAACAAAGCTCACAAAAACACAAAAGAGCTGTGTTACTCTTGCCTGTTTCTGCAATCCTGTCACATTTTGATCCTTTTGAGAACACCCCAGCTATGCTCCTGACAACCATTCCATGTCTACAGAATATGAAAACAACCTTCCTCTGGCTCATTTAATGATGTTATTCAAAGTCAAGCCCATAGTTTTCATTTTTTAAAATAGAGACATTTCTTTCACAATATAGCATATATTAATTAACCTTGTTGGTGCCCTCGCAAAGTCTGAGTCTGAACTCATTCATCTCTGGCATTTGAATCACTGGAAAAAGTTTTAATTCTATTCCCACTGGCATTAACATCAAGGTTCCTCAGCATTTTCCTTAAAAAAAAAAACCCATCATTTGGCCTCTCAATGTTACCACAATTTACCCTTCTCTAGATTGCTCTCCTGTCTTTCTTTTGACATACCTTCTTTTTTTCTGACCCGCAGACTCACCTACAGCCGGCGAGGGGGGTGGGGTGGTGTGGGGGGGTGGGCAGGGATCTCTCCTCTCCTTTCTTTTAGTACTTTTAAACAAGGTACTCCAAAATGGCTTGTATCAGGATTTCACTACACAAATGTAAATTGTCATTATGTTGGCATTATCTCTTTCATTATATGGTCCGTTTTTTTTTCCCTTCCCTTTTTCCCCACATCCTCTTATTATAGGCAGCCTGATAATATCATTCATAAGCTTTAGTAATCTCCTCTTTTTTCCCCAAATACTTTCTGCAGTGCTTATTTTCCTTCTTCCAAAGAAAATACCACTTTAGCTTATATTTATGAGTTCTCAGCATTTCCTTAACAGGAAAGGAAATTACTTTTATTCAAACACTGAGTGCCTTGGTCTAGGTGGCAAACTTGATTTAAATAATGCATCTTTTTATTCCAAATTGACTGTTTTCCTTACAATACAGGGATCAGCAACCACTCGGGAGCCATTGATGTAATTTCTGGTCTCTGTTTCTACCATTTCTGTCTCTTTCTTTTCTTTCTCATTCATTTTTCCTCAGGCTTATTTTCTCTGTTATTTCTTCTTTTCATTTCTTTCTTCCATCTATGTTTTAGGATAACTGGAGCTGCCCGGGTGCATTGGCTTAAGAAAAAAACTAGACAGATAAGAAAACAAAACAAAATAACAACAAAAACAACAACAAAACCTGCTATCCTCTTTATAGGTTTACACAGAACTTATTAAAAAATTAAGACCTCAAGACTTTGGCCACAATCAGTTAAAATCAAGGTAAAAATATTGCTCACACTAAGGAAAAACAATGATAGATTAGTCAAAATGAACCAACAAAGAAAAATAAGAGTAAAACAATTTCTATTATTGTATTTATTTCCTCATATTTAATCTTACAGTGTGTATATAAATATATAAGCATGCCTATTTTAGCTTTGGCATTTAGGTCTATTTTCTTATTGGCTAAGTCAGAGTTCAGTTTTATATTCACAATTCCTAGTACATAGGCAACGCTTAATAAAAAATGTTGAAAGAATAAAGGCATATATTGAATGGAGCTTATTGCATCTCAAATTTAGTAAAACCCAAGATATGTTTTATTGGCTTCATTAATCATGAATGATTAGGGCAATTCCTGAATCCATACAGAAGGATGATATGCACAGTGGTGAGGGAATTTATGAGAGAAAAAAAAAAATGGCTTGGATAAATGCTATAATCTGTACTGTGACTCTCAAAATGCATATGCTGAAAATAATAACTCATGCTCCATCATAATCTATTGCTATTTTTAACTAAAAACTAATGTTAATTATAAAATTACTTGCCATGACATCATATGATTCTCCATTTCTAGATACTCTGCTGTGGCTTTGTATTATTCCTTGAACAATTAATTCCTCCAGGATGTCTGACGACTTTTGTCGCTCTCGATTTTCTAGGGATTGAGGTTTATGGATTAATCCATTAGTAAGTAGGTCTTCCAGGGGAAAAGAGAAAAGAAAGCAAAATTTAAGCATGAAGATTATAAATCAAATGCTAAATGAATGCTTTATAAATCATGTTATTTAATTAAAATCTGACACTCAACACTCTTACTTGAATATTTGTTTCTATTATAAATCTTTGATTCCTTTCAAGTCCAAATTCTTAATGGTCTTACAGAAGATGCCCATCAACATAAATACTGTTTACTTAGTAGGCCTCACATTAACATAACAATAAGTCTTTCATGTGCTACTGTGTACTACTTTTTTGTTGTAACAACACTTGTACACTGGGGTGTGACTACATGGGTTCTCTGAACTAATTATGAAGCTAAACTACAGCTAAGAATGTGATATTCTTTCAGTGACTCTTCTGAGTTGCAGTCGGTTTCTATGCTTTGTATACAAAGGATAAACAGTGTGATGTTGCCAAGAGACTTCTAGTCCTGCAATCTTGGGTTTACAATTACGCCATCTGCTAAATCGACGTAAGTAAAAGGATGCCTTGTTGAAAAGAGCATTTGAACTAAATAGGAATTGGAGTCAAGTGATATCAGCTAAATTTTTATTAGTGATTCTAAAAATGGCACTGAAATAGTTTATAGGAGAGACTTTATAAATTGTACTGAGAGAGAACCCTTCCATTACAAATCATCTAATTATATAAATAAACAAGCAATATCTGTTTTTACACCTTCACATTATAAAATAAAGGTGCAATGAGGAATCTTCAAAAATGAGTTGTCTTCTATTCTGCAATCATCGGGAAGTCTGGATAGTAACCAAGTCCATTCTATCTAGTGGATGGAGTCTTTTAATGAAAATTTCTAACCTGGCACTATATTAAGTATTTTATATATTTTATAACATTTAAACCAAATGTAAACTTTGTAAGAAAGGTATTATTATCCCTATTTTATAAAAACAAACTGATATAAAAGAGGCTAATTAACTTGCTCAAGGTGACAGGGGTAGTAAGTAAATTGACTAGGATTTAAATCCAAGTCTTTCTGACTTCCACATCCATGTTCTTTACCACCTCACTGTACTCTTCCCAAATTGTCACATAAATGGCTTCCACTGGTCACAGTTCATTTCTCTTTGAAGATTTTTCTAAAAAGAATATCATTGTAAACATCTGTCACTAATATAATAAAATTATTTTAGCCAATCGATAGATTTCTTTTCTGAGTCCACTTAAGTATCTGGCTTGATGTTTACCATAGCTAACCAACCTTCAGAGAAATTGCTGGGCTATGTCAGTCGTTTCAACTAATTTTCATGATTTCTTGGGACATGGAAGAATATCAGGGAAATGTTTAAAAATAGCATTGTGCTTCTTTCTGAGTACCAAAGTAATACATTATAAACTTGGAAAATATAGAAAAGAATAAAAAAGAAAATAAAAATACCCATTCTCTTGCCAGAGACCACCACTGTTAATGTTAATATACACAATTTTAATTTTAGAAACTTGCCATCACACTAAACATACAGTTTTGTTTCCTATGAAACATTTACATTAGCATTTTCTTGTGCCATTAGAAATTCTTCATAAGCGTAAGTACGAAAAACGAAGTCATAAAAGAAAACGTGAGTGGATTAGTCTTTAGCC
>NW_006434369.1:5170284-5187199 GCF_000325575.1 Pteropus alecto
ATTGACTCAGAATCCAGATATAATAAGGGAAAAGATAGATAAATTTTAGTACATTAAAATATTTTGCGAAGTCAAAAAGACCCATAGTAAATGTCAAATATAGATATCACATACTTACTGCTCTGATGTACTAAGCAGGATACAATATAATTTTTGGTATTCTTGCTAAAAATGCATAACCTGGACCTAGTCATGATGAACTATCAGACAAACCCAGACTAAGGAGCATTTTATAAAACAGATGACCTATATTTCCAAATATATCAAGGTTATAAAATACAAAGAAAAGTTGAGGGATTGTTCCAGATTAGAGAATAAAACCACATGACAACTAAATTAAACATGTGATACTAGAGTAGCTCTTGAACCAGAAGTTTATTTATAAAGGACATTTGTGAGACAATTGACAAAATCTAAATATGGTGCGTAGGCAAGCTAATAATACTTCATTAACGGTATTTTCCTGATTCAGATCCTTGTATTGGGATTTTGCAAAGAATGCCTTTGTTTTAAGGAAATACATATCAGTGTATTTAGGAGTAAAGTATCATTATATCTGTAACTTACTCTCAGAAAAAAAGACACCTGTTTATGAGAAGGAGAGGAGGAGATGGAGGGGTGAAGGGAGGGGCGGGGCAATGAAAATACAAATGTGGTACGATGTTAACAATTGGGGAATCTTGGTGAAAAAATAGAGCCATTTCTTGTTTTTTTTTTGTTTTGTTTTGTTTTTGCCAATTTTCTTCAATCTGAAGTTATTCAAAATAAATTTTTTTTTTCCAAAGGAAATATCTAGGAAATGTTAGTGTAAAACTTGAAATTTTTAACAAATATGCTCTGTAGATGTGAAGAGCAGGGATGCAACAAGGACCCAGAGGGGAAAGTAGGCAGAGAAAAAAATATAAAACATAGGACACTAGTTCTTATTCATTCTGTGGTGAGATCTTTCTTGAAAACTAATTTACACTACATTTTTGAACATCTGCTTTGGTAATTCATTCCCTCCCCAAGCTGGTCTCTCTTAGCATTGTCCTGCTTACCTGTGGCCCTCCCATACTGCTTTCAATAGTGTAAGGCTGACAGGGCTGACTGTCTAAGGGCACAACAAGTCCCTGTCCACTCCACGATCTGTAGTCTGTTAACACAACAGATATTGAGCATTTGTGTTGCAGTCTAGGAGGGATTCTCATCAATAAAACTACCAAAGTAAACAATCTATGTGCTGGTCCAACACAGAGAGGGAGGGAGGGGCCGCATCTGCACTGCAACTCCTGCCTCCTACCTCATGCTCAGAGATCATGTCTCACCAAATCAGAAGCATCAGACGAGGGCTAATATGAAATCTGTGATAACCTGAGTGTGCATGAAAGTCCAAGAAAAAAAATCTCACTTATAACCTATCTATTTTCTAATTCTAACTTGAATCTAGGGAAGAATCTATAGCGAAGAAGAATGAAATGAAAGCCTTCCCCCTAAATAAAACAGAGTGCTTTTCCTTAAGGTCTGCTAAGTTCAATTTGTTTCAAAAGCTGATAAAATAAAAACAAAAGTTGTTATATCAACCCCAGTTGAAGTGGGTAACCCCAGTAAAGTGAAAAAACACGCCATAAGAAAAATATTTAGAAACAAATAGGTTCAAGGGCATACTAGGTCATAATTACTTCTTTCATGTTCTTGAAAGATTCTTTCATTGTATATTTGCTGATATTTTGGATGGGGAGAGACAGGGGGAAAAGTTTGATGCAAGTTTTATGTATTTTTTCAAATGTAGAAATTTCCCTTGGAAAAATGTTAACATAATGGGAGTTTAAAGGAATTTAACCAAAGCTTCTGCAACTCCTATTTCCAAGGCTTACTCCCAATCATCAATAAGTCTCTTACTTAAGGAAAAAAAAAAAGATGGTTCAATTACTTCATTGACAAGAAGATTAATAGTTAGCATTATTTACTCCCTTAAAAGAGGCCTAAGGCTAAATTCTAATGTCTTAGAGATAGGGACCTGGCCATTTAGACTACACCCTGGCCCACAAATCTGTGATTAAAGAGTCACCAAACACATGTGAAATATATTTAGAGAAACAGTATTTTATGGAAAGCAACATGAATGGGGGCTTTTACCTGAATTAATTCTCCCGTTTCTTCCATTAGGAGATGGGGAACTTTCTGGAATGGTTCCGGGTAAGCTTTCCAACAGCACCTGTTTATCCAGGCCTTTGGGGCTGCCCGCAGTGTCCTTGAGCAGTGCAGCTCCAATCTGGGGGCTACAATTCTCCTCAGAATAAGTCACACCAACATCAGCCTGTGAGAAGTGAATGGCTTTGTGAGAGTTCAGATTTCTTAGGAAATGATTTCTTAGAAAATTTAAACCATGTCACAAGATCTACTTTGTGAATATTTAGCCAACTAGTATCTGTGGGAAGCTGACTAGTACCTAGCAACCTGTAGATGTTACCTTATATGACAAAAGGGACCTTGCAGATGTGATTAAATTAAAGCCCTTGAGATGGCAAGATTATCCTGGATTGTCCAGGTGGGCCCTAAATGTAAACATGAGTGTCTTTATAAGACAAAGGAAGGGGGAGATTTGACTGCAAAGGAGGAGAAGGTGATGCGATGATGGAAGCAGAGACACATTTAAAGATGCTACAGTTCTGGCAGTGAAGATGATGCAAGGTCCACCAGCCAAGGAATGTAAGGAATGCAGCTCTAGAAGCTGGCAACGACAAGGAAGAGGATTCTCTCTTCAGAGGCTCTGAAAGGAACCAGCCCTGCTAACATTTGGACTTGAGCCCAGTGGAACTGATTTTATACTTCTGACCTCCAGAACTGTAAGAGAATAAAATGATGTTATTTTAAGCCACTAAATTTATGTTAATTTATCATAACAGCAATAGAAAACCGACATACAGTTAACCCTTGAACTGCATGGAGCCACTTACACACGAATTTTTCGATAAGTACAGTTAGCCCTCTGTATCTGTAGATTTCACATTTGTGGATTCGATCAACCATAAATTGAAACAGTATTTTTGATCTGCAGTTGGGAATCTCCAGATTTAGAGGGCCAACTATATGCTTTGTTCTGCACCATTTTGTATAAGGGACTTGAGCATCCTCAGGTTTTAGTATCTGCTGTGCAGTGTGTGTGTGTGTGTGGGTGTGAGTGTGTGTGTGTGTGTGAGAGAGAGAGAGAGAGAGGGTGGGGGTGGGGACAAGTCCTGGAACCAATCTCCCATGGAAACTAAGGGATGACTGTAACTAAGTTTTTGGGGAGTCAAAATTAAACAGATTTTCGACTGCAGGGGCATTGGATCCCTTAACCTCCTATGTTTTTCAAGTGTCAATTGTAATATCTATTATGAATGATCAAGTATAAGCTATTATGCTGAGCATTCGGAAGGATATCAACATGAACAAATTTATAATCATCAAACGTGAAAAGTAAAAATGCCGTTGTTTAAAAAGTTTTTTTTAGATGAAATCATCTTCATTGTTTTTGCTGATTAAAAAAGTAATCAGCCTCATAATAATAAATAATTTAATGGTGGAGAGTGGTCATTTATTTGATGATTGCATTCCAGTACTCTACACCACAATTTATTTAACCAAATACTGGAGGATATCTTGGTTATTTCTAACGTGTCAATATAATAAACAGTGCTGGCATAGTATCTGTGTATATACATCAGTCTGAATTCACCCAATCATCCCATGAGGATAAATTTCTAGATGAGGACATGCTGGACTAAAGGATACATTTTCTATTAATTTGATGAGGACATGCTGGACTAAAGGACATGCTGGACTAAAGGTACATTTTCTATTAATTTGTATTTCCAGAGGGCCCTCCATCAATCCTGCACTGACTTGCAGTCCTATTTCTCCTTTTAAGGATGTCTATTTCTTCATACCAAAGTTCTGCTGCTTGTAAATAGATCAAAACAGTGTAAAAAAGGGCCCGTATGTGATTTAGTAACCACTAACTCCAAAATGCTGGTCAGTGTTAAATATTTCATAGTTCTACAACAAAAGAAGAAAAATGGGAAAAACGTAGTGAGTTTTTCATGAAGCTAAATTAATTAGATTTAAAGAACTGGCATTTATTTTGAGAGGAAATATATTTCAAACACTAATATGTTCAGAAAAACTTTTCTCATACCTCCTGTAACTACCATGTCCCCTCTTCCCCAGTGCTGGCCTTTCGTTCATTGCTTGGTTTACAACTGTCCCACTACTCATTCAATGGAAGCTTCTAGTAGATGTCATGAGCCAACCTCTTCTCTATTTAAGATAACACAAACCAAAGGAAGTCTCTTCAGTGTCCCAGAAGAAATAAGAACATAAGCATCTTCTACCAAATATTGTAGTCTAGCTATTCTTCTTATGTTTATTGAGTTTACATTTTTGGCCCAATGAGTGTTCTTTCTCTCCCCCGAGAAGGGCCTCAGGACTCTGCCTTCCAACTCCTGCCCTTTGTCAAACAGCCCTGTTACACTGATACAAGTTTGTATCTTGTTGAGTGTAGTGAAAGATGTTAAAAAGATGTTTGAATTGGGTCTTGATGAATGAGTTTCCAGGGAACAAGGAGGAAAGGTCATTCTAGACAGAGGAGAAAGCATACACAAATGAAACAATATTGTGTGTCTATGAACTTGAATTATTCCAGTGTAGCAGAAACAGATTGAGATAGAAAGTAGTAGGGGCTGAGGTGGGGACAAGAAAAGGAGTTTGATTTTATTTTGAATGCAACAGTAGTCCTTCATAGGACTTTCAAATGACGTATTACTGAATTGTACACTTGAAACCTATATAATTTTATTAACCATTGTCACTCCTACAAATTTAATGAAAAAGAAGTTTTCTGTCTATTTAATTTCACTTATGGCATTAAGCAGTTTCAAAAATACAGAGATTTAATTTAATTAAAAAATACATGTAAGTAAAATGAAATGATAGAGTGTGTTTCTTAGAAAGATCACTCTTGAGCTAATGCAATGGCAGGAATTGAAGGAAATAAGGAAGGCACAGAACAGGGCAGCCAGTTATGACTATTATTGTCCAGGTGAGATTTCTTGAAGCACTTCAACCTTTGAAGTCTCTCAGAAGCTAAGTAGAAATCACAATAGCTAAATTACGGTGGCTCCCATCACTCTCAGGTTGTTACAGTTGAGCGAGAGATTCTCCCATGTCCACCGGGAGACTCACATAGCACCTCACCGCCATGTTTACATAACATGATCACTTTAGCTAAACCAACATCAGTTTATTGTGTTGAGGATTAATTAGTTCTGTGGCTCAGGACTACATGGGAAAATAGAAAAAAACCCCAAACGACTGAATAAACAAAGTAAGGAAACAAAAACTCGACCGATCTGAAATATGAGTCAGCACAAGACAAAGCCTGAGAGCAACTATGTGCTTTTTTCTTTCTCCATCTGTCTTTCTTCATAACACAGTTTTACTGCCTCTCAGTTTTACAGATAACATATTATACGTTATTATATTATTATACAACAATAATCATTATGTTAGACAGGGTCTTCTTTTTCTTTGTTACATGTAACACATATATGTTTGTTTTGTTTTTGTTGTTACATATAACGAAGGAAAAGAAGAACCTATCTGACACTTATCTTTCAGAGGCTCAGAGTTCATATTGAATTTAAAGATCGTTCTGGGCATTCTTTACACTCTTGCCAAATAAACTATCAAAAACAAATATCTGCAGTGATAGATATTTTCACAAGTTCATTTTGTTTTGCAGATCTAACTTTTTTTGAACCCAGTGAAGCACTAATATTGCTGATTTAATAACAAAAACAATAAACAAAACACCCATATTGGAGCTAAGAGCAAATTTGGATATTTTCGATCCAAAAGGTATCTTTTCAGTCAACTGAAAGTCTGAATAGATTTAAATGCCACAACCCTGAATGACCTCCCAATTGTTTTATCAGAGTGACTAATCCAGGTCCTTAGCAAGGAGCCTTATCCATTTTTGCTTATTTAGATACAATCTGCCTTAATGCTCTGTTAGTGACCAAAACTTAAATTATAGCAAATGAAACATAATCTTGCAGCATGAAATAACACACACCAGCCTTCAGTTTCCAGAATAGAAATTTAAGGTTTTTTTCTTCTTTTGAAAACTAAGGATGTCTTTTAAATATCTTATCTATGTGCAACACATTCTGGAAATTTTAATCCAATTTTATAATCTAGACTTCGGCACAGACGTAGTCAAAGACCAGAGATACAAATTAATTAGATCTATGGCTCTTGGGGATATGTCAAAACAGTTTTCTTGTTCTGTCTGTGCATGTAGAGTTTATCTTTTCACACCAGTAAGAAGTGTATCTGTAATTGTACTGGGAGAGGGGGAGAGGAAATGGGTAGAAGGTTTAATTTTTTTCCTTGAGATGAAGTTGTAGCAGAAGCTAATGTAGAACATGTTTCTACATTTTGCATCAATTTTAATTTATACTTCATTGTCTTGGTGATAAAATTTTATCAATTTTAGACAAAATTAAAAAGCCATTATTTTCAAGCTAACAGCTAGCTATACATAGGCATCATCAGCATTCCAAAAAAGGTATTGATTTTAACTATGGACAGAATTTTGTTTGGTTTGGTCTGGAAGCATTATATGTGTTCTAAAGCTTTTGGAAAACAAATCTTCCAAACATCTTGGGAGAAGTCATTTGTTAAGACTCCCTGGAGCTTAAACCTTCTTAATTCAAATTATTGGCAGAAACATTTTATAAATACATTTGTCTCCAGACATATAGGAAAAAATTGTTCTTCAAAATTTAATCTTTTTTTCTAGTTTACTTTTAATGAATGAAATAATAAATAGCAACTCTTCAAAAAAAAAAGTCAGAAATAGGTTCTAAAAAATCAAACTTTAAGAAGCATTCATTCTCTTTAACGGACAATAAACAAGAATTTTCTTGTCAAATATTAGGGGAATACTGTGAAGGATCTTTGGAGATCACCTATTCCAATATAGCCTGTCCCATTTTATAACAAGCAAGAAACTTTGAGTTAATCATACAGAAGATTTTCCCCAATGAAGAAAAGTTTCCCACTGTTCCTTAGCATTATTTTATTGCAGTGACTTCTTGCCACTTTAGACTAAGGTAAAGTGAAGAGAAAGTCTGCAGGCAGGTCTCCAGAAGTTTGACTGAGAATATTTTAAAGTTGTGCCACCAAGAAACATGAATATTTCTTGCAAGCAAACATGTTCATCTAATTTTGAAGACACTGCTGAACTACTGAACTCTCCGCCTGACGAATTTATGAAGGTAGCGAAAGCAGTATTGCTCTGATAGCTAGAGAGTGTTTAATTAGTAATCATACCTTTCCCAGATCAGATTTTCAAAGTCAAGTGTTTGGGGTGGGAAAAGAGGTATATGCGTGAGTCGACTCTGAGTCTATTTTCAGGTTATTTTAATATTGAATTTTCTCCTTGCTGATCGTCATTAGTCTAGTCACACTATGAGGAGATAGGCAGACACTAAGGGATGGGAAGAACTGAGAGGGATATGCAGTCACTAAAGAAATATTCATTAGTGCCTGGTCTGCATCAGGCACTGTAATAAGCACTAGAGGTACAAAGATAAAAATAGTCCTGTCCTCAAGAAGATCATAATAGTTTGGAATGAGAGGCAAACATGGGAACAAATAAATACAATAAAATGTTTTGAAATGTGATAGGAGAAAGCATAAGGTCAACTCTGCCAGCATGGTGGCAGGGAAGAGGAAAAGAATGGTCTTGAGTTGACTTCAAAAACAGGTACATATTTGCATGCAGCCCAAGAAAAGGGAGAAGGGAAAGTCTGCAAGGAGAGGAAACAGTGATGCGAGGCATGGAGACAAAAATAGAAGGGGTTTGGGGAACAACGAGTAGTAAGGTGTGACTAGAATATGAATGGGGGGAGCGATGAAACTAGAGAATTTGACAGGAGTCAACTTGAGGATGGCTTAGGAAAACATGATAAGAATTTAGGATTTGATCTTACATAGATATGTGTAATAATAATAATAGTAATAACTAATATTAAGCACTTATTCTGTGTCAGGCATTGATATGAGTTTACATGAATTGAGTTTACTTAATCCTCATAACAACTCTATAAAATTGCTATTATTAATCACCCCCATTTTAGAGATAAGGAAACTAAGGCACAGGGAGGTTAAGTAACTTGACCAAAACCACCCAAATCACCAGTAGTGAGTCTAGAAGTCCAACCAAGGTAGTCAATTTCTTAATCACTGGTTGGTGTGCTGACTTAATGGGCTGGTAACTTTTTCAGCAGAGGTTGATATAATCCAATTTTATTTTAGAATGATCACTCTGGAGGTCATGTGAAAAGTTGAAGATGGAGGACAGGTGGGAGTGGGTCGTGGAGGAAGGATCCAGGGAGACCAGTTTGGAGCCCATGCAAGAGGCAAGGACTATCTCACCCCTGAAATTCAGGAAGAAACCCAGAAACCCTCTTAGGCCTTGGGGAGGCTTGGCCCAGAGGAACCTGGTATATTTGACACCTGTAGAGCTTGCTTTTTTAGCATTCTCTCTGGCTCTACACAACAAAATTATTTTGGTAGTAACCATGGAACAAATGACAATGGCCAGAAAAGAAACAAAAATAGTAAAAATTTCTTCTATAGAAGTCTTATAATACATAATCACACCAGTAAAATTTAAAAAAAATAAAGCTTTTTGTACAAAAAAGGGAAGGCACAATGGAGTAAAAAGTGTTCCCTTATGTAAGAATATAGTCCAAAGCCATAATGAGTAAAGATGACCAAATTGTTGCCAAGAAGCCCATGAGTCTAAGAGGGAGAAGAAGCTTTAAACAAACATTTACCATGTGATAAGGGAGCATCACAGAGGTGGTGTTTGGGCTCAGTACCAAAGGATAGATAGGAATTCATCAGGCAAACTGGGAATGGGGCCAGGGAAGGGCACTCCTGGAAGAAGGAATGGCGGGAAAGACATGCAGTGCCATGATGCCTGGAGGAAGCAAGCACTACAGGTTCTTGGTATGGCAGATCTGAGGGTTCATGAGTGAAAGGGACTGGACAGGAGAGGATGACATTAGAAAGACTAGTGGAAGCAAAAATCAACAGTTTTGCACACCCCAGGGAATATTTTCTTAGGAAGAGAGGTAGCAGTGTGGGAGGTAAGACTAGTTGGGGTGGTGACGGAAGAGGCAGAAAGACTCAGGAAAAGGTAATAAATAGGGCCCTAAATGCAGACAGTGGCAGTTGGGATGTAAAGCAAATGTTTTCTGCGGGCCTCTCCCAGGGCAGCAGGTACTAAGCCTGGGTCTCAGCCTCTCCTAGACCCTGGTTTGTTTTTTTGACTTCAAGAGCCCAGCAGATGTGCCTCACACAGAGTAGGTGCTGTAATTGGCACTGAATAGTGTCTTGCTCACTGCCTGCTAAGATAAAGTGTGTGCTCTTTAGACTGTAGTTCCAAAAATGCTCTTTAGTGAGAGTGACCATAAATCCTGGTTTGCTGCGACAGTGTGGGCTTAAATCAGGCTGTCTGGGCAAATTTATTAATAGTGTTCTCTTCCTCTCTTAAAAGTATCCTGCTTTTGATGATAAATTACATGGTAATATTATCTTTGGGTAACAATTCCTGAAGAAACCCTTGTGGGTTCCTGTTCTGCTTGTGAAATCTTGATGATAATGAGGATGGGAAGAAATCATGGACCTCATTTTTTTCTGGACCATTCCTCCATGCCCTGCCCTGGGAAAAATTCTCCTTTGTGCCTCCAGAAGAATTAAGGGGGATTCAACCTTGAGGGAGAGTGGAAAGAGTATTGGAATGAGACTTTTCAAGATTAGGTTCTGTCTCCAGCTCTGCCCTCAAACAAGCTGTGCAGACTCAGACAAGTCCTTTTTCACCTCTCTGGGCCTCAGGGTCTTCATGTGGGAAGTGAGAGGACTCAGCCAGATGGCTTCTAAGATCTCTTCCAGCACTAAGTAATTCCCAAAGGGCCCACTTTCCGGAAGCCAATAATACATGGCAGCTCCCAGGTACTCTCACCAGACCTTAAGAATCATTGCCAATCCCAGCTCTGTGCAGATCGCAGAACTCATCCAGTTATTCCTGCCTCTGCCCTGGGGCGTGACCACCTTCGCTAGCTCCTAAAACACAAAAGACTCTCAAAGCTAGTTCTATAGCAGCAGGAGTCCCAGTTGGATAAGACAGCAGTTAAACACTGGCTGAATAAAGCGGCTCCCAACACGCCCACTCCACTGCCGTGAGTCCCATCAGACCCTCCTCCAGCCAACTCCAGCCTCCCCCAAGTGTGGCAACAGTCTTTATGCCCTTTTTGTTTGTTTTACCTTGAATCCCTCTTCCCAGCCCTTCCTGGGCGCGGGGACGCATCTCTGCTCCTCCGCAGGCTGGGAAGGTCCGCAGCCCATGCTGCGCTCTGGGCGCTCCTCCACCGGCCCCGCTCTGCGGTGCGCCCCCGCGGGCTCCCTGAAGCGCCCCTGAGCCCCAGCGCCCCGCGCCCTGCACTCCGTGATCCCTGCGCCCCAGCGCCTCCGCGTCTCCCACCTCCCGCACTTAAAGGCTCCAAAGGCAGGCGCTCAACATCTGCACCTGGGCAGTTGCCGGGAACTGTTGCCACAATAAACCGAATCACGCGAACCTGGGAACCCAGAGGCTATGGGACTTTCGTAACTGAAACTTGGTAGACCGTCTAAATCACAACTGGGATGCAAATTGCAGCCCTCTCCAGAGCAAAGTGAGAGGAGGGCCTGCTGCTGGCCGAGTTCATTTTTAAAGTACCGTTTTCGTAAGCATCTTTTGGGGACCTCTGCTTCGCGCCCCCCCCCTTACTTTCTAAAGGACACGCCTCCACCCCCAACCCCGGTGCCTGGGCTGCACACTCGAATTGTTGGTTTTTGTGCTTCAGACTCCGTGGAGACTGTGAAGGCGATTGTGAGGAAGGCGACGCAGGAGTCCAGTCGGCGGAAGCAGCTCTTGAGGACGGGTGGCCAGACGGCAGTGTCACAGGGCGGCCTCGGGAGGGGACGGTCACACAAACAGAAATCCAGACACTTAGAATCATAAACAGCTCAGCAGCTGCAAAACGGGTCGTGAAAATCATTTTTTTATGGAAGATGCGTTTTATGAGCTATTAGGAAAGGACATGGATATGCATATTTCTTTCAGAGAATTAAATTAAAACGGTGTAATCCTTCATACAAGGCAGACCAGGCGGACTGCTCAAATGAGCATCAAGTTGTTCTTTTCTGGATTTTTTTTTCTTTTTCTATTTTCAATCAATTTTTATTTTTGAGAATTTAAAAAAAAAAAAGGATCTGAAAAGGATTTTAGAGATCATCGACCAACCCCTTATTTTACAGACTGCAAATTTAGGCTCAGAGAGATTGAGTGACTTGGATTGATACAGGGGGTGGGAAAGGCGAACTAGTTAAAGAGGGATCTGAGATGAGGGACCTGGTGACCTGACTCAGTCCCTCCACATAGCCACACACCAGGAAAACACTAGTAAGAATTCTTGGAAACGTAAAACCGTTGGATTCTTCTAAGGAAATTAATGGTTGGCTCTGTTATAAGAAGCTGATTATTTACTTTATAGCATTTGTACTCATTTTACTCTCCATCCTTACTGCTTGGATGATGTTGCCTGTCAATTTTCCTTTTACTAAAAGTGAAGAATAAGAAAGACAAGATGAAACTCAAGTCAAAGCATTATAATTATTGAGCAACACACATTAAAAGTTTGTGAATAAATAGTCAAAACAAGGCTGAGTGGTATTTGGGGAACACCTCTGAAAGTATTGACTCATGGTGCAATAAGTTGCATGCAGTTTTCCATCTGGAAACTGGAAAATTCTCAACTAGAATACTCCAACACAGAAGATACCTATAAAATGTTCTTGAGAAAGTTTAACGAAAGTCTGTAGAATAGATGAGTGAAATTCTGCAGATAACTTTTTTACCATTTTAAGGCAATCTGCAATCGGAGGTTTGCTCGGACATTCATGTGAATGAATGGGGTGATACCCAAATATGTTGTGCAGATATCTTTCGAAGCATCCTATGACCACAGTCCAAAGTCATGAAAATGCCTTTTTCTAAGAATGGGTTAGCCTGCTCATATTGTCTTATGAAAGTGGATTGTCAGGAATATTTGGACCTGCTTGTTAAACACAGCCATTATTAAAATTTAGATTATGTAAACTTACAATGTAACTAGTTCTATTAAAAACAAAGGTAACGAATACAACCCATCAGTTCCTAATTATTTTATTATAACATACTATTATTGTATTTTTGAGTTTATTTACATCCGTTGTATCTGTATGATGGAACTGTCATGTAATGATGCACTACTGGGTATCTCTTCCCAAGTCCATGTTCTGTGACATCACATTGGTAGTCTGAAATCAGACAAGGTGGAAATATATGCACTATGAAAATCAATGAATGCTACAAATCAAGGCTTTCTCCCCCCACTCCCCAAGCTGGTTATTAGACATCCACCATCACATCACTGCATTTTCCCTTATATTCCAGAATGCCAAAGAATAGTTCTACTGTTTACCCTTCTCTGCACTCCTTTGTCTGCAGTGAAGTGGCCCCTGGCCACCCCTACCTCTGACCACGGAATGACAGTGTGTCATTTCCATGTCTCCCTCCACACTGGAGCTGGGACATTGCACGGAGGCTCTGTGCTCTGGTTCCTTAACCAGAGAGCTCTGGTCTTGCATAACCTGTTTCCACCTTGAGGACCGCTAGGGGGAAAAACCCTCGGATTCTCAACAAAACTGGGCCACCACTTGCTCATTTTAAAGTTTGACTACTATCCTTGATTTTTCTCTTCGGTTTTGAATAATCTCGAGAAGCTTAATTCTCTGCTTCCCTCCAGTACGTTTATTCAAGTCTGAGGGTTGTCTTGAGCTTTTTTCCTCTAGAGTGATAAGGATATTGTGAAGAAAGGTGACTCTCAAACTTTTATGTGCATACTCTTGGTGGAGTTCTTGTTAAAATTCAGATTCTGATTCAATAGGTTTGAGGCAGGGCCCCAAATACCACATTTCCAAGAAGCTCCCATCACTGTTGGTGGAGGATCACACTTGGAGTAGAAAGGGCATAGAACATATGTGAATATTAAATCATTACTTGAAAAAGCAGGAAAGAAAAAGGAAATGTGGAAGGAAGGAGAAAGAAGTGAGGAAGAAGATGCTGGGGAAGAATTAAAATAAAGTCTATTAGACAACCAAGTATAGAGGAAAAGAAACTGACTTCATGTTACCAGGTATTCCCAGTCTAGGAAGCACCTTGATGTGTAAAATTACAATTGGGAGCCTTGTTTCCTGTCCCTCCACCCTGGTGGAGAAGGGATCTTTATGAGTTAGTGGGTCAGGGTGAAGAAGAAAAGAAAGCCCTTTCTTGCCATTACCCAAGCTCTGGAGTCACTTTTCCCCTCTTTTCTCTGTTCTGAGAGTTACACTTTCCTGGATGGTGGGTAAACCAGAATGCTGAGAAGTCTCCTAGCAGCACTGACAGCATTAGCACATCAGGGCAGGGTCCTTTTAGACCCCAAGCTTTTCTAGGAAATGGTAAGTCACACAAAGAAATCAGTTCTGAACCCAACCTCAAATCCGCTGAGTTTACTAGCATTCTTCCTATGAATAGAAATATTATATACGAACCTTTGTTCCCAGACATGTCTCAACTGACTAATTATTACAGTAATAGCTGACATTTTTCATGCTTGCTAACCTTTAGATAAATGAGGGAAGGTGATGGCTATGTCGGTGTTTTTATTTTTATCAATTATTCGCTTAAAGCAAGGGTTGGAAAACTATGACCCTAGGGCCAAATCCAGCCCACCGTCTGTCTTTATCTAACATATGAGTTAAGAATGGATATCAGATTTTTAAATGGTTGAACAAAAGTGAAAAAGAACATTATTTAGCAATTCATGAAAATGATTTGAAATTCACATCTCAGTGTTTAAAAATAAAGTTTTATTGGAACACGGACTCTTGCTTGTTTACACATTATCCATAACTGCTTTTGTGATACAAGAGCAGAATTGAGCAGCTGAGACAGAAACCATATGACCCGCAGAGCCAAAAATATTTATTACGTAGCCTTTTACAAAAAAATATTTGCTGATCTCTGATTTCAAATGATAAAATAATTCCCACCAGGGTATTAAATAACTGTGGAATCCTAATGGGCTGAAAGAGTTTGCACGGCTTCCAGAAAGGCAAAAAAAAACCCTCCAAAGGAGTAGCAGTCACACAGGGGAGTTTATCTCATTAACTAACTGAACTCCTAGGCCTGTGAAACATTTTAAGTGGCTTCGTTCAGCTGCTTCAACCCTCCCCTGCTTCGCTGCAGCGCCCTGTTCAACAGGAGGGCTGTGGAGTGGGGAACAAAACCTCACTGTGCTGCTCTTCTGCTTCCTCAGACGTGGTGCAGGGAGCATTGTAGCTTCTGGAAAAAGAGGGCACCAGATTGTGAGAAACGAGATGGCTTTTCAAGGGTCATCTTGAATTTAAAGACCTAATTTTAAAACCCCGTATTGTTCTCCTTCTTCACGTCCCTTTGTCACACACTTCAACCCATATGTGTTTCTGGAAAACAGTCCTCTCCTTCATATACACATTGAGTAGCTCAGATGTGAGGGGCCTCTGAAGTTTTTATCTTCAGAGTCCGCTGGGTCAGGTTGCCTCAGTAACAGTACCTAGCACATTTAAAAAGCTCTTGAATCTGTCTATAAACACTTATGTGATAAAGAATACTACTATTAGTAAAGAAAAATCGTCCCAGAATATTGTCATTAAGAAACACACAACATATTTGCATAATCAAGATTTTTTGCAATCTACGTGCGAATACTTGCAATAACACTAGCCGTGAATTAATGGAGTTGTCTTAAAGTGCAGAGAGCAAGCATATTTCAGGCATCCCTTTATGGACTTGATATGACAGATTCTTGCAGAGACCAACCAGAAATAAATAAATAAGCCCACAAACAAGGGAATAATTGTTTGCCAAGCCTTGGCATTAAGCCAACAATCTTGATGTTTGCTCATTCAACACAAACCGGGTAAATACAGAGAAAATGCCAGTCTCAGGGTAATAGCTCAGAGAACGGCATCTTAACAGTAAATTTAACCATCATAATCTCATAGAATTATAAGACTTCCATTTACATCTACCCTTAAGAACCAGTTCTGAACCACATTTAGATATTATATGAGTCTAATACTGTGCTGAGAGCTTAATGGGAATGTGTAAAAGGGGAAACAATACTTGCTGAATGGCAGTTGGAAAGGCAAGCTTGCTTTTTAGAAAGCTATAACAACTCTTAAGTTTACACATGGCAATTTTCACACACTGATATTCTCACAATTAAAGAAAAGTAATATTTAAATGATTTTCACTGCTTCCAAATTTGGCAGTACGTGGGCACAAAGCTCTGAGACTTTTTGAATTAGTGGTGTGATTTTTCCATGCTGGACTTGAACATATTGTTTGACGCTCCAGGGGAGTTTGGCGGCTCACAGAACTGAAAGAGTAGGGGAAGAACAAAGCTCTCTAAGAGACTTGAATTTTTTCTTTACTGGAATGTGTTGGAAAGAAGGCTGGGCCAGCTGGCTAGATTCTGATCCCAGTCCTGTTCTGGGCTGGTGGACCAGCCTCCAGGGAGTTATTTAACCTCTGGGGGCCAGCCCCTCACTCTTCTAATGAAGGGGCTGGAGCAGGAGATGCTGAACATTTCAGAGCCCCCAGAGCACTGGTTCTTAAAGTGAGGTACTCTATCACCTGTTTCAGAATAACGGCTGCTGCTTGTTATAAATGCAGCTTCCCGGCAACATAAACAAACTTGTTGGATCCAAATCTCTGAGACTGGTGCCCCCAGATCTGTATTTTCAAGCATTGTCTCCAGTTATTCACATGCATGGGAATGTTTGCCACATTGCAGAGAGCAGAGAGAGCCTGGGCTTCAGAGGGAGACTGACAGCCTTTTACCTTGGACACCTTGGGAAATTATTTCACTTTCCTAAGTCTCAGTTTATTCATCTTTAAAATAGGAGATAGCAATAGTGTCTATTTTATAGTACCTAGGGTTACTGGGAGGATTAAATATGGAAGAAAAAGGCATCGAAAGTGCTTTACTTAGTAATTATGCAATACATGGCAGCTAAGATGATTTTGTCTATATTTTGACATTTAGAGTCAAACAATTTTTTTAATTGTAAAAAAGATAAAATTTTAAATCTGACTTAAAGTCCACAAATTTATCAAATTAGCATCACTGTGAGTGAAGAAAACAATTTTTGTTGAATAATCTGGCTTTTAAACAAGATTCAGGATTTTTTATTTTTTTTAATCATGGCCTCGGTTGCATCTCATTTTTATGTCAAAGTAGTTCAACTTTCCTCTAGGCTGACCTATCAGGCCCTAAATCTCCAGGAAAATAAAAAATCATGCAAGTATATTGTGTCATTTACCATCAAATAGACTCGGGCATTGCCCTTTTCTCAATGGATGTTATTCTTTCTCCTGGAGACGCCTCTTCTGTGCATATATGAGGTTCACATAGCTCCATGATTCCCTGCTTCGCCCTCCTTCCCTCTGTCTTCTCTTTCATCAGGCTCTACAATTATAGCAGCTACAGTGAGCTGCCTGTTCTCTTTCAGAACAAGCTGCAGTGAGGGCCTTGGAGGGAAATTATAGCTCTTTTCTCTTAGAAAGTGTGTTGAGTCTTGCCAGGAGAATCATCACTGCTCCTGATTTCTCTGAGAAGAATGCAAAACTCAGGTACAAGTACTGTTGTTGGGGATTAGGGATGGGGGAGGGAAGGAAGGTAGGAGGGCGAGAGAGAGAGAGAGAGAGAGA
>NW_006434369.1:5187253-5189140 GCF_000325575.1 Pteropus alecto
AGAGAGAGAGATAGAGAGAGAGAGAGAGAGAGAGAGAGGGAGAGAGAGAGAGAGAGAGAATATTTGTTTATAAAGGAGAAGGTTGGGACCAATTTCCCAAACAGACAAGAGTGTGTGTGTGTGCTCTGGACCAGCCTCCACAGGGAAAAAGGAATTCAGTTCTTCACTTTTCCTATGTCTGAATGGGTTTCATCCACAAATTGGGGGGCACCAGTGTCATTGTTTGCAGAAATGGCCCAATTTCATTTAATCCCCCCAACACGGATTGGGCACCTACTGTTAGGTGCTCCGCTGGGCCCGTATTTGACCAACGGTAATGTCTGCTTCAGACTCACCTTTTGGCTGTGTGTCAAGCTGGTGGAATTCTCATAGTGACAACTATCAAAAGAGTCAAGGAGTCAGGCAGACATCGTGGATCTAGAATGAGAAAATGTCTTTCATCCTTTAAAAAAGAAAAAAGTCTGTGTGAGAAATGCCAGCTCTGAAGGGGAACATGCTCATGTAAAACTCCAGCTCAGTTTTGTTAATGGTTCAAATAGCTGCTGATGGTTAGTTTTTGTATGTGACCAGGTATCTTGCTGCCACACTTTCAGGCGCTACTATTAAGTAACTGTGTGAGTCAAAAAAGGCAGTGCTATTCTACTCTCCATGGAGTGTACGTCAGCCTGTGGGGGATGTTTGGCAGGATCTGCGATTGAAGCTCTGTCCTACTGGCTCTTCTTACTAATTCTTTCTTGGGGGAGTGTCTCAGACCAACAATCTTGTTTTTCTCATGAATTCTTCTTCATTGCCTTCTTAGATTACTCCCCAGGCATCCCAGCTGACCTCATTCCTACAGACTCTTGTAGAATCTCCAATTGCCTGATATATTAAATTTTAAGTTATAGCCAAATGCCATTTGTTACTTCCATCTAATCAAGCCAATTTTATTGTTATCTACATACATTTATTTAGCCTGCAATTCGTTCTATATGCTTGCTTGCTTATTCACTTAACAAATATTTACTGAGCTCCTATTATGCACTGGGCACTGTCTCAGGTGCTGGAAGTACAGGAGAGACCAAAACAAAGTTTCTGCCTTCATGGATCTTATGGAGGGGCAAAATAATAAACCAATAAATAGATATCTACCGTGGGAGGTGGTGAAAAGGGCTGCGTAGAAAAATAAAGCTTGGAAAGGAATAGAAAGTAACTGGCGGGCTGATGTGATTTTAGATTGGGGAGTCAAGAGAGGAAGAGAGGAAATATCCTTTTGAGTGGAAGTGAGTGGAGTGTTCTAAGCAGAGGAAACAGTACGCGAAAATGCCCTGTGCCGAAGCATGCTTGGGGGGTGAGAGGGAGAGTATGGAGGCCAGTGTGGCTGCACAGGAGTTAGGAGACTGCAGGGATGAAGTCAGAGAGGTAGCTGAAGTCAGCATCATTGCTCTTAGGACTGGGTAGGACCCCAAGAGATGTAGCAGCATTTAGTTCTTGTTCTTGAGGAGGTCATGTATTATTTTAATTATCATTATGCCTGAGGATCAGAAAAGGGATAATGTCAAGCTATGGGCCAAGGATGTGATTGCATCCAATGGTCCTAAATCCACTTTGCCTACATGGGTCCTGCTGTTTTTTAATCCCCTTAGAGTTTCTCTTGTACTCAGCAGTATTTCATGACAAAATTCCTCCATTTTTCCCCAAATGTATTTTACTTTACAAACAGGTGGTGTTAGTAACGATAGGAAATGCAGATGTTGCTCAGACAGTGATGTGTTCCAGCAAGCTCTATAGCAGGAACATTCTTCTCCCCTGACAGGTTTTGTAGCTAATAGCACCACTAGTCCCTTTCAGGGCAGTATCTGAAGACTTAAAAGGAATAATTGAAGAACTGTTCATAGTGGGTCAGCC
>NW_006434369.1:5189176-5207829 GCF_000325575.1 Pteropus alecto
TCCTGCTGAGTATTCTTGTTCCCCTCTAGAGTTAATCCCAACTAACTATTAATTAGACTATTTACCAGCTCAGTGCTAAAAAGGCAACAGTGACAAATATTTACAATGATATTATCAGTGATATTCACCTCACAAGGAAAATCTTACTTTCAAAGGAAACTACACAATGTAGTAAAATTGTACTTTCAATTGTTCAGAGCAGAAATGTCACTTCCAACTGCTAGAAGGAAATATTCAGCTTATTATCCTCTTATACTTTTAGCTTGGGTTGAATTAAATTCAGCAACAATTTAAAAATTCTTTTATTTCCCATTCTGTTAGGAAAAAAAGCAAAGACTGCTTCAAAGTTGCCGCAAGAGAAATCAAGAATCATCTCACCTGTCTTCTTTCTTCAATCTGTTATACGAAAAGGAACAGGGTGAAACAGAAAAACAATCTCAATTGTTAATCATATATCTAGACAGCTTTAAGAAATTCAGTAGAACGATGCCTCCTTTCCCCTGATGTACCTTGGTCCAGCTAGATTTCTACTTCCAGTCAAAATGAAGTAACAGGACCAGATTAATCCTCCTACTGGAAACAATTAAAAACAAGCAAAACATGTGAAGCAATTGTTTTCATTGGACATTTGGCAACGAAGTGTAGTAACCCATGAGAGATGGAAAGTAAATACAATGAGACTATGATTATGTCCATCTGACTGCCTTGAGAAAGTTTCCAGATGATGGTGCAGGGAGGAAGAACCCCCAAAGAGCCCAGTGGACTCCTTTAATTGAGGAGAAGTTGCTGGGAGTCCAGGGAGGAAAGAGGTGGCTAGAGTTTTCAGGGAAAAGTACCCGAGAGGAGACAGAGAGAGAATTCTGGAGATCTCAGAGGGCCCCTTGAGTACTCAGCAGGGGTCTGATCAACACAGGCATATGGGAAAGCTACCCAAGGCTGGGGAAAGAACCACCCAAAAAGATTAGAGGAAATGGTACTCAGAGCTCTCACAGTGCCTATTCTCATCAGTCAGACTGAAAAACCTAAAAAGGCATAGGTTAGAGTAATCAAAAGGTACTAAGTACTTGTCCTTAGTAGTGGAGAAAAATTAGCCCTTCACTAAGCATCACTATGGTCCCACCTAGCAATTCATAAAAGCAATACTTGAAACTCTGTCCAAGTAATGGAACTGCATTCCGAAACAAAATTCAGGAGTAGTTATAGGAACACAAAACTCTCGAGGACCAAACAAGGTAAAACTGATAATGTCAGACATTTAATAAAAAACTTAACAGGCATGCAAAACAAAACAAAACAGTAAAGTGTTATCTACAATTAGGAAAAAAAATAAGTACACAAAAACTGACCCCAAACTAATACAGATGTTAGAATTAGCAGACAAAGTCATTAAAACTTATTATTGCTGTATTCTATGTGTTCAAAGAGCTAGAGGAAAGATTATACATGTTAAGAAGAGATATGAAAGATATTAAAAAGAACCTGAACTTTTGGAGATACAAAAACTTCCCACAGCAGTTATTTGACCTTTGGGAGATATAATGTCTTAGATTAAAAAAAAAAATACACTGAATGAGATTAATGATGGTTTTTAGTCCATGCAGACTGCTATAACAAAGTACCATAGACTGGATGGGTTATACATAAGAAGTTTATTTCTTATAGTACTGAAGGTCCGAGATCAGGGTATCAGCATGGTTGAGTTCTGGTGTGAGGCCTCTTCTGGGATGCAGATTTGTCACTGTATTCTTACATGGTATAAAGAGGGTGAGAGAGCTTGCTGGGATGTCTTTTATAAGGGCACTAGTTCCATTCATGAGTAGTCTACCCTCATGACCTAATCACCTCCCAAGGCTCCACCTTAGGTCATGAGGTTACCATCACATTGGGGGTTAGGATTTCAACATATAAATTCTGGGGACACAAACATTCAATCCATTGCAATAACCAATTAGACATTGCAGAAGAAAAGACCAGTGAACTGGAAGGCAGAGAAATAGAAATGATCCCAAATGGAACATTCCAAGAAAAAAGACTAAAAACAAAAATGAATAGAGTATCAGTGAACTTAGGGGCAACTTCATATAGCCTAAGATATCTGTAATTGGCAAGAAGAGAAAGGGGATGGGGAGGAAAGAGGAAAAATATCTGGAAGAAATGACTGAAAAAATTCCAAATTTGATGAAAACTATATACCTACAGATCTAAGATGCTCAAGGAATCAGTGTACAAGAAACATAAAGAAAACTGCACCAAAATTTGTTACAAGCAATTTCTCAAAACCGGTGATAAAGAGAAATCTTAAAAGCAGACAGAGAAAAAAATACTTGCTATGTGCAGAGGCACTTTAAAGTATTGAGCATCTTAACATACTGAAAGAAAAATATGGCAACCTATAATTTCATACTCCATGAAAATACCTTTCAAAAGCAAAGGTAAATGAAGACTTTTTCAGATGTGCAAAAGCTGGAAGAATTCGTTGCCAGCAGACACATATCTAGAATTGTTAAAGGAAGTCCTGTAGGCAGAAGGAAAATGATGCCAGATGGAAACATGCACCCACACAAAGAAATGAAGAGCAATGGAAATGGTAACTACATGCATAAATAAATAAGAGCTTTTTTTCCTATTTAAATCTCTTTAAAAGATAATTGATTATTTAAACACAAATAATGACAATGCAGTATGGGTTTATGACATATGTGAAAGTATAATTATGACAACAATAATAGTACAAAGGCCAGGAGTGGGGGAGAAATGGGAATATACTGGAAGTATAATGAAAAAGCCAATAATATCATCTCTGAATAAGGCCTCAAATATTTGGAAACTAAAAATCATTCTTCTGAATAATCCATGAGTCAAAGAAGCAATGACATAACTGAGAGTCATGACATCTAGTTTCTTTTTCTAATTCTTTGGAAAATTAAAACACCAGTGAGTATCATGATAGTATTTGGGAGGATTAATTAGTAATAGTAATTCAAAATAATAGCAATTGGGGAGTGTATTAGTTTTCTATACCTGAGTAACAAATCTCCACAAATTTGGTGGCTTAAAACAATACACATTTATTATCTCCTAGTTTCCATAAGTCAGAAGTCCAGGCTTAGCTGGGTCTTCTGTTCAGGATCTCACAAACTGTAATCAAAGTGTTGGCTGGGGTCTCACTTGGGACTCAGGATCCTCTTCCAAGCTCATGTGGTTATTGGCAGAATCCATTTCCTTGCAGCTTTGGAACTCACTGTGGCTTCCTTCTATAAGGCTAACAGTAGAGACTCTCTGCTCCTGTTTTTATTTCTGGCCTCAATACCCTCCTTTAAAGGGCTCACCTAATTTGGTAAGGTCCACCCAGGACCTGACTTATGATTAACTCAAAATCAGCTAATGAGGAACCTTAATTATGTTGGCAGATGCATTCACCTTTGCCGTATTGTAACCTAATCATGACGATGTTTACTCCATCTTAATCAAAGGGTCCACCCACAGTCAAAAAGAAGAGATTATATTGGGGGCATATGCCAGGGTCCCGGGATTTTAGGGGCCATCTTACAATTCAGCCTGCCTCAGGGGGACAGAAGAAAATGAACGTAAGAAAAGGATATTATTTATCATTTATTTGTATTCATAATCTCTTCTAAGTTACTAAATGTTGTTCCTGGATGCAAACAATTAGCTTTGATTGACTTTATGTTGTTTTCTTCCTCAGGACCACTCATAAGGTTTTGAATAACTTTAATAATAATTGTAGTAGTGTTAACAGCTACTGTTTCTTGAATGCTCCACATGTGCCTGGCTCTTGGCACGATATTTACGTATAATATCAATTTGATCTTCACAAAAAAAGTATGAGGTAGGTAATATTTTACCCATCTTTTAGATGAAGTGAAGATCTTGCAGCTTAGAAATTGTAAGTAACTTGCCTAAAGTAACACAGCTAGTGAAAAAAGAGTCCAGATTCAGACCCAGAGCTATCTGATTCTAAATCTAGAGCTATAGAGAAAAAAATGGGAATGTGGAAAGCAGGGAAAACTATTTCCACAACAAGTTGTGCTTTGTGAAAGCTAGTCATTCTTTATTAAATTATTTCCATTTAGGATAAATGCAGCTGGCTTTTGGGAAATGCTCTCTCTGTTGGAAAGAACACATAGCAAAGACTAATATACGTCTATATAATATATAATATATGTAATCTATAGATCTATCTGTCTATCTGATCTATATCTATATCTTTCAACTCTGCTAAAGCATTTTCTATCAACCAGAAACATCATTCCTCATATCCGTCTTTCTTCTACTTTGTCTCAAAGGCTAGAACAAAGTCGTACAATTTTGAGTAGCCGAATTGTATCTCATGGGTAAGTTTCTGATTTGGAGAGTGAAAATGCTTTCGGAAATATGAAAACGTGTGTACAGGTGACAGTTCCTTAAAATTCAATTATTTTACACAATCATTATTTGTAATTTCACATGTCTGATTGTTGGCAGTATTTTTATTATTTTATGCATTTGAAAAGCTTTTGCTGCTTGAACGTCTAAGTCTCATGGAAAAGATAGCTCCTATCTGAATATTGCACAGATAGTCTCTAAAAGGGGGTCCCCAACCAGTTGTTCTTTGAGACCAAATAGCTGTATTGTTCTGGTGTTTGCCTCCCTGGACAGTGCCTAAGAGGGGATAAAAATATCTTCTGGGGGAAGAGGAGTAAAAGGGTTGAAATGGTAGCCCTTATGGAAAAGATGTGGGTGGGATCAATACCGAAATTTTCATCAAGCAAATGCTCTCATGTCTTTGTCCCTAGTTTCATCTGGAGTGAAGTGAATACTACAATCTCCAGGGAAAAGCTGTGGACCCCCTTCTTGAACAGCATCCTCAAAAGTACAAGGCTAAGTAATTAACATCACCACCAGGGGGCAATAATACCACAGAGATGCTGGAATAGTAATAAGCTTGCCTTTATTGTGTCCAAATCATCTACAAGCATAATTTTAGGTGAATAGATTTTGTGTTACTCATGGTCTATGACACGATTAAGTAGTAATACACTAATTACATTTCTATTTTAAAGTAACAACAATAATCAGCCTATGCAGCCTGTATAGTTGGGTAGGCTTTGTGGGGAAAGCTTTCATTCCCTTCTGCTACTTTCCCCCTTAAGAGGAAATCCGCCTGAAAGGGATTACGATGGGAATCATGGAGTGGGGGCTAGGCATGAACAGGAGCAGGAAAGCAACCACATAAGGAAAATGAGGCCATGGCTTCTGTGAGGAGAGAATTTCCCCAAAAACTTTCTCCTAGAAACAAGTTTGGAGCCCAGAGATCCTGAGTCCTATCTACTACGAATCCCACAAGACTATGCAGCCTTTTCAAAGAGGAAAGGAGCATCTTCTCTTCTGTAGGTCATCAGCAGTGAACATGGGCTTATTGAGTTCCTAATATGGACAAGGCACTGTGCTAGCCCTGGGGTGTACTGGGGGAGAATAACGATAATAATAACAATAATAATACAGATATGATTCCTGCCCCCAGGAACTCAGGGCCTGCTAGGGATACAGCTAATGACTTGATGGTAGATAAACATCTAATCACAAACCTTATTAGGTGATATAAAGAAAAGTATAAGTTAGTGTGAGATCATATGAAGGTCACAAACTGACACGTAACCTGAGGCTTGAGGAAAGAGATAAACAAAAACACTTGGAGAACAGTATTCCAGGCTGCCCCTCAGGAATAATGGATTATATATAGAGAGAGGCTAGTGACAAGTAATGCAAAGTACCCTTTAGGCCAGGGGTCCCCAATCCCAGGTCAGTGGCCTGTTAGGAACTGGGCCGCACAGCAGGAGGTGAGCGGCAGGCAAGCAAGTGAAGCTACGTCTGTATTTGCAGCTGCTCCCCAGTGAGGGCATCACAGCCTCAGCTTCACCTCAGATCGTCAGGCATTAGATTCTTATAGGAGCACTGGTCCCTGGGGCCAAAAAGTTTGGAGACCGCTGCTTTAAGCCATGTCAAGGGTTTGGGATTTCATCCTAAGTGCAAGAATAGGTGTTGAAGAGTTCGAACAGAAGATTGACAAGGATCCAATGATCTTTTTGTAAGATCAGTCTGGCTTCTATTTGGAGAAAAAAATGAAAGGGAGCAAGAGTTAAAGCAGAAAGAATGATCAGGAAACTGTTATAATCATCAGGTAATAAACAATGAATGCTTAGGAGTAAAGATGGAGAGAAGTAAACTGATTTCAGATGTATTTTGAATGAGACAAGGTAAGACCTGTTTTTGTCTTGAATGTTATGGTTAAGGGAGAAGGAGGGATCAAGAATGACCTTCCAGATATTTGGCATATGACAAGGTGGGTGGGTGTGGGTGACATTTACTGAATTGGAGAAGGCAGAAAAATGAACAGAAGATCAAGTGTTCAGTTTTAGACATGATAATTTGAGATGTCAGGGAGAAATCTAAATAGGGATATAAGGTTGGAGCTCGAGAGGAAGGTGTAGGCTAGAGATTCAATTTTAGGGATCATCAGCATAAAACCCTGAGAGTAGATGAGATTGCCTGAGAAAATAGGATAAAAAGAGAAGAGCAGGGCCAAGAACTAATCCCGAGAGGATGCCAACATTTAGAGGTCAGGCAGGAAATGGATACATGCTAAAGTGACTGAAGGCACTACTGAAAAAACTAGGAAATATGTATAAGAAAAATTAGGAGAATATGGTATCATGGAAGCCAAGAAAAGAGCATCTTTCAAGAAGGAGGAAACAATCCATTGTATCAACTGGTGCTGAGTGATTAAGCAAAATAAGGCCAGAAAAGGAGAATTGGATTAAACAATATAAAAACCATTGGTTATCTTCCCTAGAGCATGGGAAGTTAAGTGATGGAAATGGAAGCCAGATTAGAGGAGATGAAGGGGAAATGGGCACACAATTCTCAAAAATAAATCATAGATGGTTTAGAGGCTTAAATGTGAAAGGCGAAACTAAAACTTTAAGAAGGAAACGTGGAAGAACATTTTCATGATTTTAGAATAAGAATAGAAATTTAGAATAGAATAAGAACAATACACAAAATAAAAGGTAAGACTGATAAAGTTGACTACTTTAATATTAATTTAATATTAATAATTTCTGTTTTATAAAGAATGTAAAAATACAAGTTGCATACCCATGATCTTCCCTATTCCACATTTAGAAAATAGAGAAAAATCTTACCCATATGCCCAGAAGTATGTATAAGAATGTTTATAGTAACATTGTTTATAATATCGTAAACCTGGAATCAGTTCAGATAACCAATCTCAATTGAATTAATATATAAATTGTGGTTTATTTATTGAACAGAATGTTATACAACACAACATGTAATGAATATGACTGAACTGCATGGGTTTCTCTCATACATATAACATCGTTCCAAAAATTCGATATGCAGGAGGTTATATATTGTGTCCGGTTATATAAAACTCAAGAATATTATTTAGAAATATGAATACAAATACCCCCCCCCCCACAAAAGCTAAAAGTACTGAAAGTATTTGCCTTTGGTCAGCAAACTTGGACATAGAAAGTAGAATGGAAGGCTACATTTTTAATATACTTTGTAGTTATATTTGAATTTTTATAACTATATATGTATTATTTTTAAAAAAATGTAAAAATAATTTTAAAAGTGAAAGAGAAGTGAGGAAATGGAGACTACATGAGGGACAATGCTGAACAACTTTGGTTCTGAATGAAAATATGGAGAGGGTAGTTAGCTGACATGGGATGTGTGCGTGCGTGCATGCGTGCGTGTGTGTGTGTGTGTGTGTGTGTGTGTGTTTTGACTGCTTTTTGAAAATGAAACATATTTGGTGCCAATGGGAAGGGGAGGACAAGGATGCAGAATATCAAAGTAATAACCCAGAGTATGGTCCCTGAGAAGGCAAGAAGAAGTAGGGACCACAACACCTTTGATGAGAGGACAGACTCTTTGTATGTGATAAGAAGATGTTGGAAGGAGAGGATGAATACAGATACAGGAAGGTGGGTGAGCTGTATTGAGGGAATATGAGAAAGTTCCTATTTGATGGGCTATGCCTTTTAGGGGCAGGGTGAGAAAGGACCATTTGCTCAGAAGAGTGGTTAGGGAAGGAGAGTCAGAGCTTTGAGAGTAGGGACTTTATGAATTCATCATTGTAGAGTTGGGCTATATTGGGTGTTCACTTGAGGCTGGGGCCATAAAATTATAGTGATATCAATTTTATACTCACTTTGGCCAGAATTTTTAAAATCAAGGAATGTACACCCCTTCTACCCCACCCCGAGATATATAGCATTGTGCTAGTGGTTACTCAAGGTCAAAGGAAAAGCATGGCACAGCTTCTGGAAAGTAAATTTTACATAATAAACATTTTTATTTAAAAACCAAGAATACATAAAATTTAAATATAAAGTTCAAATAGATTTTTACAGCAAATCAGAATGTTTTAAATAGGATGTTATGATTACGAGAGGTGGCTCCAGGCTCGCTCTCAAATTCCTGAGCGAGTGACTTGTCTGCTCCCCTTTGCAGATAGGGATACCTGTGTGAAAATATTTGAGAACCAAAGACAGGGGCTAGTGGGTGTTGGAGTCACACAGAAGCCAAGCGGCGATTGGGAACTGTATTTTTGGACACCAAAGCATGTGCTTTTTTCTACCTTCCCACATAACATCTAAAGATTCTTCTTCAAGACTGTTCATTTCTGTGTTAGAATATTCTGTTAAACCGTATTCTAAATGATGCATACAATAATCTTGTATTTCTTTTATTTAATAATTAATTGTGATTGTGGCTCCAGAATTCTGGCTATAAATAGAATTTTATTAAAACCCGTGGCAATCACGGCCTGACATTTCCTTGGTGGACTACTTGACTGTTTTGGGCCTTTCTTTTGGTAAAATTCAGAGCTGTAAAAATTAGGCTCAAAATTGTGCTAATTCTGGACTCTGTTTAGGAAAATACATTTGCATCTCTATCATCCTTGCTGTTTGACAGATGAGTAAAAGGAGTCACAGAGGTGTTGCTTGCTTGAGATACTAAAACTCTCAAGCAGAAGCTGCTAGTTTCCTATTCTGTCAGTAAATGGTGCTACTATTTTTGGTTCGGTGTTCTTTTCCATTTCTGGTTATCGTGATGAGAGAGAGACGAATTCTTTGTTTCTAAGATACTCTCTAATCTCCTTCAGGCAACTCGCAAGCCATGTATTGTCACGGAAACTCTCACATAGTAAGGTCCTTGGGTGGTAGTGACAGGTGGGGAGATTATATGATAAAGCCCATGTAACAAAAAATATATAAAATATTATCTTAAACTTTATGTCAGGAATTACAATGAAACCTGTGGACTTAGCCCTTTTTTATAATAACTTGTCAAAACCTGTTATTTCCTTAGTGTTGTGCCCTTTGAAAAAAGCCAGAGGTGAATAAATCTCACCAGCAACTAGTAACATTCATTGAAAAAACATTTAAAGAGAGTGTTTAAAGGGGTAAAAATTATTTTAAGCATTTAGGAAAACTAAAAATTCTATCTATATGCTAAAAAGGGTAATATGATAATGAAGTCTAATAATACAGTAGTAATAAGATTAGGGAGAAATGTGCCATTGACAAGAAATAGGAAACTGGAGGCCGGTACCATTGTCGTCCCAGGAAGGGGCTTGGTTTCATGGATACAATAGAGGTGCACCAATTCTCTGTAGTGACTGAGATGATAGAAAAAAAGCTCTTACAGATGCAATCAGAATTTATATCATGTTTTTCAATTGGGAGGATATTTTACAATGCAGGCCTATGGGTAGAAGTTTCCTAATTTTTTCCTTTCCCCACCACCTACCATTGACCTGTAACTATCTCTAAATTGGAATAAAAGAAAAATGATAGTAATGAATAGGATCTTCCGAATACCATCTCAGTCCATTATGTGGAGCAGTCTCCTAGGGCAGGTAGACTCAAAGATGGCCTCCCACAAATCTCCATCTTCTAATACGTGCTTTGTGTTATATTCTCTCCTCTAATGTGGGCTGGCCTAGTAATCCGCTTCTAATCAATGAAATCCATCAAGATAATGGGTGAAACTTTTGTGATTAAATACTTAAGATTAAAACTTCCAAGTTGCTAGCAGACTCTCTCTATTGCTGCCTTTGATGAAGCAAGCTGCTGTGTTGGAGAGACCCCACATGGCAAGGAACTTGGGACAGCCTTTGGCCAACAGCCCACAAGGAACTGAATCCAGCCAACAAACCCCTTCCCTAGTCAAGCCTGGAAATCAGACCCCACAACAGGCCAACACTTTGTAGCCCTGTGAGAGACCCTGAAGCAGTGAACCCAATTAAACTGTGCTTAGACTCCTGACCAACAGAAACTGTGAGCTAATTAACATGTACTGTTTAAGCTGGGAAAAAAAGGGTACCGATATTAGCAGTGCATGAATTCATCATGCTCTCTCATACTTCTATAGTTGTGCCCACCTGTCTCTCCTGCCAGGAATGTCGTTCCTTATCCTCCTTTTCCATATGACAGACTCCCCCACCCTCTCTTTTTTTTCCTCTGTAGTCAGCCATGGCACTTCCTCATCAAAACTTTCTGTAATAGTTAAGTTTTCCCCTCTGTGTCTTTTGGCTCCTTGTACTCTCTCTTGTCAGGCTTGCTGCATCATCATTGATCACATGTGGGTCTGACTTTTCACTAGACTGTGAGATCCTTGAGGGCAGGAGCTGTATCTTTTCATCTATTTCCTCAGCATCTACCAGGGTGTGCACTCCAAAGTATTTACAGTATTAATATCTTCCAATGGATAAACAGTGTCTAATAAAAAAAAAAGAAAAGAAACCCACCCAGACTGTGCCGTTGTGAACATGCCAAGGAAACACAAGCTCACCCTGATTAAGTCTCATTGTCATAGAAATTTAAATAAGCAAAAGATTTCTCAGTTTGTGCTTCTGGCCCACCAGTTTTGAAACTGCGCTCATTGTGGTTCATTGCATGAACATTTTATCATAGACAAAAGACCTGAGATACTGGAAAAATTTGTTGCCAGGAAATTTTATTTCCGTGAAACAGAATGAGCTCGGATGCCTAAGATACTGTTCTGCATTCCAACTCTTTCCAGGCTATTAAATCACTTTGCATCTTTTACTGCTGTCCCACTTCCACACCCCTCTGTCATCATCTTTTGTTTCTCTGTTATCCAACCCATGGCCTCTACACTAGGCTAGGTCTAGAATCATTAGTAGGGTGTCTAGATGGTATGCCAGTGAAATTGCAATCTGTGGACATCTCCTGCAAGATATCACTTGCAAATTCTATGTAAAAGAACTTTATTCTGGCTCTTTGCTTGGAAATACCAGCCAGCTGCAAAGCCTCACAATGATGCCCTAGAGAAGTGCCTTAAAGCTGGAAGATTAAATGCATGGGTTCCAGTTAGACTATCTTGATTCAAACCCACTGCTTCCATTTACTAGCTATGACACTTTAGGTAAGCTATTTCTCTGTGCTGCACTTTCCTTATCAGTAAAATGGGGGATAAAAATAGCACTTACCACATAGAATTGTTTCAAGAGGATTAAGGGTTTTGGTAGTTCTCTAAATCTCTTGAAATACTCCCTAGGTCTGTATAACTGCTTGTTCTTGTTGAAGATTCCAAAATTTGCCAAATAATAAGAAAGTGTAAAAAGGGATCCACATGCTAAGTTCTAGCTAGGACAATGCTAGAGAAATGCCATGCAGGTAACATTCAATATTGTGCCATTGTGCAAGTCCAGGTTATATTAAAGAATGCAATAGTTCAGGTTTTGATGCCTCTCTCCCACTTTCTTGCCATTTCTATTTGTTAACATGATGATGTCCTTCCTTAAGATGTCTCTGCATCCTGGCATCTTCATTCCAAATATCTTAGTAATTAACCCTTACAAGCTATAAGACAGGACAAGTGTTACGTCTATTTTTGCAAATGTGAAAACTAAGGCACTAAGAGATATAATATGAACTGATGGATACACTTTGGCCTACACTTACCTAAATCCTTTTAAGTGCAAGCTTTCTTGTCAAATCTTCATTAATAGTGGTAATCCACATTAATTTCTCAGTTTTCTAAAGCCTATAGCATGCTCACTGATCAATTGTACTTCTTTTTTGGTTGTTGTTCTCTCTTCTATGCATATTCATTATGTTTCAGCAAGGATACTGAAGCTTATTAAGGCTGAGGACTACATCTTGCACATTCATTTTCATTTCTCATATAAAATGTCTGAAGGTAATCTCTGAGAAATTGGTTATTAGGGACATGGAAGGTAATGGGTGGAAGAAAATCCAGCAGTCTGTGCCAGTAACTAGGATAACTGGGATGCCTGCGTGTCAGTAGGCAGGTGGCTTTTTCTAGGATGCACTATATAGACTAAACATATGCAACTTCAACATCTCTGGGGCCTGGTAAATTTTTGCACAGAAGTTAGTAGTGATCCCACCAAGTTACACACACTGATTAGTCCTGGTCTTGATAATTATTGCCAATCTGTGGCCAATAGAAATCTGCTTTTTCTTCTCAAGAATTTTTTTGGTATTCCATGCTAAAAAAATGCTTTCTTGTTCTAGTTTGCTCTGGCTCAGAAAAAGTTATGGTAAGTCTTTATTAAAAGTTTGTACTCTTATATTCCAAAATGATAATATCAACCTAACGAGCATTCAACATAGTTGAGATAGAATATGCTGTAAGCAATGATTAGAATATCTTCTTTTCTAACTTCTGACTGGCTCAGCAGCATGAACCCTTACCTACTGATGCCTACCAAAGATTCAGAAATGTCTTTATACTTGCGGAATGTACTCTATTTATTTTGGCTACTTACAATGATTCTTGGTAGATACTATTTTGTCTTTACTTCACCTGATAGTTTATGCTTGTTTTGCAATGTGACTTCAGATTTACTTCTAAACTTCCTTTCCTGAACAGGTCACAATGAACTTAAGCCCATAATACATTCATGTTCAGTTTTCCTTTTTGGTAACTCATTTTGCTTTGTTGACCCTTACGTCAACCTTCCCTTCCCATACAAATGCCATATTTTTAGAACAGAAGATCTCTATAGGAAACAACCTATGGTCTTTACATTGCCCTGAGGTCACAGATAGGGGCAGGAATGAAACTACAGGTGTCTGACATTGGTTTAAGATCATGGCTCCACTGTTATATGCCTTCGGTCAAGTAAGTCATCTCCTTTAACCTTCACTTTCCTCATTTATAAAAAGCTGACAATATTTATTTTTTAGGGTCATTGTGAGGATTAAAGAATTAAAGTATGTCCAATCTTTAGCACTGAGCCTGGGATATAGTAGGTGTTCAATAAGTGTTTGTTATGATTATCAACCTTCCTGTTGTTATTGCAGCTCTAACCGCTAACCTCTGTATCCTGCCTCAACAAGCTAGCCTAAGAGCATCTCACCAAGTTAGTATAATGCTAGAACCAATGTAATGTAAATCGAAGACTCCTAGATTAATCGTCAGTGATATTAGGTCATAAATGATGTTAGTCCACATTTGTGTCAAAGGGAGAGATTATAATTGCCTCAATATGCATTATGTCCACCTCCTCAAGATGCTCTGAACTTGTTAACACTGCTGTTAAAATCCTGACCTGAATTTGGTATCATCTTTCCTTTGTAACCAATCTATGGCTCCCGTAATCTTGAGCAATTCTAGCCTTCCTCTTTCCAGATGCAACAACTCTGGGAGGCTTCCTAGGGATTTTCAATTATCAGCAACCTGTCCCTACCTTTTTCAGGAAGACTGTCCTCATTGCTGCAGCAGAGAGTTTACTTCTATCTGTCCTCTCCACCTCTACTCTTCCAGGGAACCTATCAGGCTTGATCAGAGGAGGCAGAGTTCTCAGTGTTGTTAAGGAACTCAGTGTCTTAATCTTCAAATATTTAACGAGTGAATGTGAACCACGTGTAAGCTTCCAACCATCAACTGGCAATTCAATGGAGTTAGGGATATTAATATGTTGGGTAGGGTAAAGATTACCTGTTACATCCTATAGCAAAACTGCAGAAGAAACAGACAAAACCCCCTGTATCAGACATTATCCTGCTGGCTCCAGGATTGAACCATCTCTCTTTCTGTTATTATGAGCCAATTGTCTATGCTCTTTTTTCCCTCTGGATTTTTAAAAACATTATTTGATCTATACCTTGGGTTCAGTATTTATTTCAAATTTCTTACCTTAAAGACCTAGTCAGACTTACTTTTCTGCCTTAATCTTTTTTTGGTTAACTGCTTTATTGAGATGTGACTCACAAACCTTAAGTTCACCCTTCTAAAATATACAATTCAGTGGTTTTTAGCATATGCACAAAGTTGTGCATCAGTCACCACTATCTAATTCTAGACATTTCACCTTTCCAAAAGAAACTCATAACCATTATTAGCCACTCCCCATTCTTCCCCGTTCCAGATCCTGGTAACCACTAATCTACTTTCTGTCTCCATGAATTTGTGTCTTCCAGACATTTCATATAAATGGAATCATATAGTATATAGCTGTGTCTGGCTTCTTTCACTTGGCATAATATTTTCAAAGTTCATTCATCTTGTAGGATTTATTAGAATGCCATTCCTTTTTATGACTAAATAATATTCCATTATATGAATATATCATGTTTTATTTATCTATGCATCATTTGATGGATGTTTAGGTTGTTTTCAATTTTTCCATATTATGAAAATGCTGCTGTGAACATTTGTGTACAACTTTTTGTATACACATATTCCTTTTTATTATGAGAAATTTCAAATGTGTACAAAAGTTGAGGAAGTAGTATATCCATCACCTAACTTTGGAACAATTATTAATCATGTCCAACCTTATCTTGTCTATACCCCCAACCTCTTCCCACTGCTTCTGGATTATTTTGTGACAGATTTCTGATAGCATATTGTTTTATACATAAATATTCAAGGAATTATTTATACTTTTTTCAAAAACAGCTTTATTGAGATTAAATTAATATACTATAAAATTCACATTTAAAGCGTATTTTAGTATTTTCCTAATTTTAATGATGTTGAATATTTTTTCATATGCTTGTTGAACATTTGTGTATCTCCTTTGGAGAAATGTCTAATTCAGATCCTTTGCTGCCTCCACTTTAATTGGGTTATTTGTCATTTCATTATTGAGTTGTAGTGTTCTTTATATATTCTAGATACAAGGCCCTTATCAGATATTTGATTTGCAAGTATTTTCTTTCATTCTGTGGATTGTCTTCTCACTTTCTCTATGATACCTTTTAAAATACAAAAGTTTTTAATTTCAGTGAAGTCCAATTCATCTATCTTTCTCTTGCTGCTTGTACTTTTGGAATTCTATCTAAGAAAGAGTTGCCCATCTCAAGGCCACAAAGATTTATTTCTAGACTTTCTTCTAAATATTTTATAATTTTAACTCTTACACTTTGGTCTATGGTTCATTTTGAGTTAATTGTCATGAATGGTGTAAGCAAAAGGTTCAATCTGATTTTTTGTACATGGCTATCTGATTGTCTTAGCACCATTTGTTGAAAGGACTCTTCTTTGCCCATTGAAAGGTATTGGGATTCTTATCTAAAATCAGTTGATCATAAATATAAAAGTTTGTTTCTGAACTCTCAGTTCCATTCCAATGATCTATGTCTATTCTTATGCCAATACAGAATTCCTGATTACTGTAGATTTGTAAAAAGATTTGAAATTGAGAATCGAGAGTCCTTCAGCTCTATTCTTTTTCAAGATTATTTTGGCATTCTGGGTTCCTTGAATTTCTGAATAAATTTTAGCTTGTTAATTTCTACAAAGAAACTACCAATAAGAATGATAAGGAGAAATAATGATTATGTTGATTCTATAGATCAATTTGGGAAGTATTGCCACCCTAACACTATTGTCTTCTTATCAACAAGCGTAGGACTTCCTTCTACTTATTTAGGTCTTTAATTTCTTTCAACAATGTTTTGTAGTTTTCAACATACAAATCTTGCACATTTTTTGTTAAACTTATTCCTAAGTATGTTTTTCTTTTTGATATAATTGTAAGTGGAACTCTTTTCTTTATTTGATTTTCAAGTTATTCATTGTTATTGTATCATAATACAATCTATTTTGTTTACTGATTTTGTATTCAAAATCATCATGTAAAGCATTTTGTATTCTGTATTTATAGTGAATTCATTTATTGGTTTGGTTTAATCTTATCGCTTTAGCTTAGACTTGATTTTGGAATTGATCGAGTCTTTTCTAAGATCCTGGGAGGGCTCCATCAATCCATTTATGTTATATATTTTAAATTTATGTATTAACTGAACATAATACTTCTGAAAGTCATGTATATTGCATGCATCAGTAGTTTATCATTTTTATGCTAAATAATATTCTGTTATGAATATACCACAATTTTTGTGTTGTCCACTTATTTATCTTAGATATATACATATTGCTAGGTTATGTTTAACTTTACTAGAAATAGACAGTTTCCAAATTGGTTGTATCCTACACATCTATCATTGATGTGTAAGAGTCACTGTTACTCCATATCCCTACTAATACTTGATATTGTTAGTCTTTTTTCACTTTTAGCCATTCTGATGGGTATTTAGTAGTATCTCGTTTTAGTTTTAATCTTTCTTTTTCTGATACTTAATAATATCCAGCAATTTTCATGTGTTTATGGGCCATATAGGTAACTCTTTTTGTTAGTCGACATTGAAGTCTTTGCCATGTTTAATTGGGTTATTTTTCTTATTATTGATTTAAAGAAATCATGTATATTTTTTGGAAGGTAAGAAATCCTGTATGTATTTTGGATGGTAGTCCTTTATCAATTATATGACATGAATATTTTCTCTTATTTTGTTGCTTACTTTCATTTTAAGAGTCTTTCATAATTTCAAAATACTTTCTAATTTCCCTTTTGATTTATTCTTTGACCCATGAGTTATTTAAATATGTGATTTGGTTTATTTAGGAATTTGCAAGTTAGTGATTTCTCATTTAATCTCATTGCCATAAAATACTTTGGATGATTTTAATCCTTTTAAATTTATTGTGCATTATTTTATGAGCCAGAATATGGTTTATCTTGGTAAATATTTCACGTTCACTTTAAAAGAAAGTATATTATGCTGTTACTGAGTACAGTGTTCTAAAATGTTAGTTAAGTTGGTTAATAATAGTGTTATTCAACTTTTCTCTGTCCTTACTGACTTTCTGTCTACTTGTTCTATCAATGATTGAGAGGGTAGTTAATATCTCTTACTGTAACTGTGAATTTGTCTATTTCTGCTTAAAATTCTATCAATTTCTGCTTCATTTTGAAATTCTATTGGTATGTACATAAATGTTTAAAATTATTATATCTTCTTGATTAAATGACTTCTTTATCTTTATGAAATGTCCCATTTACCCCTAATAATATGCTTTACTCAGAATTCTACTTGTGTGATATTAAGACAGCCACTCCAGCTTTTTTTTTCATTAGTGGTCTTGCTTCTTAATTCAAACTGAGTGTTTCTTCTTTGTGAGTGGGGTATTTATACTTTTTATATTTAATATCATTATTTGCTATTGTCTGGATTTGTCCACCCATACTTCATATGTTGAAATCCTAATGCTCAATGATATTAAGAAGTGAGACCTTTGGGATATTATTAGATTATGAGGACAGACCCCCCTCATCTATCATCCATCTATCTATCATCTATCTATCTACCTATCTATCTATCATCTGCCTAGTACTTGGATAGAATTGTTAATGAAACTTTGTGCATCTGTTGTCATTTTAAGACTCTTTTTTTCCCATCTCTTCTTCTATCAAGTGTGACCTCGACACTCGTTTATTCATTTATTTTTCTTTTTTTGTCTTTATTGAAATATAATAGACAATTAGTTGCTTGTATTTACATTGTACAATTCAATGAGATTTCTTTTCACTTATAGTTGACATACAATAATATACCAGTTTCAGTTGTATGGCATAGTGATCAGAGATCCACATAATTCGTAGTGATCAGGCCACTAAATTTAGTACCCCTCTTTCCCCTTACATATTTATTAAAACATTATTAACCATCTTTTCCATGCTACACTCTACATCTCCATGTCTACTCTGCAACTATTTATTTGTACCTCTTAATCCCTTTGCTTTTTTTTTGTCCCCCAACCCCCCTCCCATCTAGTATCCCTCTAAATATTCTCTATGAATTTATTTCCGCTTTGTTACTGTTGTTGTTGATTTTGTTCTTTAGATTCCACAAGTACATGAAATCATGTGATATTTGTCTTTCTCTATCCAACCCATTTCATTCAGTGCAATACCTTCTAGGTCCATCAGGGCAATATCTTTTTCCATCCCCTTCCTTTTAGTCTGTGTGTGTCTTTTAATCTGAAGTGGGTCTTTTGTATACAGCATATGTAGGGATCTTGTTTTCTTATCCATTCAGCCACTATATCTTTTGGTTGGAGCACTTAATTCTTTTCCATTTGAGGTACTTGTTGATAGGAATGTAGTTATTATCATTCTTTATCCATGTTTTTGCTATATATTTTTCTTCTTAAAGAAGTCCCTCCAACATTTCCTGTAATACTGGCTTGGTGTTGATAAATCTCCTTAG
>NW_006434369.1:5208124-5213959 GCF_000325575.1 Pteropus alecto
GGGAAGTTTTCCAACATTATTTCTTCAAATAGCTGTTCAACATCTTGTTGTCCTTCCAGTACACCAATGAGATGAATGTTTTTACCTTTAAAAGTGTCCCATAGGCTTCTTAAATTATTATTATAGTCTTGGCTTCTTTTTTCTTGCTATTCTGATTGAGTGTCCTTAGCTTTCCCATTCTCTATGTAGGTCATTTGATCCTCTTCTTTATTCACTTTGTTTATTCGATTTAATATACTTCTTATCTCAGATAATGTGTTCTTCATTTCTGACTGGTTCCCTTTTATAATTTCCATTTCCATTTTTATGTTTTTTATATCTTTGTTGAAGTTCTCACTGAATTCATTTACTCTTCTCCTAAGTTCATAGAGCATCGTTATAACCAGTGTTTTGAACTCTGCATCTGTTAGATTACTTGATTCCTTTATTTCTAGATCTCTGTTCTGTTCTCTCATATGGTTTCTGCTTCTTTGTTTTCCCATTTTGGCTGCTTTTCTGTATCTGTTTCTATGTACTCAGCAAAGCTCCTAAGTGTCCTGGTCTTATTAGTGTGGATTTGTGAAGTAGATGTCCAGTGGCACAGTCCTGAGAGAGGTTCAGCTGCGGGCCAAATTTAGCTCTAGCCTGTGCCCCTCTGGGGCCACTTGTTAAGATTCAGCAAGCAATCCACATATGCTGTGCTTATAGTTGCCTCCAAAGGCCACGGAGAAACCTAGACCAGCTGCCTCCACTGTGAGTCTAGGTGCTGTGAGTCAGCAAGGAGCACATAACTAAATGAGAACATACCTGGATGTGGCTTGGGTGGGGCCTCGAGTTGGGAGAGGCAGAGTTTTAGGGAATCCTCTGGACAGAGTGACCTCTGTTATCCAATTTGATGACCTCTCCACTACGGCGGTGCTGAGTCTCCACACTGGGAGAGGAGAGGGCTCAATAGAGGAACAATGGAGACCACCGACACTATGTACAGAGTGAGTCTCACTCAGAGTGGCCCTCACTCTGACAACTCAGTGTGCCCCTGTAAGTCCCTGCTCAGCAGAACCAGCACTGGTGCTCAGAGTGAGTAGGTCCGTGACTGCAAAAGTCCTCTCAAGGACACAGCCCCTTTAAGAGGCATCTGCCACTGCTGCAGCCTCTGTCCCACTTAGTTGCTCAGTACCGGGCAGCCTTGCGTCCTCACCCCATCCTACCTTCTGCCATCGCAGGGTGATTTCTTAAATTTCTCTCTTGTTGTATGGCTTGTTCATCTAGATCCCAGATGATTTTTCCTTATTGTTTGCTCCTTGTTTCTGTCACAACTTTGATTTGGTCGCCAGAGGGATAGAGAAAGCCTCCATCATCTACGCCATATTTTTTCACCTGTGACACTCCTTTATTAATAGCCATGTTTAGAGTATAATTTATTCATGGATAAGACTATATCTTTTTAATTCTTACTATGTTACTCTCAGCACTGTAAAGTGCACAAGTTAGTGTACAATATTTTAGATCAATTGAACTCTTTATATTGTCCTTGCATTTAATTTCCATCCTCCTTAAGACATTTACTTCTCCTCTGCAGATCAAAGAATATAGTAGAAATAATTTCTATGTATACTATTATGCAAATATAAATACTGATATTCAATCCACTCCCAGATGTACCTAGGTAGTAAATGAACATGAATTCTCAATATTTCAGAAGTATCTTCTTTGTGAGTGTAATCTCCAAGAGTTTCCAAATGTTTTCTAATAAGTCATTTCTGTTTCTTAATCTAAATCCATTTTAAAAATAAGAAATCACCTGGAAGAGGCAAACTGTTCTGTCACCTTTTACACATCTCACACTGAATCTCTACCTTGCTATTTAATCAAGGTATCAACTCTCAAACTCATTTTTTGTAGCTTCTAACCTGGGTTTCAAATAAGTTATTGATATTTACCCATGGGTATGTAGATTAGAAATAACAAACTGGAGGTCTGAGGGAAGAAGAAAAGGAGGGAGGCATGTATGTGGATCTTTCCCATCAGTCATAATTATTCTGCTTATTCCTACATATATCTAAACTTCCTCAACATCTACAGTTTACTTTGCTTCATCTTATTGCCAAATAACAGATCTTTGACAATGGGAGCCCTGAGCCCAGTTACATTTACCAAGACTTGGGTATGATGTAACAAAAGGTAAAAATGGTACCCCTCCCTCTTGAAATTACTTCAAAGATTAAATTAATTAATGCATGTAAAGTGCTTAAAACATTGCCTGACTGATCATATGTTCAATAAATGTTGACTCCTATCATTATTATGATAATTATTACTATTGTTATAATTTGACTCTGCATCCTAAAGTAGCAGAAACCAATATTAGCATATGAGGAGTTGAACTTGGCCCTGGGTGAAAATTTTATTTCACTATACAGTGATATTTACAATTACCTGTAAAATTCTGTTTTTGAAGGACAAATACGGTCTGTATCCATGATATTCAGAACGATCTTATCTACATGATAACTAGTGTTCTCAATATAAATACAAATCTAGGTTTTATAAAGTTAATTTGTACAGAGCAGAGTCCTTTTCAGAGTTTAAAAAAACCTCTCTACTCATAATTGCTAGTAAATTTTAACTACTAACTATTTTCTTTACCACACTGCTTATAGGGAACATGAGACTTTGCATTTCCCTCAAAACTACCCTCAGAAATAATTTTTTATTATAAATTTTCTTTTTTCTTTTTTATTGACTTAGAAGAAGAAATATATTGGACTAAATGATTTATTTCTAAGGAAGTTATTAAAGTTTGAAAAGAGAGAATCATGGTGAAAATATACTTTCTTTTATGCATCAGTAATGTAAGTTCGGCCTAAAAGAAGGCACTGTCTCAATATTTATCAGACAAGCATCTCAGATCAGTTTTGATATGAAAGGTTAAAGCCACCATATTTTCTGCATTGGGAATGACAGAACTAAGGTTTTAATTTACTAGAGAAACTGGACTTTGAGTGGGTTGTTATGATTTAAAGAGACTTTGGAATAATCTTCATATGAATAGGTTAAATGTGTCCTATGAATATATACAAACATTGCTTAGTCAAAGGAGTGGACTGTGGCAGACAGCATTTGTTGCCTACTCAATATCCATTCTCTTCTTCTTTCTTAATATCAAAATTCCAACTTTGTTTGAAATAGCACATCCAGCTAAAAATATACATTTCCTAACCTCCTTTACAGTGAGAGAGAGCCATTTGAAGCAGTTCTGGCCAATGAGATATAAGTAGAAGTTGCTGGATGTAGTCCAGGAAAGCTCTTCAAAAGGAGAAAGATTCAGAATGCAGATACCTTTTCTTTTATTTTGGGCTGGAATGCAAACACTATGCAAAAGATGAGGCAGCCTCTTGTGACCAGGAAGCAATAAGCATGAGGCTGGAAATCACAATATATGGATGACTGAGAAGAAAGATATTATTGTAGAGCTGCCCTACAAACCCCGGTCATCTGCCTCTAAGATAGTTGATGTATAAGAACATAAAATGATATTTGGTTAAACCACTGTAAGTTTAATTTTCTTTCTTTTGGTTCATCAAAGCTTTAAGCATAGCTGAATGTATGACAGTTTGTATGGAATGATTAGAGGAAATATGAACAGATAATTTTAGATAAAACAAAATAATCTTTTCTACTTTCTTGAGGATTCCTGAGATAGTACAATAAACAGTCACTTTTTTTTTAATTTACAAAGTTTTGGAAACAACTACATCACTTGGAATATGTATTAACTAATTTTCTTGTTTTTTGTGTTCTTTATGCTCTGACATCTGGGGCTTTGCTGACCTGAGAGGGACCACCCCTCTCAGGGTTAGCTAATTTCTAGAGATAGCAATTGATTTGTTGAGTATGCCTTTGTATATAAACCAATGAATATGGAACCCATACTCACAACCACCTTCTTTTATCTGCTCTCATATCCTAGGCACTATCCCCCTGCCTTAATCACTCCAGGGCCAGATACCAGATAACCAGGGACAACCTCTATGCTCCAGGGCCCATTGAAATTATTCAAACCAACCAATCCTAAACCTGCTCAGCCTGCTTACCTGGCCTTGCTCATTCCTTTCCTGGAGAACCATAGTAAAGGCTCCTGCCTGTGATGCTCCTCCTACCTTGACTCTTGCCCACTTATTTCATCTCAGTGCTTTCCTGTGTGGCCCTGCATGGCATGCTGTGCCTACTGTTTCTAGGGGACTGTGAATATAAAAAACATTTCTTCCTTCATGGCAATCATTTCCATGTCTGTGTGTCTCACTGTACCTGGTTAAAACAAATCCTGGATACCATTAAAACTGAATACCAACTCAAATGGCTTAAACATTAATGAGATAGTTCACATTACAAGAAGTTCCTGGATAGAGAAGATCTAATGTTTGGTTAACTCAGTTGACTAAATTATGTTATTAAGGCCAGATTTTTACTGCCTTTCTTCTCTGACTTCCTCAGGAGGTCAATCTTGTTTTTTCATAGCCTCTTCATGGTCAGAAAGAGTTGCCTCTGTTCAAAGTATTTAAATCCAGATACTACCACAAAATGGAGGACAAGAGGGACTGTTTCCTTCTATTTAAGGAAATGTTTTTCCAGAGGCCGCCTCCTCCCACCAGTAGATTTTTTCTGTGTCTCATTTAGCCAGAACTAAGTGTCATGCACACTTTAAACCAATCATTGGCAAGAGGGAATGGGACCACCATGATCGTCTTAGGCTAATAAATAAAGATTTACTCCTGAGTCACAAAGAAGAGGGATGGACATCCAAAGAAAAATAACATTCTGCCAATAAGGGCGAAGACTGAATGAACAACTAGCAGTGTCTGCTACAAATACACTTGTAAAGAGATTTACCTTTTATTCTTAAAGAGATTCTCATTTGCATAGAAAGGTGGAATACAAGAGCATAAAGTACAGAATAAGGAGTTACTGTTTCTGAGTTAATATATTAAAGTACATTTTCTGAAACAACACTGCCCCTTATTTTCCTATTTTACCTGGAAATGAGTCAACTGATGTTGAGTCCCTCTTGGTGAGGGTCCATGGCTGTTAAAAACCCTTTTTAGCATACTCTGCTCCAGGTCTTATCTTCCTTCTACTCTTTATCCCCTCTCTATCTCTCTTTGGTCTGCTAACATTGTATAAACTTACTAAATCACTTCTCTCTTTTTTTCCTGCAGTTCTACTTTCCAAGAAAATTTCATGGCTGCCCCACCACATCTCTCTTCATTGCACTGAGACAGGCAGAACTACAGTTTTGATTTACTTCAGAAACTGAGCTTTGAGTTCGTTGCCATAATTTGATGAGTCATCTTCATGGAAATGGGATGAAAACGCACTATGGATATATAAAAATATTGGTTAGCCAAAGGGGTGGACTGTGGCAGACAGCTAGTATTACTGTTGTTTAAGGTCTCTTCTTGAAATCTCTTCTCTACTCCCTATTCCAAGTGTCGGCCTCCTTAATTCTAATTCTGCTAATTCTGTTAATGAATGGCAACAACAAGGGAAATGCTTGCCAACTATGTCCCACATGATAAAAGCTATGATCTAGTCACTTTCTTTAAGAGGCTTGAAATAGTTCATTATCCAAATGAACACCGGGGGAGTGCAGAGGGTTACAGTTACTCCAGGCTTCTCCCCAAATGTAGACCATAATTAGCTATGGTGTGAGTGTTAGTGAAATTTACCTAGCTTCTTTCCACCATCTCAAAAACAGACAAGGACTCATGATGCCAAGTGTGTGTTATCTAAACATCGGATGGGAGGCAGAATTACCTTGGTGAAAGGAGAGCCTGGAGCCAGGATGACCTGGATTTG
>NW_006434369.1:5214058-5246510 GCF_000325575.1 Pteropus alecto
CGCTTTGAGCAGGGTCCACTACTTCTTTCACCTCCATTCTCTCTTCTGTAAGTTGGAAATAATAATAGGATCGCTGTAAAGCACAAAAGAACGTAAAACCCCTGCCTACTACAGTGTCTGGTATGGAGTATGTACTTAATCAATGGAAGCTGCTACTTTTATCACCAAAGTGCGTGCAATGTAAGTCATCACTTCCTGTTCCTGGTTAATTGGATAAATGAATCTTCCTTATTTCTAAGTTTCCTCATACTCTTCTAGGGTGATCTGCCCAGGGGACAGAATTACTTAGAATGCTTCCATCGATACGTTTCCATTTTCAGACTAATATCAGGCTTTATCATTTTGCTTTATGTTACTTGTGAACATGAAAAAAATTCCTAGCCACTTAAATGAAAGCAGTAGCATCTATATTTTAAAATCCATATATTATGGGTTAAAATTTAGATGAGATAGGGTCAGAATGAGGGTTTGGTAATACCTTAATGGTATGCTAAGTTTTCTCAAGCCATCAGAGTAGGCACCAGAAGGATTTTTATTAAAAATACATGGAACGCCATATCAGATACACACCAGTGAGCAGCTGTCTAAAATTCTTCCGGGACAGGGCAAATATAAACAAACCAACCAATAAAAACTGTAACCAGGGAGACTTTTTCCATGGGAATATGACTTCAAGTGGAAAATTCCTACACACCAGTTTAATAAACTATTTTAAAGTTTGTGTCTGTGGCATAAAGGCCATTTTTGTTTTAGTCTATACCTAAAGTGCCTGTGCTGAGCATGGATCTCCTAAAAGAAGAAGATATTTCCGTAACTCTTCACAACATCCAGATAAAGCACTTATAAATGTCCTAATAATGGGGATCTGGATAATTTCAGTATGACCTGTTTGTTTTTTTCCTCTTAAATGTGATAGGTTCACAATATGAGAGAGCAAGCTATCTAAGACATTATAGCTACACAAACACTATATGAATTTAAACTTTAGAAAACACACTGCACAAGGACAAATGACCAGATTGTATTTTGCTACATGTGCAGAGAATAGGGCTGCAATTCAGGTTTTGGAATGTTTTCCTTCTCATTTTAAAACAGCTTAATATGTACAAATTTTAACTATAATTTTAATGTAGTTAAATACCCTTACTGGATATATATGTGTTGTAAAAAGATGTATCTCTCTGGTAGAATCTAATGAAATTATTACAAATGTAAGCGACATGAATGGCTCGGAAGGAAATGTAAAATAAAAGGGTTCATGTATGAGAATGGTATACATTGAATCTTATATCGAATATATTTTAAAACCTATATTTTTGTTATGTTTTCTTATTTAAAAATAGCTCTTCAAGGTCCACCTTTAAAGGCTGTTTAAACATCACCTATCTGAATTAGAAGCTTACTTGTAATGAAACGTGATGGGAACCTAGTCTTTGTTGTTGAAGAAAGCTTTGTGGCATGTTAATTTCTTTCAGTAGCTGCTATTTACTTTGAGCAGGCACTGTGGCAGAGCTGTGATAATGATTCGGAAAGCAAGCAAGTGAAGGAACAAAATAGAGCAGTTGCTCAGGTTACAGAGAAATTTACTGACAGAGCATGAGTCCTGAGCCATCCCTTAGATGCCTTGCTAGCCCCCAGCAAGAGTGGTTCCAAACTGCTCTAGACCTTAGCGCTGGAGCCTCAGAGAGAGGACATTTCCTTTACTCCAGTTTAAGGCCTGCTCCCGGGTTCTCTTTCCTGTCTATCATTAACTCTCTACAGCGTGATTTTTGTAAGAAGGAAATGCACTCCACCCTGAAGAACATGCTCTGGCCAAAGTCAAATAATGGCGCCAACAATAACAGTGTGGGAAGGAATGCCATGGCAAGCCAAGACATGTGCCCCTCTCCTCAGCTTTCAGGTTTCCTAGGGAGTCACAGAGACTTGTTGAGCCACCAGGGATGCCATGCTGATGAGGCTGGCAGCTGGAACCCATAATGAGGTCCTGAGATTCAATTCTAAGATCCACCAGTTGGTAGCAATGAGGATGTGTCTATCTTATCTTCCCTTTCACAAGGGAGGGCCAAACAGATCTACAGGAGGCAGGTGGGACATCAGTGGAAAACAGTGAAGAAGCCAGAGAGGAGGGAAACACAGAAAACATGTGAGGCCAGAAGAATGGTCATGTCTCCTTTAATTGACTCTCTCTCTCTTTCTCTCTCTCCCTCTCTCTCTCTTTCTCTCTCCCTCTCGTATGCATGTATGTATGTGTGTTTATGTGTATGTGTACGTGTATATGTATGTATATGTATATGAATATGTATATGTATCCCAGCTATATATACAGCTGGTCCTTGAATAAGGTCATTTCATTATAACATTGATGAGATGCTGTAGAAACTTAACTCTTGTTTACATCAATTAGCTTATAGTAAATTTGTTATACGTCATTTTATTTAAAGTCACAGAACCTATCGACAAAATTAAGTGAAGGACTCTATATATAGATATATATATATATATATGTTAATGTAATGTATATATACACATATACATAGTCAATACATTAGTCAATTGAATATATATTTGAATATATGCAATTAAATATGTGCATTTGTATAGTCAGGATTCTCCAGAGAAATAGAACTGATAAGATATATATATAAAAAGAGATATAAAAGGAGATTTTTTTTAGTGGGAATTGGCTTATGTGGTTATAGAGGCCAAAAACCCCCACAATCTGCTGTCTGCAAGCTGGAGAACCAGGTGCTATAATTCAGTCCCAGTTTAAAAGCCTGAAAATCAGGAAGCCAATGATACTAAGTTCTAGTCTGAGTTTGAAAACCAGAGAACCAAGAGCACTGATGTCCAAGGGAAGGAGAAGATGAATGTTACAGCTCAAGCAGGGAGAGTGAATTTGTCCTGCCTTCACCTTTTGTTCTACTCGGGCTTTCAACTGATCAGATGATGTCCACCTGCACTGGTGAGGGTGATCTTTACTCAGTCTACTGATTCCAAGGCTAATGTCTTCCAGAAATACCCTCACAGACACACCCAGAGATTATGTTTTACCAGCTATTTGGGCATCCTTTAGGTCAGCCAAGTTGACACATAAAATTAACCATCACATGTGATGTCATTCCTGTGGTTATGTTACATTTTTAAAAATTCCATGTTCCTGGCAGGCTTGCTCTAGTCTCTGTTGCTGGCTTTGAAAAAACAAGTTGCCATAAATCCTACAGTTGCAAGGAAGTAAATTCTGCCAACAACCTGAGGTTAGCTTAGAAGCAGGTTCTTCCTCAGTCAGGCCTCCACATGAGAGCTCAGCTCTGGTCAACTCTTTGTAGCCCTGCAGCAAACCCAGATAGGCCATGCCTGGACTCCTGACCCAAAGAAACCTGGAAATTTTTTAAGCTGTTTAGTTTGTGGTAATTTGTTATACAGCATAGAAAGCTAATATAGTCAATATTTCTACAGAACATCATATTTTCTATCCTTTAATTTCAAGCTTTCTGGATTTTTATGTTTTGAATGTGTTCCTTATAACCAGCATGTGAATAGAAAATAGTTAACCATCACAGTATTTAATTAAATATACAGGTATATATGAGTGTGTGTGTGTGTAAATATATATATATATAGATTTAGAAATAAAAAATATTTGAAAATAGGCTATGAATAGAAAAAAAAAGCCTACCCCTTTCATTTTATACAGTAACAGAATCTTACTCTAAAAATTCCCTTTTCAAATTATACACACACACCTATATAAGTAATATGTATATATACACATTATATATAATCTATTTATATTATATATTTACTATATATATAATCTATTCAATTGCTCTCTTTACATCTTTGAGTTTTACTCCATCCATCAGTATCTCTTTTAAAATTTTCAACACTATTTTCTTTCTTTCACTTGTCTTCCAAATAGAGTTATGATATAAAACAATAATTTTTATTATTTGTTTTCTTCTGATTTGTTTTCTTGTTAGCAATTTCTAATATGCAAAGCAGCTGAACCTTGCATTTTTACATTTATCTGCATTTTACTTTTGTAAGCCTCTGGACAACTTTTCCCCATGGCCAGTGACTTTCTACACAAAAATGTCCCCACCCTTGTTCTTAGTAAACACTGAAGCCTAACACCAAACAATGCTGCCTGACTGTGTAATGCTGGGTAGCAATCTTTGCAACCCAGCCAACGTGGTAGGAAAAACATTCAAACGGGCTCTTTGTGTTGGAGCAAGGCAGTAGTATAGGACTAAGGACAAAAGTGGTAACACAGACAAGAGCTTGCTGGCATCTGTGGATTGATTCCTACAGGTTGAATATAGTTCAAATTGATAGAGGACATATTTTTGCAAAGTCAAACACCACTATAACTAACTAGTATTAAGATTGGCAATGGGAACTGAAGATAAAGTACTTGGAAAAAATGTATGATTTTTTTTCCAAGGCAAGCTGAGACACCATGCCCTGTCAAGACACTACAGCTCTGATTTGTGCCTAAAACTATGTGAAAGCAACTAAGTAGAGCAGGATGCTGAAAATTTTGTCATCAGAGTTAAAAAGATTCAGATCCCAGCTGTGTGTCTGTTGCCTGAGCTATCCTTGTTAAGGTCATGGTGGAAATTTCAGATACTGGGTTAATCTGGTGAGAGAGATGATGGGGCAGACAAAACATTCAGCGCTTCATATAGACTTAATTGATTCCACTTCCCAACTATATCTAAATAGGATCATTCCTATATGGTGTAATGAGGCAATACATTTTACCATGAAGACTCTACTTTGTTACAGGTTACTAAGAACTATGGCTAATTTACAGGGGATTTCTGGCTCCAAAGCTCAAAAATCACAGCACATCTGTACAGTCTTACTACTTTGTTCTTACTACCTCGTGAATGCATGAGGGGCATTAACCTTTTACAGCTAGTGGTGAACATAACCATTTCACCTACGATTTCTCTCTCCATCAAACAATATAATCAGATTCTAAAAAATTGGAAGCTGAAAATGTTTCTTCATCTCTCCTAGGGGAGGGGATGCTATTCTGAATTTTGATATTTAAATTATAGCTAATATTAATTGAGTGCTAATATATATATATATGACAATGTACAGCATTTTATATGATCTCATTAATCTTTCTAAATCCTATAATTCAAGGAAACTTTTTTGAAATAAAATATTTTGAAACTACATATTGAAACACCACACTATATACCTGAGAATATCAACCTAGAATTACTAATACCAAGATCTATTTTAATAAAATTACTAAACCTTAAATAAAAAGAAAAAAAATATCCTTTGGGCATCTAACCAAAAAATACATGCAATTCATATGGGGGGGGGAAGATTGTTACCAGACTTTCTAACAATAGCACATGAAAATAAATAATGCAAAGTATTAAAGAAAGAAAAATGTAAGCCAAAGATATTATATCCAGCAAAACTGACAAGCTTAAATGGAACAAACTAATAAACATGCAAGAATGCAAGGAACATTGTTCATATGAGCTCCTTCTGAGGAATCTACTAAAGAATAATCTTTAGTAAACCAAAATAACTGGAGAGACATTAACATAAAAACAGTTGGTGAACATTAAGTGTATTGTTATTTTTAGAATTAAGACTAAATGAAGAGAATTTAGTATGTAATAGATCTATGCTCTGACAATGTAGATACTCGACAACTGTTAAAAGTGAGGAGAGTGTGTGAAAATTAAAAAAAAGTTTTTAGTAATTACATTGATAGTGGTAGAATTAGCCTGCCTTCCTGAGACTGTTGTGTATGCTATGTGGTTGAAACAAATGACTATGGTATATTTTAATTCTCTTATCCCTAGGATTCTTAGTGTAGAAGAAAGGAAATGCAGATGTGAATAGAAAAGTTAAGTAAAAACTCTGTAATCTTGAATTTAAATAGAAAGTATCAGTATGAACTCATTAGATATTTTATTCTCATATATATTTTTTCTAGTTGCATCCACTAAAATGCAGTAAAAACAATAACCAAGCAAATAACTATTGCACCTCTGGCATCTATATGATGGTATTAAACATTATTTGATTTCCCACTAAGGGATTTTAAGGCTTCTTAGAGAAATGGCTGATTCTAGATTTGGAGTAGGAAATGCACAAAATGCTCCTCAAATATCCTGTTATATTTCATAGCAAGGAAGTTATCAAAGACTACTAGATTCATGTCAAAAGAATTCAGTAGCAAACTTGAAGAGGCTCACACTGGTCAAATATGAAACAAATTGAGCTCGAAACGAGATAATAATTACAAGGATAAAGAAGCATTTAGTCTGACTTGCCTATAAGAACTATACTATTTAGTAACCATATTACAGATGGAGGGATGTTTCGCTTTATAAAAGTTTCCAATGAATAAATAAAACAGAAATTATAGAAGTTAACATTGTCATTTTGCACCTATTAATGAATTAATGGATCTAGAGGTTTAACATAATGGCTGCAAAGATTGTAGAAAAATAGACAACGTAACATTATTTGCCTCCCATTGAAAGAATACACTATCACCTACAGTCTTGCAAAAGTAATCAAACCTAAATCCACAAAATCTAGAGTATGGGAGCCTCAAAAGGCTGTTGAGCTGTAGTATATTTCATGAATAAATTGTAAGGAAAAGAAAAGGAGGTGGAGGAACAAATTTTGCTTAAATGGGAATGACCAGATTTCTAGTTTCAGTTGATAGAGTAAGTACACTCTATTTTTCCACATATTATAACTAAAAACCTTGGACAGTATGTACAAAGCAATTCTCTTAGGACTCTGAAAATAAATAATAACAGGTGGATTGGTGAGGGGATTAAAAATTTGAAGAATGGTGAATATGGCAGCAACTTTCCTGTTTTGTTTTGTTTTGTTTTGTTTTCTCCTGGATTAGTCCAAGAGTAGCCTGAATCCTGGAATTATACAATAGGCATGGGCAGAAAAAGTTCAGGAGAAACTCCTTCTTTCTAAGCAGAGGAGGAGGATGGAGAAGGAGCACTGCAGGATGGACAGAGTAGGGGAAATCACCTGCTTTATTTCTCTCCTGACCATTCCATGAGGCAGGACCTAGTCCTGAAAATGAATTAGTGCTGCCAACTGCTACAGCAGTGCACAGGCACCTAAAACTTTGAAAGAGAAAAAAATCCTTTTCTCTGAGGAAGGAAATAGGGCAAAGGGGTCCCTGTTACTGAAAGTGAAGGGGGAAACATGTCATTGTTGTTTCTTTTCTCTTATCACTTCATTCCAGAAGTGGACCCAGCCATAGAAACTGGGTAACAGAATGAGGAGGATAAAAATCCTAAATTTCTGGCCAAGGAAGCAGAAAAGGAGGCCTCTGGGAGCTTGAGAGCATGGAGGAAATCATAAAGAGAAAGAGCTTGAGAAAAGAATCTCATAAAGCTCTGCATGAAGTCCCAAGCTGAGCAGGCACATAACCACTTTGAGGCAGAAAAAAGAAGAGAAGAGAACACTTCCCAACTCATTTTAGGGACAAGCATTACCTTGATCTTAAAATAGGACAACGACAGTACAACAAAAAGAAAACTACAGAACAATATTCTTCATGAATGTAGATGCCAAAATTTTAAACAAAATATTAGCAAATCAAATCCAACAATGTATAAAAAGACTAATATATCACATCTACATGGATTTTATCTCAGAATGCAGGGCAGTTTCCGCATTGGAGAATAGATGTAATCCAACATATTAACAAACAGAAGAACGACAAACGTGATCATCTCAAAAGAATCAGAAAAAACATTTGACAAAATCCCAAGTGTTTGATGATTAAAAAAAAAAAAAACAACAACAACTCAGCAAACTAGGAATAGTAAAGAACTTACTTGACCTGATGAAGGACATCAACAACCTACAGCTAACATCAGACTTAATGATGAAAGACTGAATGCTTCCCCCTTGGGATGAGTAGATAAGGATATCTACTTTTATCATTTCTATTCCACATCGCATTGGAAGCCTTAACTTCTGCAATTAAGCAAGAAAAATAAATAAAAGGCATAAACATTAGAGAGGAAGAAATGAAACTCTCTCCTTTCAGAGATGACATGATTATCTATGGAGAAAAATACCAAGGAATTTACAAAAGAAGCTCCTAGAACTAATAGGTGAATTTAGCAAGATTGCAGGATACAAGTTCACTATACAAAAATCAATCTTATTTCTATACACTAGCAATGAACAATTAAAAACTATAATTTAAAAAACAGGACCATTTAAAATAGCTCCAAAATTAAATATTTAGGTATAAATATGATTTAAAAAACGTAAGGTCTACATTCTAAGATGTTAAAAAATACAAAACATTTTTTAAAGAAGTAAAAAAAAAAACCCCAAATAAGTGGACATGTTTTTTTTAACATATTGCAAGACTCAGTATAGTTAAGATGATAATACTTCTCAAATTGATCTATATAGTCAATGTGATTGTAATCAAAAATCCCAGAATTTTTTTTTTGTAGAAATAAACTGATTCTAGAATTTGCATTGAATATAAAAGAAACTACAATAACCAAAACAATTTTTAAAAGAACAGTTAGAGAACTCTCATTACCAGATTTTATGATTTACAGTTATCAAGGTAGTATGATTTTTGCATAAGGCTACACACATAGTTCAATGGAATAGAAAAATGCAATCCAGAAACAGAATCACACAAATATGGTCAATTTATGTTTGACAAAGGTACAAAGGTAATTCAACAAAGAAATGGTCCTGGAACAATTGGCCATCTATATACTTCATGCCATATACAAAATTTAGCTTAGACTTTATATTTAAGTATAATTTATTTTTAATTATAAAACTCTTAGAAGAAAACAGGAGAAAAACCTTTATAACCTTAGGTTAGGCAGAGTTATTAGATATGATGTAATACATTAAAAATGATAAAGTAGACATCATCAAAATTTAAAAGTTAAAATATTTTGCTCTTTGAAGGACAATGGTAAGAGAATGAAAAAGCAAGCCAGAGATTCGGATAAAATATTTGCAATTTTCATATGCATCAAAAGATTTATGTTGAGAATATATAAAGAACTCTCAAAATTCAACAAATGACCCAATTTAAAAATGGGGTCTGACTAAACACTTCTCTAAGTAAGATATACTTAGAAAAGTATATCTTTTTAGAGAAGTATATCAAATACATGAAAAGATGTTCAACACCATTGCTCATTGGGGAAATGCAAATTAAAGCCAACAGTAAAATATTACTGCATATCTATTAGAATGGCTAAAACAAAAATAAAAATATAAAACTTGCATTTTCAACTGTTGCCAAGGAAACAAGGCAGTCATTCTAGGAAAAAAATCTGACAGTTTCTTATAAAGTAAAACATATCCTTACAATCTGATCCAGCAATCCCATTTCTAAGTGTTTAACCTAGATAAATGAAAATGTATATTCACACAAAAACCTGTACATGAAAGTTTGTGGAAGCGTTCTTCATAATCACTTAAACCAGGAAACAATCTAAATGTCCTTAAATGAGTGAACGTATTACCAAAACTATGGTGATTTATACAGTGGAATATTACTCAGCAATTAAAAGGTATCAATTATGTGGGTGAATCTAAAGTACATTATGTTGAGTAAAGGAAGCCAGTCTCAGAGTTACACGCTATATTGTTCCATTTATATTACATTCTGGAAAAGGCAAAACTATAGGGATAGAGAAGAGATCAGTGGTTTACAGGAGTGAGGGGTGGGGGAAGTTTTGACTACAAAGGGGTAGCACGAGGGATTTTTAGGGGTGATGGAACTATTCTGTATTCTGATAGTGGTGGTGGTTATATAAATTTATGCATGTGTTAAAACTCAATAAGCTGTACACCCTAAAAGTTAATTTTACAGTATATAAATTTTAAAAAATAAAGAAGATTATACTTGGGCTATAGTAGTCCCCCCCTTATCCACAGGGACTATGTTCAAAGACCCCCAGTGGATACCAGAAACTACAGATAGTGTTAAACCCTGTATATGCTATGCCTTTTCCTATACCTACATACCTATTATAAAGTTTAATTTCTAAATTAGGCACAGTAAGAGATTAACAACAATAACTAATAATAAAATAGAACGATTATAATATACTGTAATAAAGCTTATGTGAATGTGGCATTATTAAGTAAAATAAGGGTTATTTGAACACAAGCACTGTGATATCATGACAGTGGACGTGACAACTGAGACGGCTACTAAGTGACTAATGAGCCCAGAGTGTCTACACCGTGGTTATGTGGGACAAAAGGATGATTCACATCCTGGGAAGGGCAGAGCAGGATGTTGTGCGATATCACCATGCTACTCAGAATGGCATACAATTGAAAACTTATGCATTATTTCTGTAATTTTCCATTAAAAATTTTTGGAATGCAGTTAATTGAGGAAAACGGAAGCCATAGAAAACAGGGGAGGACTGCTATATAAAGAACCTCAAGACAGTGCTCACTATAAAATTTAAGATGGTCGTTTTTGGGGGAGGGGCAGAGGGCAGTTGTGTTTGGGATAGGGAACATGAAGGAGGTTATAGGATGACTGGCAAAGTTCTGTTTCTTTACCTCAGAATTATTCATTAGGTTATACACTTGTGTAGTTTTCTGTATCTACATTTTATTTAACGATAAAATGGTATGTAGATATTGAGTCAATAGAATTTCAACAAAATTCCAATATGATTTTATGTGGAACTTGTCAGGAAGAGAAGTGGTAAGGTACTGATAATGTTTTGTCTCTTAAGCTGGGTAGGTATTCGAGCATTCACATTATTACTATAGTTTACATGCTACACATATGTTTTATATACTCTTTTGTATGTATGATCTATTTCATGGTGAAAAAACTTTTTAAATTGAATACCCAGAGCATTTCCAAATACGCTGAACAACTATATTCTACTTATTAAATTTTCGCCTAAACAAGCTATCTTATGCTCAGTATATGGAAGATCTTTTGAGGTACACAAGAAAAGTACAAAGTATCATTTGAATATTTTATATTGAGAATATATTCATATTATTATTCATGTAAAAAGATAAATTGAAGTAGAAGTAAGAAAACTACAAAGCTTGTTTCTGGCTTTAAAAAATTAGAATCTTATTCAGGACACAAGAACACACATGATAGGGCCTTGGAGAACGTTAGACTGATTTTCTGCCCCTCCTGCCATGAGTGGTGAGTATATAAATAATTGCATAATGAATTTATGCACATTAGTTGTATCCCAAACCGTACAGATATTCACATCAGTCACACTGAAGTGAAAGTTTATTAGACTTTTAAGTCTATGTGTTCCAGGAGAATATATAAACACTGAACAACATATTTTAAATTGAAATTCAATAGGAACATAAGCTATAAGAAACAAAAATTTATTTTACAGATACCTTTTCAGGGTTGCACCTATACTAAATGGTAAAATACGCCTACTTATATATTTAGCATATAGAAGCTGAAGGATGTAAAACTCTAATTTCTCTATTTTGTTACAGTTCGTTATATTTTATTATAGTTCATCTACATTGCAACTTTTCCCCATAATCTTGACATCTTAACATTTCTCTATCTCTTTGCTCTCCTTTTAGAAATGGAACAGCCAAAGACCATTAACTTACTATTGATTTAGAAGAGTCAGTGGATTACTCTCAAATACTCTTTTGGGGAGCCTCGAAATGACTCCCATTGGAATTTCTGCATCCTCTTCTAAGCCTCACAATTGGAACTGAGCACAGTTAGGGGACCATATCATTTAATGTCCAAACTGGGACACTTTTGAAAAGGGGTGCCACTGGTAATTACTTGAGGATAACATGTGCAAACTACGGCTATCCTGGACAAACAAGGATATATGTCACCTTCGTGCGTAACCAAACTAACACACAGAGGAGAGCAACCAGGAGGGCACCGATAACTGAAATGATGATTTGTGAGGAATGGAGACAGGTGCTGTGGATGTTTTGCCAGGTAAAGAGTTGGAGGCAAAGGTGGGATGACCACCTGACAGGGCTTTATGTATTGGATAAGTAACTGAATTGGACAACCTCTCGAGCCTGTACAGATTTCTATCACTAATGGGAAAGCACAACCATCAAGGTTGTGAGTGTGCACTGTATGGAGAGAGCCTCTGTTTTATGCTATGAGAGTGTGTATGTGTCATGGTGTGTGGCAGAAGTGGCTTTTGTCAAAGATCCTCCTTTTTGCTCACTTTCTGGATACTGCTCTATTTTTATGGTGATACTGCTTTTTTATAGAATCGGCCCACATTTCTTGAGTATAGAAATCTGCTATTATTTCTAAAGGGTTCAACGTGACTTTTTCTTCCTGAGTCGTAACAGTTTATGAAGTTACACTGGTGGGTCATGAGCACATGTGTGGGACTGCTGGTTAGATGAGATCTTTGCTTGAGTGCAGAGAGACAGAATCAGAGGGGAACAGAAGGCTTTGGAAGGCACTGAGAGAATTGCATAATATACAGTGAAATAGAAGCAGCAAGTCCCTACAAATTGTCTAACCTCAATATGCAGCAACTCTGTCCTCACTTGCTTATTGGTCTCTAATATACACACGCCTAATAATCTTTCATTCATTAACAGCGTATATTTATCGAGTCCCTACGTGCTATTCTAGATGCTGGGTATAGAGTGGTGAACAAGACAGGCAGGCTCCATGCCTTCACTGCCATGGGGATGACAATAAACAAACACAAATAGTTGGAATGATGTCAGAGAGTGAAGTGTGCCATGTTGCCCTAATCCTTAATCAACATGTATTGAGTGTTTACTCTGTCAGACATTGGGTTACATGTTCTACATTTGTTAATTGATTTAATCTCCCCAGCTCTTTTATGCTGCCAGTGACGTTATTATCACCCTCATTTTATAGATGAGAAAACTGACACAGAAAGATTAATTCACTTCCCAAGGTTACCCTGCCATAAGTGGTAAAAACTAAAATTTAAATACAGACCATTTAATTCTGAGCCCACGTTCTTAACCATTATGTCACATGGACTCCTGCGCTGCTAAAAGGACCATAAGTCAGTTTAAGGGTATAACATGCCAGGGGGACTAAGGAGCCTGGGACTGAGGAGCCTGTGTCAGATGGTCAATTACATGGTAAAAGAAGAACTCTCTGAGGAGGCGGCATTTCAATTGAAACCTAAATAATGAGAAGTAGTCAGTTATGTAAAATCTGAGGGTAGAATTTTCCAGGTAGAGAAATCAGCTAGTGCAAGGATCCTAAGGCAGAAATGAGCTTGAGTGTTTTGAATTGTTTGAGAGAGCGGTAGTATAATCATGATCTTCATGAAAAATGAATCCAAATTTAAAGAAGAAAAATCTGGCTTACTATTTGAGTATCAATTTCTTCATCTATAAAAAAGGAAATGACAGAGCCACCCACTTTTTATAGAATTAAAGGAGATCATGGTGGCCATTATTATAATCACTGCTATTAATAACATGCCCACAGTATATATAGCTTGGCTAGCTTGCCTTTTTCCATGAGAACATGTTCATGTTATTAGTTAACACTTAACTGAGCAGGTACTCTGTCCTTAGCACAACACCTGTGTCATTTAGAGTCATCACATTTATCTTATAAGGTACCTATTATCATTTTGTAGATGAGAAAACTGAGCTCTCAGAGGTTAAGTAATATTACCAGGGTCAAATATCTACAGTATGTGATAAGTCTGTGATTCTAACCCAGTTTTGTTTTACTTCAAAGCACATGGTGTTTCTTCCATACTCCTTTGTAAATTGTTAATTCATCTATAGCAGGCAGGGAACAATGTCTTTTCTGTGTTATAGTATCACCTACAGATGCAGACACTGGGTAATACATCCTTTTTAAATGGAAATTATGAAGAAGATGATGATAATATTGGAGTGATGATGATGAAACAGAACAAAGTGAATTGGAGAAATAGATTGCTTCATCCGTGTTCCTCTCCTCAGATGTCTAAATACTTCTGACAAAAGCACACTTTTCCACTGCTCTGAAGCTGTGCATGCTTGGCCTGAGAGAATCAAGAATAAAGCTGATTGCAAACTTGGTGCATAACAGAGAAAATAAAGACATCATTTACTGACTGATTTGGACTAAGAAAAGATGTATTTACTTGCAGTTTATTATGTTGAATGTGACAGGCATACATTTGTGCTTTTTATTGAATGATGACTTACTACATACAGGAATTGGTGCAATTTGTAATGCAGATTATGTTTTTAAACAAGAAAGGGTGCAAATACACTGATGACTGTCACATGACTTGCTCTGCACTTCTCAAAAAGTGGCTTGAGCGTGGGCGGAACGACAAATATACCCTAGATGCACAAATGTAATTTCCAAAGAAGATGATTCTGGGCAGCTTCCAATTCAGTCGGGCAGATTTAGACAGAAGAAATCCATGGCTAAGAAAAGCTAAGTATCTTAAAATAGCAGGAATTGGAGTAAGTACTTTGAGCCACTCCCATTAACTGCTGAGATGGCTCCAGACACAGCAATAAGAGCCACCACCGAAATCAGGATGTGAGATGAAAGAGTATACATTGACTCTCTATAAGATTACAAAAGTTAAAAACCTGAGAATGACATTTTGCTTCTAATGATGGCTGGTGGGGGCAGGATTAAAAACAAAGGGACCTCCATTCTACAGTGAAATGCAATGGCATGAGGGCCTGACCCATGGCTTATTTTCTGAGTTATGAGTTTTGTGACCTCATCAGCTTCTAGGCATTGGGCCAAATCTTGTCTCGTGGTACATTTGTGCAATTCCTCGAGGTTGCAGACTTGGGTTTTCCACTCGAAGTGCATTTGTGAATTTATCCGTCGGCAGGATTTAGTCTGGTTTTCCTGATAATTCACTACCATATTAATTTTCCTCAACATATAACTGCACAAACAATCCAAGTTTTTTTTTTTTTTTTCCGAAGGCAAATTCTATTAATTGCTTTTCTTCATCTGACTTTTTGGGCTTTACAACTGACTTCCGCCAGGACTCAGCCATTAACAAAGTGTTCATTCATGCTAATAACTGCTATTTAAGCTGTTTGTGAGTAATATTCACAAGAATGTATGACTAAAGGTGCAATCCATGCAAAGATTTGAAAATAAGTGGAAACATTTTTATTTTAGATTTTTATTTGCCTTGGGGGAGGGCAAAGTAAGGCATGACATAATTTTTAAATCGTATTTCACAGCTTTCTCATGATTTAAAATTAGAGCTCTTTTTTTGTTGTTTAACAGAGATGTCGTGGCATGCACAACATGACATGTCAAAATGGTTCCTTCTCAAAATCTTGGAGCTTCACAGTAAATTTTGCTATGGAGATTTTGACTCCTATCTCCCTCACTTGATAATTCGCCATAGGCGATTTTCCGTCTTCATAATGGGCAAACCCTGTAGGCAAGGCTCACACTTGCAGGAAGCCCAGTCTCTTGTGTGAGAGCAAATGCTACACCCCTGTTTACATTTCAAAGAACAGTTCCACTTGCCAGCTCTTCTCAAAAGTTACCACCAACAGCGAATCCATTTAAGGCCTGGATGCAGCGTTGCAGGCTGGAACAATTCGGGTCTACATTGCAAATCCCAGCTCCCAAAACAAATGTGTGCGGCAGGAGTGGGCTAGCGTCTTGTTCTCCTAGATAGTGAGGCCTTGGGTCTATTTTTAGGCAGTTGACCATAGATTTTCTTGCCTTGCTTTCCACAGATCTGCTTTTTCCTTCTCTGATTAGAAAGGAGGCCTAAGTTTGTGCTAACGGAAACCATTGGATGAGTGAAAGAGTGAGAGGGAGCTTCCAGAGGCCTCTGTTTCTCAAGATGCAAAGCTACCTGAGGGCTGATGCTCTGCCTAGGCTTAAAAGCTGGTACATTGATGCAGAGGTAGTTTGACTAAGAGCATTTGCTCTTATTTTGTTTTGTTTCAAATTTCTGGCAAGATATGAAATAGGAAAAAAGGAACTGCAGTAACCATTTTCCCCCTTTCTCTGCCCCCTCCCCAAACTTACCTACCTTGACCACTCCACTACCTCATTACCTTCCTCAGATCTCTCCAGGATAAACCTTGGGGGCTGACTGGGGGCAAGGGCGCAGTAGTAAGGAGAAAGTGGAGAGGGAAGAGAAGATACCCTCTTTACCTCACCAAGAAGTAAAGAAGTGGAATTAGGACAAGTTCTATTCTGTTGCACAAATGCCATTTTAGGTGAACTCTCGTAGAACTTGTATTAGTTTGCTACAGCTGTGTAACAAAGTACCATCAATGGGTGGCTTAAACTGCAGAAATGTATTGTCCCACAGTTCAGGAGATTGAAAACCTACGAGGAATTGTCAGTAAAGTTGGTTCCTTCTGAGGGCTGTGTGGGAGAATCTGTCTCATGCTTCTTTCTAGCCTCTGATGGGTTGCTGGTCATCTTTGGTGTTCATTGGTTTACAGAGGCATTCCCTTAATCTCTGACTTCATCTTCCCTTGTGCATATGTCTATGTCCAAATTTCCCCTTTTATAAGGACATCAGTCATATTGGATTAGGGCCCACCCTCATGACTTCATTTTAACTCGATTTCCTCTGTAAAGACCCTTTTTCCAAATAAGCTCACTTTCTGAAGTAATGGGGGTTAGGACTTCAACATATCATTTTTTGGGGTGGGGGGAACACAATTTAACATATAACAGAACCTGCTTAATTTCTTTTATAATTCTAGTACCTATGCATGTGCAGCATCTAGCACATTGGTCATTATCTTTCCAAATTTGGTGGTGCTGCTGGTGTGCCTGGAGTGAAATTATAGATGATTTTGGCATTTTTTGAACCTAGTGTTATGAAGAAGAGTAAGAAGTTTTCCTTGCCTCTGGCTTTGAATTTCCCAAGCTTCTCTGTGAGGCTATGACTATTTACTTAATACTAGTCTCAAGGGCCAGGATCTGTAAGGAGGGGGAGAGGTAATCAGCGAATGGTGACTGTGAGGGCTTGCAGTGACTCCTACATACACAGAAGCAAGTTATACTGGCAGCCTCCTTCTCTCCCACGATCTGCCACACATACCTGTGTGCCCCCTTTCTACCTGCATATGATGGGGGAGTCAACCAATCAGTGTCTGTCCCAGAATCAGAACTCACTTCCTGTGTCCCAGCTTTACAAGTGCTACTCTTACCTGTGACCTGCTGGATTCTGCACCTGGCTGGCCTGCCATCAGGCCAAGTTAATATTCTGAGCCAGATCTTAACATCTATCTGGGTCACTAGGACCCGCATATTTGTTCCTCAGAAATTTGATTCCTTGCCTGTCATGGTTTTAACCAGGCTCTATCTGCAACCTGTCCCCACCTGTTTCAGCACTGAATGACCCCACCCCTATTCCAGAGGCATTCTATTTCTCAGAGAGCCAGTAATGCAGTGGATGTAAAAAAGAGTGGCTGTCTTGATTTCTTCACAGAATCATTGAATGGAACAAAGCTTGCTGTGACCCATGAGATGTTTCATAAACATTGGGTGTTAACTATAGAAAGAGCTGAAGAAATCACATGCAGTACAGGCAGAATGCTGTATATTCTTGCCAATATGTGGTTCTCGCAATAGCCCGCTAATCTATTGGTTATTCCCATTTTACAAATGAAGGGACAAAGATGAGTTTAAGTAAAGGCATAGAGTCAGTGAGGGATACATTTGGGATCCAAAGGTAAGAATTCTGATTCTGAATCCGGTATTCTTTCCAATATCCCAAGAGTGATGGCCACAAACATGTGCCACTCAGATCTCCTGATGCGGGAGCACAAATGACTGTGCTTCAAATCTACCTCTATGTTCATGCCCAGGTCATGCTCCCCTGGGCCACTCGAGGCAATAAGCTGGCTCAGCAGAGTTCTGACACAGTCAGTCAATTGCTGTGATGTGGGACTCCTTCTGATGGTGACTTTAGCTGGAGGACTCCATAGCTGCCAGATTGAGGTTTTTGTAGCACTCTGCTGCAGTCTGAGATTTTCCCTAGTCAGGCTTCCTTCCTTTTCTTTCTCTTTCATGGAGGTCAGCCCTGCTTTGTGTTCTAAAGACTGTCCCACCTCCACTGGCTCTCGCCTCTTTTTCTCTCACAGACATTTAACCCAATAAATCTCTAGTATGTCTTATTCTGCATTGTTATCTACGTCTCAGAGGACCTGAATGAAATGATGAGTTCTAATGTCAATTCATTATTTGTGGAGTATCTTTCATCTGAATGTTTTCGAGGTGTAGCTGGAGGTGGGGGGAAAGAGGACTGAAAAAGGGCAAAGGAGAAAATAAGTGAGAGGGAGGGAACAATTATATGCCATGGTCCTTGCCTCCAAGACAAGCCTACTGCTCATGAAATGTTAGGGAGATATAAGACAGCTATATCATTAAGTGCTAGCTGTATGTGGAAGATTGTGAATATTGTAGGAATCAAGGAGATAAATATTAAGAGACCTAGAGTTTTCAAGACAGATAAGTTGTCAAGGAAAAGGGAGAATGCTAGAAATTGGGCTAGGAGGGATAAGTAGGATGTCTATAACTACCAGGTAGGTGGGTGGCTCCCAAGTCAGAGAAACACTACTCGTGGACTAGGTATGAAATTCCTAGGAAATAATGAGATAAGTTACATAAATTGGTGCATTTTGGGGGTTAACACACCTCTCTGTTTCTTAGTTTACTTACATGTAAATGGGAGGTAATAATATCTACTTCATAGGGTTTTTATGTGAACAGTTCTTGGGAAGAGTAAGTACAATTTAAGTGTTTGTTAAATAAATTGATGGTGATGTCTATATTTGGGGAGGCAGAGGGAAGGAATTTGTGGTGAAGAGTGATAAACAGCCAGAAAGTGGTGTAAGGAAATGTCTTATAGCAGGAAATGTAGTAGAAAATGAGAGTCACTTGTTCAGTAGGAGAAATAGCATGATGAGAGATTGCTTTAGGGAAGATTTTTTTGGGCAGTGATATGAAGCAGATATTGGAAACAGGGAAACTGGGAGAGAAAAAAACACCTCAACAAATATTTATTATGCTGTGAGAGTGTATGTACATGCATATAGGGACCGAAAAAAAGAGAATTAAACATGATCCAAACTTTCGAACATGAATAATTGAAAGGGTGTTGGTGCCATTAATGAAGACAGAGAAGGTAGCAAATACAGCTTGTTTGGGGAAAGAGGTTTTAAAGTTTGCATAGAATGGGATGAAGGAAGGAGGTCTGGAGTGAAAATATGGATTGAGCAGTTGAAGATGTGAAACTGAAGACAAAGAATGGTTTCAGGATCCAGAATTTAGATTTATTGGCATCAGCTGTTGAGGTAAACCAAGAGGTAAAAACCTCATAACCCAGCTGTACAAGGGCGCTGCCTTGCTGGCCAAAGGAGATTCTCAAAGCTGGTTCTAATCCATGACCTCATAGAGGCAGAACAGCTCAGTGGCTCTTAAGTTAGTGGTCCATGTGATAACTTTTGTTAACCTGTTAAAGAAACCAGAAGGTATGGAAACAACTAATAATTCATTTACCCTTAATGGTTCTCCACCTTATTCCCTAATTTTCTTTCTCAAGCAAAGCTATATGTGGGAAGTCTCATGAAAGAAGCTATAATCCTTAATTCATTCATATCTAGCCACACACCAGCCTGGATTGCTTTATTATATTAGCTCACAGTCATTTTGGAAAAGTAGAAAATATTTTAAATGTAATAACTAATCTGGCTTCCTGCCATATATCCTCCAGTTTAAAATTAGAAGTTTTCAAACTTCTTTTGGCTATGATATTAAAAAACATATTTTATATCACTATACAAGACACATGTACCTAAAACTGAAACATCTACTATATGTAATGCACTTTATTACCATTTTATCTCTTCTATTCTACTATAGTCTATTTTATTTATTTTAAGGAGTGTTTTTTACTACCCACTAAACCAACTTCATGATTACAGATAGATCATGACCTGCAGTTTGAAAAAGAGTTTCCCAGCCGAAATGACCATCACATGCAGGTTGAGCCCTAGTAAGTCAGCAGAAACTGAGTCTCAAACGAGTAGTTCAAGGTCAAGATAAACGTGCTGCTCAGCTGACTTTCACCTTGAATCCTTTTCTAGCAATCAGGCTCTTGCTGTTTTCCCATACTCCAGTTCTAGTACTGGGTCACTCTTTTGGGCCTCAAAAATATCTTTTTTGTGTGTTTTAGTCCTCCTACATTCTAGTCTTGCTTCTAAATTTCCAGGCATATGGTTGGGTCTCCACTGCATGATCTCAGACTTCCCCAACTCTGCCTGCAACCATCCAGCACCTACCACAGTATCCTGCGAAGAACAAGCACTCACTGACCATTAAATAAATATGCGTATGGTAATGGCCTGATGCTTACTGCCAAATCAAAGCAGTGCTAACTTTGTCTTCTTAGAGGTCCTGCTCAGCCCAGGATAGTCCTCTCAGGAGTGTTTCAGATCCCTCCTCAACCCACCTTGAGTTAAACAAACCCTAGCTCTGCTACTGAGGGAAGCAGTAGGAGAGGCATCTGAAGCCTGTCTGAATGGGGGCTCTCGAGTGAGAGCCCTTGAGCAACAGGGCGACAAGAGAGCACAGAACGTCTGAGATGGAAAGTTAGGGGGACAGTGGAGGAAGAAGCCAATGTCAAAGAGAGGCTTGGTTAGAGAAATGGAGACAGTGTAATGAGTCTCATAGATCCGGCACTTGGTCCTGGCTCTCACTGCCAACCCTATCCCTTGCTTTCTACACCTGTAAATTTCAAATTATATCACCACCTAAACAGGGCTGTTGTGAGGATAAGCGAGAGAGCAGTTAATGCAGTTAGCAATTATTATTTTGCAATTTCGCTTGCCACTACATTTGGTAACAATTTGAGTGCAGAGTTCTTAGGTTGTGGTTATGGCCAGTTTAGGCAGATTCTGCTATCTTCTTTCCTCCGTGTTTAGTATTCCCTAACTTCTCACTTCCTACTCCCCTAAAAAAATCTACATTAGCTGTTGGTAACCACCTGGAGAGCTTCCCTATGCTATGGATGTTCACATCTTAAAAGAAGGTTAAGACTAAAGGTCTTATCAATGTAATTAGACAAATTGCTACTAAGTGAATTTCAGGCATTATGATAAAGGCGGAGAGTATTATTTTGCTAAGAGGGTCTCATTAAAGCCTCTCAAAACATTATAATTGGGACAGAATTCAGGTTTAGAAGTTGGCATTACAACTCATGGCCTCTATTTATATTTTTAGCCTTGACCCTAGTGATATATAAAGGAGAAATAAAATATTTCTTGGCCTTGCCCAAAGATCAGGATTTTTTGTATTCTTAGAGATAACCCAATAAAGTCAATAGCTGCTCCACCACGAAACACTAGTACATCATCATGTTATTTCATTTAACTAATTCAAATTATTAATTCATTTTTTTCCCAAGAAATGTATCTCCTACCTCTCAACTAACTCTTACAACACTATTTTTACAAGTACAGTATTATCTGTGGAAAATCTGGGTAAGTCATGTGTAGTTTAAAAATGGATTATGTACTATTATACCACACTCTTCTGTTTGTACCTCTCCCAGAATGGTGTATATGTGTGTATTTGTGTGTGATGTATGTATGTGTGTGTATAATCTGGATATGTTTATAATATTCAGACATATGTTTATAAATATTCATAAGGCGATTCATACATAAATGAATAATTTAAGTTTCTTAGTATCACCCGATCTGTTTATAGAATTTCCTTTCTGTCCCAGCTGAGCACCATCTCATAAAGTTCTTCTCAAACACCTTCTCTCGCTAGCATTCTGTATATGCCTAATGCAACCAACAAAGTTTTTAGAACTGTATTAGTTTTCCATTGTTTTGTAATATTTGATTAAAAACTTAGTGGCTTAAAACAATGGAAATTTATTATCTTACAATTCTGAAGGTAGATATCTTAAAGTCAAAGTGTCAGCAGGGCTATGTTTCTTCTGGGAGCTTTAGGGGAGAATCCATTTCCTTAATTTTTCTAGCTTTTAACATCTGCCTGTATTCCTTGGTCCATGGCTTCTTCCTCCATCTTGAAAAACAGCAATAGAGCATCTTTAAGTCTCTTTCTGACTATGTCCAACCTCTCCTCTGATGGTGACCCTCCTGCCTCTCTCTTATAAAGATCCCTGTGATTACATTGGGTCCAGTTGGAGAATTCAGGATAATCTCTTCATCTCAAGATTCTGAATTTAGTCACACTTGCAAAGTCCCTTTTGCCATATAAGATAATATGTTCCATGGATTAGGACCTGGATATTTCTGGACAGCCATTAGTCACTCTACCACAGTACAAAAGGAAAAGTGTAATCTGGTAATTTTCTGCATGTCAAACTGTTCTTTACAAATGGAAAGGATGAAGTATGCTCATGATGACATGCATGTGTGCTCTAATTCTCTGGGTGATATGCTTTCAATGACTTTCCCATTTGAAATAGCAAATATATGTGGAATTCCAAAGGATGAATACAGGAAACTGTAAATAGGCCTCTTAGGTTGGAAAATCATAACAGAACATGAAAATCTACAATTACTTTAAAATTAATAATAATTCAGTTCCTTAACTTAATTTTTAAAAGTGCTAGGTCTTAAATGCTTATGATAAAAAGGCATTACCATCTTGATATTTAAAGAAATTAATCAATCAATATTTAAAGAAACCACTAAAATCAATGAATTTAAAGTCACTCAGTGTTTACTGAGCACCCGCGGGACATCAGGCACTGCATTGTGCACTGGGGTCTAATGTTAAGCAAGGTTGATATGTTCTTTGCTTCTATAAGCTTACTGCAGTTTTGTGGAGGATAGAAAAAGTAAGAAAGTTATTATCATAATATGTAGTTAGTGTGTGATAGGAATGTTTTTCACTATTGTCCCATTACACACAAGTCTTAGTGCTGGCACCGTCCCTTCTTATACCACCATCTAGGTGTCAGGACCCCATCATCCTGTATTGGGAGATGAATTTATGAGTAACCTATGCTCTTAATAAGAGGAAGGGAGCAGTGACTACCCATACAGTTCAAATGGAAAACAACAAACAATTGAATTATTAGAAAGGAAGTTATCAAGGACAAAATAAACAGATGACATAACTTTCCCATTTGAGCAGTGTGTGGTGTGACTTAGAATAGCTACAATGGTCTGCAAGCATTGGTTTAGCTAAAAAAATACGGTTTACCATGGCTAGCAGTTCTCTTGCTGCTGACCCTGCTTCTCTGTATTTGTCTCACTCAGTTAGCCCTCTCATTCATTCCCAGACCACACCTCCTCTAAGGACATGCCCAACTTCTACCCATCACACTCCTGCTCCTCAACTCAAAGGACCCACCATTTAGATGTAGCGGTGGAGAGGCAATGCTCTTATTTTTTTAATCCTTTTTCTATTTCTATTTTTATGGTCTAAACTCTGTTCTCTGATTCCCTTAGGACTTCTCTTCAGATATTCAAAAGCCTGTTTAGAGGTTGTTTTTTTTTTTTAAAGAAATACTGAACGTTGACTGTTCCTGCTTTTTAAATTCTTTCTTTAACAACCCTACTTCTTCAGGCAAAGTAGATGCCTCTGACAAAGGGAAAAGTCACACTAGCACAAGGATGCTGCAGAAAGAAAAGCACAAAGACTGATATTTCAAGATATTATCATGCAATTAGTGTTATGACAGGGGAAGTTTGGGGGCCAATCAGAAATACTGAACATTGACTGTTCCTGCTTTTTAAATTCTTTATTTAACAACCCTACTTCTTCAGGCAAAGTAGATGCCTCTGACAAAGGGAAAAGTCACACCAGCACAAGGATGCTGCGGAAAGAAAAGCACAAAGACTGATATTTCAAGATATTATCATGCAATTAGTGTTCTGACAGGGGAAGTTTGGGGGCCAATCACCAAACATCATGAAGGAATGTTAAGAAGGTTGAACTTCATTGTGAGAGCAAGGCAGAGCCATCAAACCATCATGATAAGATTTTGGTTTTAGAGCACAAGTTTGGCTGCAGTGTGGAGAACACATTAGAGGAAGAAAAGACTGAGGATGAAGAGAACAGTTAGAACATGAATGCAGAATCAAAGTGAGAATTGATAACATAGGATAATATAGTAGGGTTGGAAGGGACTAGATGGTTTTGTGAGCTATTTAAGAAATCCAACTGGCAAAACTTAGTGGCCGATTGAATGTGGGGGACCAAGGAAGAAAAGGAGCCAAGGACAACTCCCAGGAATCTGATGTAAACAACTGAATTTTTCATTTCTGTGAGATAAGGAACATGGAGGATTGGATGGAGGCGGGGAACAAATACAATGAGTCCAGTGTCAAGCGTGTTCAGTTTGAACATGCAAGTGGAGAAGTTAAATAGGCAGTTAGATATATGATCTTGGGCTAAAGAATGAAGTATAGGCTGGAAATGAGATTTGGACTTCATTAAGGTAGAAGAGAGAATTCCAAGAGATTGACTCAGAATATCTGGGAGAATGTTTAGAAAATGAGAGAACAAAAGCCTACTAAGTCAGGATGTTGAAGAATATTGAAATTCCGAGGATTATAGTGGGAATCAGGAAACTGCTAAGAAAAAGGAAAAGGAATTGTAGGCAGAAAACTAGGAGAGTGGTGTGTCATAGACCCTAAAAAAATGTTTTTAAAAATTCAGTGTGGTAAATAGCAAAAAAAGCTGTGGAGTGGTCAGGAGGTAAAAAGAGAAGAGTGTGTACTGGCTTTAATTGCAAGACTGTTGAGAGTTTCAAAGCCTAGGGGAGCAGAAACCAAATCACAGAGATTCTAAAACTGAAGGGGCGTTAAGAGAATGGGGTGAGTAAGTATAGACAACTGTTTCCAGAAGTGTGACTGAGAACAGGAGGTGAGAGAGAGTGTAGAGGGTGGTGGAGGAAGGGCAGTGTTTAAAGTGGAAGGAACAAGTATTTCAAAAATGCTTTTATGATTTGAATTAATTAACATTTCTAGGTTAAAGAATTCTCAGATTATACTTTTCTTTTATTAAATATTCAAGGTAATTTGATTAGTGAGTAAATGATGTAGATAAGTTAAATTAAAACTCTCTTTTTGCCTGAAATAGCCTGAAAATAAAATGCAAGTAGCTATTTGAGTTTAAATCTTTTCTATTGCTACTTTCAGAACATTACCATCCTCCCACCTTCTTTAAAAACAAGACAAAATACTTCCTATGGAGTTGATGTGAAGCAGCTGTACCACCCTCTGGCCTTTTTTATCCCTGCTGTTTGAGTTCTGGGTCACACACCTATGGTCTTTTATTTCTTCCACTCAGTCTCTCACGGTTGATATTCCATAAGGCTTCAGGTTGCCCTGCTGCTTTCATTCTTAGTCACACTCTCAATGTGGTTTATCATCAGATTGGATTAGATCAGTGTTGTTTTTATTTCCTAAGGTATCTCTCAAAGAGCTAGTTTTAGGAATATAAATTGGCGTTGAGTTGTTTTTGTATCTTTATGTTCAATCTTTGGTTTCCTTGTAGAAATTCTTTTTAAAGCACTAGTCCAGATTGCAAAGAATTACTTAGTCAAAACTGATAATATAATCTGTAAATCTCTAAAGGGCCCAGACAGACTGTCTTTTATCATAATCTGGAGCAAACGAGAGTGGTTTTCACTCGACTCTCATCTATGTTTACTTTCCTCTCAGGCTACCTTTTTTCCCACATGTGACATTTGACTGCCTGATATATGGTCAAAACAAGGAGAGAGCCATCATCCTCATTTTAAATATTAGTTAAGCATAATGTCTTTCTCAAAAATTTTTAGATAAATATGAACACAAATAGGAGTTTTAGTTTGAATGATGGTGGAGTAGCTAATATTGAACTGATAATAATTACCAACTGTGAACAAAACAAAGAAAAGTGACTATTTAAAGTCAGTGAAAAACAACCAAATAGGCAGAAACAACTGAACATTTGATTCTTGAAATGAGGGAACGCCTTAGGTAAGATCTATATTTATATATTTTTTGACTAGAGAGAAATACCTATTCTTCCTGGTGCAAAGTAGCTGGAGCTCAAGCTGAAAAGTGTTTCTTCTCTTATTTTATGAAAGTATTTATGTAGTATGGGTATTATGTCTTCCTTCAGTATTGTTACAATTCAATAGTGAAACCATTTGGGCCTAGAGTTTCTTTGTGAGTAGGTTTTTAAAAAATAATTCAATTTCTTTAATAGAGCAACTCAGATTTTCTATTTCTTTTAGTTTCAGTTTTAGTAACTTGTATTTATCAAGGAATTTGTCTACTTTATCTAAGTTGTGAAATATTGGTATTCATAAAATTGTCTTATTAGCTTTTTAATATCTGTAAGATCTGCAGTGATGTTCCTCTTTTATTCCTGATATTTGTAATTTGAATCTCTAGCCAAGGAAATAAGATGAGTAAAAGAAATAAAAGACATCTAGATGAAGAGTGGTAGAAAGGAGGATGCATATAATGGCATGAAGAAACTTTAGTGTAATGGATATAATGGATGTATTCATTATCATGATTGTGGTAACGGCTTTTGGTTTTATATGTATATGAAAACATATCTAATTGTACACATTAAATATGTTCAATTTCTTGAATATTGTTTTTACCTTAAAGCTAGAAAAAAAGCATACAGATTGGAAATGAAGAAGTAAAATGGTCTTTATTTGCATATAACATGATGGCTTATATAGAAAATGCTAAATATTCTGCAAAACAACTACTAGAATAAACAAATTTAGCAAGGGTACATTATCAATATGCATAATCTATTGCATTTCTATTAACTAACAATAAAAATAGAAGAATAAAATTTTTTGTCCTTTTAAAAGAGAATTTTAAAACTATAAAATACTAAGAAATGGATTTATGAAAGACATACAAGAACTCCATGCTGAGAATTATAAAACATTCCAGAGAAATTAAAGAAGACTCAAATAAATGGAAGGATATACCATGTTCATGGATAAAAGATTCAACATTCTTAATATGTCAGTTGTCCTCATATTTATCTTTATTTTTTAATCTTTTTAAAATGCTGGCTTATTTATTTTTTTAATACTATATATACATAATTTTTTTTTTAACATTTTATTTTTTTATTTTTCTCCTCCCCTCTCTCCCATCCCTTCTGGTACTAGTCTATTGTCCATGTCCATGAGTCTCTGTTTATTTGTCCTGTTCATTTGTTGCTTTTAGGTTTATATCCCACATATGTGATATCATGTGATTTTCAACCTTTTCTGTCAGGCTTATTTCACTTAGTATGATTATTTCAAGGTCCATCCATGTTGTCCTCATATTTATCGTTAGATTCAAGAAAGTCTCAATCAAAAACCCAACCCATTTAGTAGAAACTAAAGAACTCATTTTAAAATTTATCTGAAATTGCAAAGACCTAGAATAGCCAACACAATCTTAAGAAAGAAAGTGAAATAGAAAGAAAGAAAGAAAGAAAGAAAGAAAGACAGAAAGAAAGAAAGAAAGAAAGAAAGAAAGACAGAAAGAAAGAAAGAAAGAAAGAAAGAAAGACAGAAAGAAAGAAAGAAAGAAAGAAAGAAAGACAGAAAGAAAGAAAGGAAGGAAGGAAGGAAGGAAGGAAGGAAAGAACAAACTAAGTTGAGAGGCCTATAATACATGATTTAAAGACTCACTGTAAATTTTAGTAAACATGACAGTGCAATATTGGTGTTAGTATATACAAACAGATCAGTGGAATACAATAGGTCTAGTCTTAAATCCATATGTATATGGTCAATTGATTTTCAACAAATTCTTCAAGAGAATTCAATAAGGAGGGTTAAGTTTTATTAACAAAATAGTTCTGGAACAATAAAAAAAACACATGGGAAAAATCAACTTTGAACACTCCCTTATGCCTCATAAAAATTAATTCAAGATAGATCATAGACCTATACTTAAAAGCTAAAATTTTAGAGATTCTAGGAGAAAACATAGAAAAGTATCTTTATGTACAGCAAAGGAAACTATCAACAACAACCAAAAAAGATAACTGACTGATTGGGAGAAGATATTTGCTAATGATACATTGGATAAGGGGTAAAATATATAAACAACTCATGCAATTCAACAACAACAACAAAAACAAACAATCCAGTTAAAAAATGGGCAGAAGATCTAAACAGATACTTCTCCAAAGAGGAAATACAGATGACTAATAGACGTATGAAAGGATGCTCAAGGTTGCTAATCATCAAAGAAATGCAAATTAAAACCACAATGAGATACCACTTCACACCTGTCAGAATGACTATCATCAATAAATCAAAAAACAACAAGTGTTGGCAAGGATGTGGAGAAAATGAACCCTCGTGCACTATTGGTAGGACTGAAAATTGCTGCAGATACTGTGGAAAACAGTTTGGAGGTTTCTTGAAAAATTAGAAATAGAACTACCTTATGACCCAGCAATAGCCCTTCTGAGTATTTACCTGAAATAAAAACAAAATACTAATTCAAAAAGATGTACGCACCCCTGTGTTCACTTCAGCGCTATTTAAAAAGCCAAGATATGGAATCAACCTAAGTGCCCATCAATAGATGATTGGATAAACAAGAAGTGGTAGATATATACAATGGACTATTACTCAGTTATAAAAAATATATAAATCTTGCCATTTGCAGCGACACGGATGGACCCAGAGGGTATTATGCTAAGTGAAATAAGTCAGAGAAAGAAAAATACCATATGTTTTCGCTTATATGTGGGATCTAAAGAACAAAATAAATAAACAAACAGAATAAAAATAGACTAATAGATCCAAAGAACATATTGGTGATTGAGTAATTGATAGATGGTGACGGGGATGCGGAACACGGCATAGGGAATGCAGTTAGCATTAATATGTTGGCTAGGCAGAGGGCCAGGGGAGGGAGGGAGCAACTTGGGGGGGTCATTTTATGAACTATATAGATGTCTAACCAATATACTGTATATTTGAAACTAATTAAAATAAATAAATAAATTTTTTAAAAAGAAAAGTATCTTTGTGACTTTGGGGTGGGCAAATATTTCTTAGAATGGACATAAAAACTCTTAAACAAAAAATAACAAATTGTATTTCATCAAAATTTTAGGAAGTTGTTAAGAAAATATTCACAGTACATATATCTGACAAATGTAAGTATCCAGAATATACAAATCAAAAGCAAGGTTGAATTATCACACCAATAGTTTCTGTGAGAGCCTTCTAAATTTAGTTGGAAATAGGTACTGGAGCAGCCCTAGCATCTGTGGGAGAGGTTTCTAAGTAAGAGTAGCCTTTTCCAGACAAAGACATCTCAGAATATAATTCAATTACTTTTTTAGTTCCATTTTTCCACCAAAATGTGATTACTAAAATTTTACCAAGAAACTTTTGTAAACCAACTTGTAGCACTATATTTTCATGCAAAATCCAGTTTAGGTAAACCCTCTGAATTTTCTAACTACAGAGAACCCTGGAGGATTTAGGAAGCTGCTCCAAAAGATTTCCAAAAATCTTGCCTGTGAGTGGGTAATCAGGGATGTGGTTACTTTAATTCAGTAAAGAGTGAGTACAGAAAGTTATCAGAGAGTCTAAGAATTCCAGAAGGAAAGATTTATAGTTTTTTTCTCAGGGAGCCATGCTTCAGAGAATTGGTTGGTGAGTCCAGTCAGAAGGTTTATATGAGTGTTTAAATTTCTGCCTTCAAGTCTACAGTTTTCTAAGGATGAGTAGAATGCATTATGGTGAACGAAGAGAATTATTTTAATGTTATAAATGAACGTTTTAGCTAATGAAGCATTGTGTACTGGTAAGAAGAGTTTAAATTCTGAGGTCTCAATCAAAGTATTGGAAAGCTGTTACCTCTCAGATTACAGCCAAAAGAATGCTATTTTTTCCTGATTGTTGAAGCAATATTTGCATATTGTAGAGATTTTCTAAGGCCTTAAAAAATCACAAGGAAAAAATTACTTATAATTCCACATTTAGTTTTTCTTACTCATATCTTTATAGTTTATATCATTTCATAGCTTGCTCTTTTCTCCTAACATTTTATCATGAGCCGTTCTCTATATTTAAAATTCTCTACAAACTACTTTTCCTTAACTATTTCCCTAGTGATGGATGTACAAATTGTTTTGTTTTTCTTTCTTTATGCAATGGTGAATAATGCTGTAATGATCATCTCTGTCAATTAATTTTTAAAAATCTATTTCAAAACATATTCTTAGAATTCTACCATGTCAATGGGTATGAAAAATTTTAAGGATCTTGACATTCCATCAGACTGATTTCCAAAACTTTTATACCCTTTTATGAGTACCCTAAGAGTCCCTTTTCTACCATACTTTTAATAGCACTAGATGTTCTCAGTTTAGAATACATGCCAATTTAGAATGTGAAAACATTCTCTTTATATCTCCTCTTTAGAAATGAGTAACTTTAGTTGATTTTTATTTGTTTTAGTGTCCCATTTCCCAACTAGTAATATATTTATTCCAAGTTTTAAAAAGTGCTTTCCCACAGTGTCATTGTCCACTCTGATTATCTTTCCTGCTTCTTCTTACTAATGCACCACTTTCCTCCTCCAGTGAAGATTGGTTAAGATTCCACTCAGAATGTCTACCAGATGTTGATGTGGCTGCTGAATAGGATTGTGGGGGAGGGATGGATACAAGAGGTTGCTTTTACTTTTATGCATCAGCAACGTGTAGAAGCCTGATTGGAACGATTCTTATAGCAATTATCTAAAACTTTCATAATAGCCTTAATCTGAATCCTGATGGAATGTGACTTGGGCTTCAGCTCCAAACCACTTTCTGTGAAGTTATCAAATTCTTGATTACTGCGTAGGTATGGTTAGAAGCTGGGGGCACTCCATATTCCCAGAGGCATGCTTCTTTTCTATACATATCTTTTGGCAGACTCCTGGACCATACTTAAGCAACCAAATCTGGGAAATACAAAAACATCAATTTCTTCTTCCCTGGAAAACCCTTGTTCTCTCAGTTTTCTACAGTACAAGAATAACCCAAGAATGGAGCAAATCACACTGGCTCATGTGACCAATTGGTTGTAACCATTTCACAATAGGATTTTTTATTTGTTTGTATTAATGAAAGGGATACACTGGAGAAAGTAATGTGGAAGAAGAAGATAAAGAGAGACACAGAGAGATGGTCTCAGAGAGAGAAACAGATAAAGAGATTAGAAAGTCACAGAAAAAGGCAGACAGACAAAGAAACAATCAGATACAATAAGAAATAGATTGTATCTAGGTGTCTGTGAGTGTGTGTGTGCGCGCGCGCGCGCGTGTGTGTGTGTGTGTGTGTGTGTGTGTGTGTGTGTGACGGGGAGGACACAAATATGTAAAAGGAGACTTAACTTTAAATGTGCATCATTGATATCCCCAAATATACCTTTGCCTGCAAGGCTCCTGAGGGTTCATTTCAGCACTTGGAAAGGCTGGCCTCATTTGCATGTTTTCTCAGAGGCGTCCTGCCGTCCCTGACCAATAGTCTGTCCCCTCATAGATGATTGTCTCCAAGCAGAGAGCTGCTTCTGGGTGACAGGAGAGAATATAAGGTGAGAAATCATTGAGCTGATGATTCCACTGGATGATTCTGGAATAAGTAAGTAACCAGTAGAGCAGAACTCACAATGAGGGAGCAAAATTCACAGATAAGATGTAAAAGGTTGTATTTATATCCTTTAGATAACTGGAAAGCCTCAGGAAAATCTAGGAAACAATGAATAATTACTAATGAGGAATTAGGATCTTTCAGGCAATGAGAGAGGCCAGAAGGTTTGAAACTTATTCTTTGGCAGAATGTCTCCCTAAGATCCTCCGGAGAGGAAGTCTTACTTGCCAGCCTCTTCAGATTTCAAGATGAGACACACGCTGTAAAAGGACCCCAAGGGAAAGAAATGACTTCAGGTATCGCTGCTGAGCTTGTTGGTTGCTGCTTCTGGAAGAGCAGGTGGGCAGCATAGTCTGTGAAGACCTGATGGTCCATTCTCGAGGGAAACACCTGAAAAATGTGGCACTAGTTTTGGAGCAGAGAGAGAACATAAGCGCTTCTGGGATCTTACCAGCAGTTAGTAACAGCTGGATATATTTGTCTTGGTTCAGTACAGGGTTAGGAGCTGAAGGTCCCTATGTACGGCAGGAAGATATGTAAGCTTGGGAATTGCCCTAAGTTCCTCCAACTTCTAATTATCCCCAGAGGAATAGACTATGCGAGGTAATGATACAACCTTTGCTTGTTGATGTTTAATGAAGTTAACCAAGCTTGACTGAAGATTGACATGCTCAGGGCTTCTGAAAACGGGCTCTTATAAGACTCAGTATGTGATTGTTTCCTTGTCATTACAGATTTAATCCAATCAGACTTTGAGATTTTTCTGGCTTTAGGGCATGTTGTCCATGCCTTGTTCAGCAG
>NW_006434369.1:5246672-5255146 GCF_000325575.1 Pteropus alecto
AGGTGGAGCTATACGCAGAAAATAAGATGGCAAGGCATGGAAAATGAAATAATTTTTTTTTTTTTATTTGAAAGAGATCAGATGTTTTGAAGAGTGATGAACACCATGAAGTAGGGCGATAGCGTTGTCGTGGTAAGTTTTCTTAGAAGAAAGGGTTTCTTGATGTGACGCTTCTGATAGTGTGCAACTGCAGAAAGAGTTCATGGCAAGCATTTTCCCTTTTACCATGACCGGTATTCTTTGCAATCATTCCAAGTCGACTAAGTTTGGGGATTGGATATATTAATGGTATTAGCACACTGGGCATTGGTAACGATTACAACTCGCCAAGTGAGCACTGGGGAATTCACTGTTTAACTTAGAACCACGTGATCTTCTCCCTCCACTTGTTCTTTCGGCCTTGAGGTTCTACCTCTATTAAACAATCAGGACTTTTAGTTCACTCATGTTTGATTTCTTAAAGCAACTGTAAAAAAATTTCACTTTCTTAAAAAGGTAACTTTTCCCAAAACATAGCCTGTTTATCATAAACTGATAAAAAAAAATGCTTATGATTAGATAAAAATGCCAATAATAAATGTGCTAAAAAAATTACACACCCATGTTATCTTCTCTTCTACTCATTTTAAATACTGAAAATTCTATAAGAAATACTGAGATTCACAATACTTCAGTGCAGTGACACCATTCACTGCCATTGACATTAATTTGTGAATGAATAGGTGAATGGATGGATGAATGGAGAAAGATGGACAGATGACTTGAAGTTTAGATGATCCGTGTTGAAATTGTCCTCAGTACAAGATTGTTATTGATGCTTCAGAGAAGGACACATAATTTTTATGGAGCTTACTAAGAAAAGTTAGCCAAAATAAATGTGGTTTTACTTCTACCCATAACTTATAACATGCTGCAGCATATTTTGTCTCTGAAGTTTGCAGATTTCTGAAATCATCAGAAATTACAAACAAGCAGTACAAGCAGCACTTTTATTTTCTTCAGCACAGCAGAAACAAGAAAGGAATTTTAGAACTAGTATGAACTGGTTTTCATGAATTAGAGACTTGCTTGCAGAATATTTGCCGAGTTGCATAAGACTAAAATGATTAAATGTGGTGTTTGTTCAGCTCATCAAACATTAACTGAGAACCTACTATGCGCTAGGCAGTGTAGTAGGCACTGGGGATCAATAGTGAATACATCCATTTCTGCCTCTGAGGATCATACAATCCCACAGAGAAGATGACATATGAACAGATGATATCGGTACATTGTGATAAAGTGGTATGATTACCCCTGGTGTCATGGGAAGAGGATTACACTTCGATATTCTTGAAATCAGTGACTACCTTGTTCATTTTTATTTCTGTCTCCAGAAGACAGTAGAGTTTTAAAAATATTATTTTTAAGTTAAAAAATATTCATCTGTGTTTCTTAGAGTATCTAGAAAACTCTAGGGGTTTAAAAAATATTTTTTGAAGGAGATGATGTCTAGAGCATCAGTAACTACAAGGATAATGATGATGATGGTTAACATTCATTGGAAGTTTATTATGTGCACTATTTTAAATACTCATTTATGCCATCTTCACGAAAACTCTCTGAGATAGATGTTATGATTATCCCTATTGTGCTGAGGATGATACCATGACACAGTTAGGTTAAAAATTTGCCCAAGCTCGCCCGGCTAATAAACATTAGAAACTAGATTCAAACTCAGCATCCCACAAAAATATAGAGGAGCCTTCTAGGCAAATGAATAATGGTAAGAGCAAAGAGAGCAGATTAATGGTCAGAGATCTGCTAAGGAGCTTGGATTTTATGCTGTCGGAAGTCAGAAATCATTGCACTGTTTAATCAAAGAAATGGCATGGTTATGTTTGTTTTAGCTAGGTCATTACATTTGCCAGGAGGAAGCTAGTTGCAGGCCTTGGGCGGGGGGAGGGGGCGGGGAGGTAAGATTGAAGGGGTACTGAACGATCAAGAAGAGTTCACTATGTGAAAAATGTGAGGGAAGAGAATAGTTTCAGGCATTGGGCAGAGCATGCATAAAGGTTGCATTTGAGTGAGTACAGCATTTGCAGGGAACCTAAAGTAGTACAATCCGGCTATAGCATAAACCACGAGGGTAGTAAGAGACAGGGAAATGAGAGATGATGTTGAAGAGGTAAGTGGGAACCAGATTGAGAGGCTTGAACTTTTTTCTTTAAAAGTGTGAGACCACTGAAGAGTTTTTAAGCATGGGGTAAAATGGTTAAATGGATGTTTTAGAAAGATCTCTCTGTTAGGTGAAAAACAGATTGGAAACTTGTAAGACTGTGAGAAGGGAAAGGAGTTTGGGAGCCCTTACAATAATCTAAGCAAGACATGATAGTAACCTCAAATAGGGGCAACAAGGCTTCAGAGCTACTTAGGAGATAGAATTGACAGGATTTGGCAATTGATTGATCATCAAGGAAGGAAGTGGTGAAAGAAGTTAGCAGGTCCTGGTTTGTCAGAATAGCCCTAGGTGTGCCAGTGTAATTACTATTAGCACCTCTGTTCACTCTCAATAGTGCAACAGTTTGTAGGCTCAATTTTATGATTATTCTAGTTAGAAGTGAAAGATGTCTCTCTCATAGGGTTTTGACTTGAGCGAAAGAAAAGAAGTATTCACTGAGATAGGAAGAAAGATGAAAACAGGAATGAGGATAAGGTGGTGGGGATAAATTCTGGACATATTGAGGTTAAATACCTGAGGTTAGAGAACAATGGAAGCCCTGAAGTTCACATGACATGTCAGGACTGGAGATGTAGTTTTAAGAAACATTTGCATAAAAATAATGTTAATGGATCCAGTGTTTACTTTAGAGCTGTTGTCACAGACTAGTCAATGCTCTGAGACATTTTGTCTTTAGGAACAGGTGGTTGGTGAAAATTTTGAGAAAATCAATTAATCAAATATTTTCTATTGCCACAATTCACTGGGTAGATGTTTCCAGTACAGGGTTGGTTATTGGGATGCTTCTAAGAAAGACAATCATGTGATTGGTATAACTGGGATGCTACTGGATCCTTGAGGCATAGAGTCATACTTCTTAAAGAAGAATATGAGAGTTCCTGTCATGGACGAACTTATTGTCTAATATGTGAGATTCAACTAATGATACAACAATTGTTTAGTTAGTGACACATAAGAAACAACAAAAATGATGAATTTAGTTTTAAAATGGTACATTTATATATGTAAGTTGGCAGTACAAACTGAGAGTGTTTTAGAATTTCAAAGAAGGGAGAGAACACCATGGGCTAGAATAGTGGCAGCCATTTGTTAACTTGGCGTTACGTTTTCCTGAGATGCTTTTGGGAATAGAGTAGAAGGACCCCATTGAGCCATTCTTTTGTATGAGTCCATTCTAGCTCTCACATTACTATATTCTGTCTGGCTTCATCTCTGTACATCTTAGATGTATCAGTATTCACATCATTTCTCTAACTAACCATAGTGGGAGAGACCACATACAAAGCTTCAAGGAGGTGCTGGGCCTTGACATTTAGAAATGGGCATTCCAGGCTTGGCATACACAACAGGTAATGAGCAGAAAGAGTGGGCTGAAAATGAGTTTAGCATACCTGAGAAACATTAAGAAAATTGGAAATACTTGAGGGTTCATGTTAAGCAATGACAGCAGGCAAGGTTTAGAGAGACCCTGTTCTTTTTGCTGAAGCTCTCTTTGGCCTTACTTGGCAAGCTCCTATTTATCTTTAAGACCCAATGCAAATGTCATCACCTTCTGTGACTCTGCCAAGCAATCAGACAATTCCTCCCAAGGCATTTTCTTATACCTCTTACCATAGCATCCATCATATTGCTCTAAACTTGTTTATAAGTCTGATTCCTCAACTTGACAATGAGTTATTTGAGAACATACACTATGTCTTTTTTTCCCTATCTTCCCAGGTCCCTAGTATGGTTGTCATCCTATAGAAGAAACTTGATTAACATTAGCAGATAAAACATTAAAATCACAGATATGGTGGGACTTAAACCTCTTACCAAATTGTCTCTGTCTTCTACTCATCCCTTTAGAACTGCATTCTCCTCCTCTCTTAACCTCTTAATCCTGTGCATTCTTTCAGGTACTGCTCAAAGCCCATAGTTTCTGTGAAGCCTTCCCTGACATGAGCCATACTCCCTCGTCAGCAAGCTTTGGTTCCTCTGAACTCAAAAATTCATAATTTCCTAGGTTCAAAATTCCTCTATTTCATAGATGAGGAAATGGAAAGCTGCCGACGTGGGGCTGGCCTCACCCTGAAGTTGAGTGACATGCATTCTACAGAATAAAAGCACAGCTCAAAGAAGCTCCTTCTCTTGTCCAGGCAAAGATGAACGCAGTTGAACAATGCAAGTGAGACAACACAGAGGCCATCTCTGTGTAACGGCAGTCTTATCTTCCTAGGCTCCAGATGTGTTTCAATGTAATTGTGCATCAAAAGTCTTCCAGCTCAGCCCTACAGCTAGCTGCCTTTGCTTTCTGTGTTCTGCTCTGGGATTGCAGTTGGTAAACCTCTGCTGAGGGAAGTATACCAATGTCTTCTTTCTAGATCTTGCTGATCTTTTTGCCTAGACTTCTAAGCACAGCCAAACGTTAATAACATCACTTTTTCATTAGCAAGTTCTTAGCAGAGCACTATATCAGGTAAACCCAAATAAAAATGCCACGACAAATAGTTCAAACACTTCAGTGTCTCCGAGTGACTGTCCTACCTGTAGTTAAACTAAAAGGAATGATCATTGCTTTTCTCCCCTGGAGAGCTTTCACCAGTTTCAAAGTGGGCCAGTAACTCCCTGAACAGAAGAGGCAGCAAACTATATTTAAAGCTGTGCCTGCTTGTTTCTGTTTTAGCCATTTTGGCAAACCACTTGAAAAATGAAATCTTTTGGCCTAAGCTCAGTTAAATCTCGGATGCAGTTACTGTGCCAAGATAATTCCAATTTAGCATCACCTTACATTATTTAAAGCTGTGACTGAAGGAATATCCATAAGGGTCATTGAACAGAATTGGCTTGAAATTTTGTACCTTATGTGTTTTTCTCTTGCTCCTTTGCTTTCAAAGAGCGGGGTTAGATATAAAAGTATATGGGAAATGGGGGTGGGGGACAAAGGCAATTCATTGGTTTATCCATTCAATGTATATACTTGTGAGCACTTTGTGCCAGATACTATACTAGGTGCTAGAAATAAAGAGATAAATAAGATCCAATCTCTGCTCTTAAGAGGCTCATGTGGGTTCAAATATTTATAGCCAACATAAGAAGCCTTGAAAATTTAAAGAGCTAAGTGCTATATGTGGGGGCACTGAGAATGAAGTTCCTATACTTAGAGATGAGGATTCATTTGAGCTGGCGCTTTAAAAACCAAGTGAAGTTTGCCTGGAGAGAAGAGCATTCTAGACAGAGGAAAGAGTTTGTGAGAAGACAGAGCCATGAAAAGGTAGGGAATATTCTAGAAGCAAGAAGCAATTATAGGAAATATAATATTAGGGAAGCATGAGGGACACAAATGGGGATAGATTCAAATGGGTCTGATATACCATAGTAAACTTGAGATTGATTGTGTAAGCACACAGTTATCAGTGATATTTATTTAGCAGGCAAGAAAGTCAACAATTTCTGGAAAGAAAATGTCAGTATATTGCTGAAGAATCTGGGGTAAGGAGTGGGGGAGGTTGGGAGGAAGGGGGCACTACAGGATTGGATCTGACTCAGAACACAGGAGCCAGGAGAAGTCTTCTGAAAAAAAGTGAGGTTGAGCTGTGTCTTAAAAAACAAAGTGGTACCAGCTAGGCTGAGAGAATGGACCATTTGAGCTGGAGTGGTCAGATATGAGGCTGAGAGATGTCCAATGCCAGAGGCTGCACCCTTCCATAAGAGACCACAGATCATTCCTTAGCGGCTGAAATGTGATGTCATAGACTTTTATTCTGGTGGATCTGGTTAGTGGCTCCTGCTACAGGGATCTTTGCAGAATTGACGTGACATGCCTATTTGCTCCTCTCAGTCTGGTTTCTACTTTTAAATTCCTATCAATCATAAGTATACAATTAGAAGAGATAATTTGAACAAAAGGGTTTTTTTTTTTAAGGGACTTGAAAAAAATCCTTAAAAATTTTTTAAAGCATTTTATTTATTTGTTTGTTTGTTTGTTTATTTGTTTGTTTATTTTTGGTTGACATCCCTAGGAGCTTTGTCTCTACTAAGAAAGCTGGGCCCTAAGTGCTCAGCGTTAGGTTGAGCTGCTGCTGTGTGCTATCTGTGCGAGATGTTGGCAAGAAGAATGCTGAGCGACTGCTATTTCCCTGGGCCCTTCCAGAAAACGAGATACCTGTCTCCCACGGCACTTGAGAGAGCCAAATTCTAAATAAAATAGAGCTGCATCTTCATGAGCACTGTTTTGTACACTGCTCAAAAAACTTATTTCTGCGAGTTTTCTTTAACTGGTTTTTAGAACTTGCATGTAAGGCTTTCTCTATTTGTTTTTCTTTTTCCTCACCATCCCCTTTCCTTTAACTCCACATCCGAAGTAAAAACGTCACAAATTTATAATCATTTAGTTATAGACATGAGAATTAAACAGGCACAAATTTGAAACAATAAGAGTGAGCACTACTCTTACATAGTTTTTCCCAAAACTTCAGTTATTCATATGTCACTATAGTGGCTTTTTCCATAGACACGCAATGTTAGTACTAGCACTACTTTCCTTTGAATAGATTTACTTTTTAATTATTTTACTCATATTAAGCATTATAAAGTCACAAGTAAGATGCTATGTTTACAAATTGTCCAAAGGTACATTAAAACAAATAACTGACTATTAAAATTAAAAATATCTGTTTTCAATAAAACTGGTAAAAAAACAGTCCTTTACTGATTAAACTCATCTCATGAAGGTTGCAGAATTTGAAACACACTGGCCCAAGGCTGAGACTTGACCACTTTGCATCTATAATAACTGGCCTCATTGCTACTGAGGATTCCAACCCAGCCACAGGATTTTACGTGGTTTCTCCAAGCATGTTTGCTCATCTTTAATTGGGATCCAGGATTACTGAATTCTAAAGAGTCTTTTGGAGTTTGATCAATCAGTAAATATTCATAATCATGCTTTGCAAATCAAGAGTGTCAAAGGCATGCAAAATATCAGGATTTTGAAAATACTTTATAAGCAGCAGTCTCCCTTTATGTCTAAGAGAAGACAGCTCCTTTTCAGGCCTCTAGAACTCTGTCCCTCCCGCAGCACCATATCCCCCATCCTTTCTCTTGCTGAATGTTCTATGGTCTCCACAGTTTTGAGGCTTTTGTCCATTGTCTTTCTAGTTTTTCCTTTGGGACTCAATGGTGCAGATTATACCAGTGGAGTTTGTCATCTGGCATTTGCCCTGAAGGTGTTGCTGCATATTATATGACCTTTGTATATACCCATTTATAGTTTTGAAAGGCAATGAGGTGTTCCATACAAATGAGTCTTTATATTTAAAGCTTATCCTCTGTGAACTCTAAAACATTTTTAAAAATCTGAACTATTTTGATAGAAATCTTTCTAAACATATTATATACTTGATTGTCTTATATAAATGTAATATAATTTCACCCAGTGAGACAGCGATATGTATATAGTAGAAGGAACGTCTCAAATCAGCCTGTACTTTGTTTATACTTGTGGTTTGCTCTTTGACCCAAGAGTGACAACCATCACATACTAATTAGGTTGATTTTTTTGTTTTGACACCCTGCCCTGTCTTCAAGGAGCTCTGACTTTATTGGAGAAGTAGATATGTAAATATGTCAAAGAGATAATTAGTGATAAACTTCTTGAGAGTCTGAGAACACAGAAAGTCAAGGACAAGTCATGGCCTTGTTTGGGCAGAGAGGATAAATCAAAGAAATAAAAAGAAGATGCCCAAAAGCTGAGTAGAAGTCCATCTTGAGGATTAGCAAGGTCAATGTATTTCAAGGGTGGGAACAGCATATGGTCACAGAATCTTGAGTGATACGTCTGCTGATAAAATCTGCAGAGATCAGAATGCTAAGAACTTTGCTTAAGTCAATTTTCAATTTTACTTTGATTGCAATGAGGAGCCTTGAAGATTTGTGAAGAGTGCAGTGTCATGATAAGATCGAGGTTACAGGAATACCACTTTGGAGCATCCTTGCATTCAAAAGCTATTTATTAAGAATTCACTATGTGCAGAAATCGATCTAATTATGTATAATAGAGAAATGAACAAATTGAATGAAATCTTTGCTCTTGCGGAGGTAGAACTGCAGATGAAATGAGAGTTAAGCCAATTAAAAAATAAATTAAATTGTCCAAGAGATAAGTTTTGAGAAATTTTTGCCTGCAGAACTGATAGGAATTGATCATGTGAAAAAAATGACTCTAGAAAAATTTCCAAGATTCAGGCTCAAGTGGTGGTTTGGTGGCGGCGTG
>NW_006434369.1:5255205-5352918 GCF_000325575.1 Pteropus alecto
GGAACATTCCGGTATTGCTAACCTAATCTCGCTCCTACTCTTATCTAGATAATCATCCTCTCTTTCTTGCTACCTCTATATCTTTCACATAGTTCTAGTTTTAGTTTTTGTTAAACTATAATATATATTTGCCTGCCTTTCTCTCCTACTGTTCTCTAAGATTTCATTTTTCTCTGCAAGTTCAGGACCAAACACCTAGTACTTTAAGAAACTCAAGCTGAATTATCAGTGATACATGAAAAAACACCAAGGAATAAGACAAGTTTTTGACTAGGGGGCTGGAGAGTGGGAGAAGGAGTAATTATAGCAAGATATTAGTTTGGCTTTGAACATGTTGAATTGGGAGGGCCTATGGGATATGAATGTAAGAAGAAAAGTCAGAGTTTTAGATACATACTTGGAGTTCATCAGCATGTGTTAAGATATGGGTGTGGATGATGATATTCTTTGGGCAGAGTGTTCCCAAGCACTCTCCTCTCAGCATAAAAAAGAGAGGGCTCAGAATTTCAAATGGTGGTTGTAGCCTGGGCTATTGGAAGGCCCTGGGGTAATCCCCAAACAAAAGGAGATTAGGGAAGGAGATAAAAATTGAGTTCCCAGAGAGGTGAGAGAACAACAAGGGAGTAATATCATTTAAATCACAGAAGAATATAATTTCAAGGAGGGCATTGCCATATACCAGAGAGATGTCAACTAAGATGTAACTAGAAAGTGTCCATCTAATTCAGCAGCCACCTTGGCTAGGATAATTTCATTATAATGGTCAGGCCAAAAGCCAGATTTACAGCAGCATGGTGCAAAAATGGTCCTGTTGAATGTAGTCTATTCTTCCAAGAAGCTTCAAGAAGAGGAGTAGAAGATAACTGCTGAGAGTGACAGGAGTTATCACAGAAGCCAGGGAGAGGTTACCTAAACTGAGAATGATTGGGGTCGCGAAAGAGGAGGTAGCTGATAGAACAAGGTCCCTGAGAAGATTAGAAGGTGCATAAAACAAGCGGAGGAGTGGCTTTGAACATAAAGGAGACACTTATTCTTCCAGGTTAGAGAGAAAGATGTATAATGGATGCTTGTAGGAAAGGAAGCAAGAGGTTGAGGGAATGCAATGTGTGGATAGCTTGAACTTTCTCTGTGTAAGGAAATGCAATTGATGTACAAAGCCAAGAGAGAAAAGAACAGATGGAAGAGGTCAGGGGCCTCAGGGAAAGTCTTAGTTTGGAACCACACTTTGAGGAATGAAAGTAGTAGAAACTGGCAATAGGCATATAGAAGAATACCTGAGAAGCAATTGCCCCACACATCTTCCTAACTTGATTTTCATAGTTTATTCTAGGTGCCTGAATCTTCTGTAGTAATTCTATCAGATCCTTTGGTCTTTCCTTGGAAGTGCTAGGAGGAACATTTATCTTTCCCCTGTGCATTTGGGTGGGAAGGAGTAGCTTCCAGTAGATTGCAGCCCAAAAACTGCCCCTGGAGACAAAAGATGCTTTCTTTTCTGCCCCTGCCTCTGTTTCCTTTGCAGTACCCAGCCAATGGGAATTTCAGGGTTACTTTCATGCACATCAAAATTGTCCTGAGAGTCAATGTTAAACAATGTCCTCTGACTTTTCTTCCACTCTACTGTGTATGTGGGCTACACGAGTTGTTTACTCTATGCTAAAAGGTCCTGCAAAGAAGCTACGCTTTTATTGTCCTTGAGTCTACTTTTTATAGTTATTCTGACTGTTCTTTCACTTCTTTTGTCACTTATTGTCAGAATATCTGCCTGTGATCACCCTTGTACTAGTTTTCGAGGGCTGTCAGAACAAAGTACCACAAATTGGATGATTTCATACATCAGAAATTTGCTCTCTCACATTCTGGAGGCTATAAGTCCAAATGGAAGGTATCGATAGAGCCGCACTGCTTCTGAAGGTGCTAGGGCAGTATCCTTTCTTGCCTCTTAGCTTCTAAGAGTTGCCAGCAATCTTCGGTATTCCTGGCTTATAGCTGCATCACTCTAATCTCTGATCCATCTTCATATGGCCACCTTTCCTCTGTGTGTGTGTGTGTGTGTGTGTGTGCGTGCATGTGTGTATGTATCTGTGTCTTATGGGTACACCAGCCGTTGGATTTAGGGCCCACCTAATCCAGTATGACCTCATCTTAACTAATTACATCTGCAACAACCCTATTTCTAAATAAGGTCACATTCTGAGGTTTTGGATAGACATGTATTTTACGGGGACTCTATTCAACCCAGTAAAACCCTCCTCTAATTTCCCATTGTTAATGTACTATGTGTGAGTTCGGACATTAGTGTAGTCAAGCATAGCCTCTTTTTCCCTAGCCATTCCCAGAATCTAAGTCAGCCTGCTGTACTCAGTCTTCAAGCTAGCTCCAGTCCCTACTCCATTTTCTGGGACTCTTACTCACCAGATTTCTCAGTGAGGAAATGTTACTATCACTACTGTAAAAGGTAGATATGGAAAGTGTAGCCATGTCTACTCTCTTCCAAGTGCAGATCACACAAAGATGGTGGAGCAGGCTGTAGGTAGTAATTATTAGGGTCTAGAATTTTCCAGAATCTTTGTAACAAATGAAAACAATGCATCAAACTGAGACTCCAAAATTCTATTAAAGTTAAATGCTAACACTCATGCTATTTTGGATTGCAGAGTATATGTGCTTGCTGGTAAGTGTATTTGATTTCCGCAGATCAGAGGATTCTTTTTATTATTTTTTTTCCTTTTTGCCATGCTGAGTTGGAGTCATTTGCTGGTAAATTAGCCATGAGGTATAATTTTGCCCTTTCCTGATTTCCATTTTTAATTCGCAGACTTCCACTTGACCTACTTATTAGGGAGTTAAGGCTTAAAAGCTGTAGATCTCTCATGCCTTCCTTACCTTTGTTCAAAGCCACATAGCTAGAAGTGTGCCTTCTTCCCTTTGAGTTCAGAGGAGTGTCCCTAAGGGAACAATGGGGCAGAGATACTTGTGCCTTCTTCAGTGACTCTGTGTTCTCCACAAGCCACTGGTCTTAACTTCCTCACTGTGTGCCTCGGAAGCTTTTCTCTCACCTCTTATTCTGATGTTGAGGGAGACATTCGTAGGGCAGGGTAGCCATTGCCTAAGTCCTTAGCATTTTCTGGAAGGTGGATTCCTCTTCTCCCATCTTCAGATAAACCACCTCCTTACCTTCAATCAAGAACATATGAGAGTAAACAGGAAATGAATTTAGAGACTTGAAGTGGATGCCAGACAGGAAAGTACAAACAGGAGTATTTATAGAATGACAGAAAAGGAACTAGAAGGAAAATGTATAGAGGAGTAAACAGAGGTGTTTGTCCAACAAAAGAATTACTTCTCCACATTGTATTTTCACTCAGTAATTGTCTTTTAGCCAATCTTTGATTTTTTGCTCCCACAAATTCTTACTATGAAGCGTTTCTGTTTCTCTTACCAACAGCTCTCACTTTTAATCCACCTTGGCTTTGTTTTTTTTTTTTTGCTCTGTTGGAATATTTATGGCCGAGTAGCTTGTAGTGATTTTGGTCATGCATTAGTTTATCTTTGAACACTTTCTATTTCCTTCGTGGCTTTCTCTTCAACAGCTTTATCCTCTTTCATTTCCCTCAGCACTTTCCTTTTCTTCTAAAATTAGCTCTACTAAAATTTAATGTCTTTAGTTTCCCCTTCTGCTGTGGCTTCAATTCTCCCTGGTATAAACACAACTATTATTAGCGATCCCTTTGCTCGTGGGCAAGTCTGTCGGCTACACCCTCCTCCCACTCCCTCACTATGCCCTTGCCTAAATCTAGACAAACACAGCTGATCTTGCTCCACCTTGTGCCTGATGGTTGGCATGAAGAGCTGGCCTGTGTGAAGGCATTGCCTATTGTGTAAGTTATCTCTGCTCTCAGAGTGTCCTAGTTTGTTGTGGAGCACAGGGGGTCCAGCTCCCTACTCCCCTCTCTGATACTATCAACTCTGCCTAAACTGCTATGACATTACATCCTACAGCTAGAACATCAATTCCCTTTGGACTGTTAAAAGGGAATGCACTGAAGAAATCCAGACTGATTTTGTTAATGTGCTGCATTTTCTGACACTGCTGAAACATTCACGTGGAATGTGCACGCTCTCTCTCTCAGCTCACCACTTTCAAGATGTTCAGTCTGGGCTTGCTCTCTGCTGTGTTTAGGGTATTTTATTCAGCATTAAACTTGAAAACCTAATTTGATGGACACGACTGAAAGATTGATGCAAAAAATTGTTGCTGTGTATGCTTCCAGCCTTCTGGAATAGTGGAAAAATACTCACCTCTCCTGAACATTTGCTTTGCTGCAGTTGCCAAATTATCTAGCAGCCAGTCACTATCCAATTTGACAGCATGGTATTTATTTTTAAAAAATTATGCATTGTGGTGTCTGTTTCTGTCTATGACAGGTTCCTTGTAATAATAATGATAATGCTTTGCCTTCACACAGTGCCTTTTAATTCAAGAATCTTCCAGTGCTTTGGACTCTCAGCACCTCTGTGGGATTTCATAGATAAGGAAGCAAGGACAGAGATTAAGTGATAACAAGAGGAGAGCTGTGTGGTAGGTTCTAAGCAGCGCCCATCAACCAATAGGAAGGTCTTACATCTCCATTTTCACGACTTATTTTCCCATCTCCAAATTCACCACTTGCCTCCTTTCTTTCTTCTTAGTGGTAAGGCCTTCTCAAATCCTTCTCTTTCCCCCTGTATTTCCCCCACCATTCACAGACTCTTTAAAATGGTGCTGGAGACAAGTGAAGGACAATCTTCACTCTCAAGGCATCATGATATCAGGAGTCTCATTTTTATCTCTGGCTATTTCTTGACCTTGCTGGGATATTTATGGTATGGTATAGTAATGAGTTAGTACGAGGACTGGATAAAAGGACATTTTTTTGTTGTTGTTTTCTAAAGGGAAGAAAGACAACGAATTCTCTTCCAACCCTTCTTATCTAATAGTTCACTTCCATAGTCCTGTTCAGTACCTGGCATTCCTTTGCTTGTTTATAAATAAGTGGAAAATATATTGATTCAGTTCCTTGTCATAGATATCCATTTTGAGCAAAGCACTCTGCTGAGGGTTGGGCTGTGGTGCAAAGATGAGATTATGACATGTTGCCTGCCCTTGAGGAGCTCACAGTCTAACTGGAGGATGGAGACTGACATAAGCACACAAAATTCTAGGAAGAATTCAGACCTAGTTAAGAGGAATACAAGGCATAGCTGCTATTTAAAAGGAGAGGTCCATATATGATTGGAGGACTCAGGAAAAGTTAATTAGAGATTAGATTTGAAATGGGTTTTAGGGGACGAAAAAGATGTTAAAAGATTGGAATTGGGGAAAGAACAATGTAAAGATATACAGACAACAGAAAGCAATTTAGTTTGGCTTGAGTGGAGAGTGTAAATAAGGGTATTTGAGGAAAAAAATTGTTAAATCATTGGGTGGAATTTTATACCAGCAGGTGTTGACTTTGGATGAAAATGTCTACATCAGTCTATGTTGAAGAGCAGCCTCTGAATAGGGCAGGGATGAGGGCAGAGCTATCATTAGGAAAATCAATCTGGAAATGGTATGTAGAAGAAATGAGAGAAAAGAGACAGATTAAGTAAGTAGAAAATAATTTTGAAAAGAAATAATTGAGACCCAGAAACGTTGCATTCTTGGGCTCAGTAGGGCCAACGACTTATTTCCAAGGCCCTAAAGTCACTTACTTTCTGTTTGTGCAACCAGATTAGAGTGGCCATTATTAATTGTGAAAACTCAGCTGTAACCTCCAGGACTTAGAGCAATGCATTTGTATTGTTGCAGAAGAAATACAAAGGAGTTGTTGGAAAGTGGTTGTTGTGAGGGTATTTCCCACATTACTAAATTCACATTATTGCCCCTTTCTCTTATATAGACTTAGCTCCATGTATTCTAAATCTATTTCCAAGGAAAGCTCTCTTACTAAGATGTTAAAGCTTGCATTTTAAAAAGTAAGAACAGGAAAGAGAAAGAATGAGGATTGTTCTAACATGTACACCTGGGCAATGGATCCAAACATCCATCTATATTCTTAGAGAAACAAGGATTTGGGGGTGAAGTGTGTATTCGTTGCCCTATTGATGGTGATCCTGTTCTGTTAGAATGGCCACACAATGTTGTTGAAGTGTCGCCAGTCAAAGAAGGGAAGCTTGCCCACTGATCAGAGTTGCAAAGGCGGGCCTCTTCAGAACTTTATAGGTCCAGTGGAGGTGCTGGAAGATGGCAGTTCCTTGCTAAGGAACCCAGAACTTGAGGATGCATTTTTCTTTTGGATATTTGGTCATTTACTAAAATTTCTATTTCTGATTATTGTCGTTGAATTAATCTTAGAAGCCGAATAGCTAACAAATGCTCCGTTTGATGTCTGAATGCCATTTGGATTATGATAACAGATACTGAGACATGTAGTTTTATTCATTTTCAATTTGTAAGTAAATCTGTGTCTCTTATTCAAAGTTCAGTGATTGTAAACTCCTTGTATGTGTGCATAGCACATAAACCATACTGCTTACCAAATCATCATCTGCAGGGTAACTGGCCAGAAGTGACTGTTTCCTAGGTTAGCTCATCATTCTTAAGGGAAACTTCTCCAAGGTTTGTTAAAAGTTTTTTTTTTTTTTTTTCAATTGAATGTATATCAAAAGCCCCCAGATATGTAAAGTTCTTATAACTCAGCCTTCTTAGAAAATCTAAAGCCGTATACCGCACGTCATTTATTTTAACCACCATGTAGTCCCTGTGACTTTGTGACTGTAGCGCAAGCCAGGAAGAAACATATGGCCAATCATATATTATTCAACTAAACTCATCTCAAAATTGCATTTTTAAAAAAAATTATGTATTTGTCAATATCTAATGTGACACAGGTAGCTGAAAACAGATATCTTGTTGGTCAAGATTAACTGAGAAATCTTGCTGTTTTAATAGCCGTGTTAGCTATTACTAATGGTTTGGCCTATTGATGTCAGCTCAAGGTCTGTTTGTTAGCCATAATTGCTCTAATTAGAAATAAAGTTCACTGGTCTTATATTAGTGGACAAACGCATAGATAGTTATCATTTGAGCATTTAATTACAGCAATGAGGCTTTAGACCATAATAGTATGATTCACTACTTCAAAAACCAGAATTATTTAGAGTATGCCAGAAGCTAAACCTGCCTTTTTGTGTGTGTGGAAAATAAAATTTTATTGCATATATATACATACATACATATATAGACACATATAACTATGTATATATGTATCAAATGTGCTTATAAAAATGTATATTGGAAAACAAGTGAATTTATTTAAATTTGTTTTTTAAATTATAAATGTTCTTTGAGAAAATTAAAACAAGTTGTAGAAATGGTATCCAGAAATTTTTATTTATGTATTTTAAAGCCAAATATTTTAAACTAGTTCGCTTCCTTATTCTTTTTTTTATTGAGAAATAATTGACATATAATAATATATTAGTTTTAGGATGTCTTTTCTTAAACGTATCTAAATGAATTAGTAAGTAGTCACTTTGCTTTCATGATATCTTGAGTTTGCTACAGAATATGTGATTAAAATTGTTTTTTTCCGAAAGGTTTATAATAGCCGCTTTTGTGAATCACCATGAAAAACTCTAAAACTACAACCAGTTGTTTGTTTATTTTTAAATGCTTATTTTATATTTTTGAATGTAGATATAAACCTAGGAAAGAGGTAGAGGACTTGTCTCTCCCATTCTCAAAATGGACTTTGGAACCTAGAGTATAGATACAGCCAAAGAATCCTTCTAATGGAGTTACTAAAAGTGAAATGCTGATCTATTTGCAAGTTTATTTTTCTCCTTCTCTTAATAAGAAGGTGTGGATTTTCCCCCTAAATACCATGATTTCTGCAGAGATCATATTATTTTGTCTTTTCAAACTCGAAGTTTGAAAGTGATTTATAGCTAGCGACCATATTATGTTGAATATTACCTATACATATTAAGGTAAGTTGAGAATTACTATGTTACGTTTGCATAGACAAAGTTCTTTTGACTTTGTCTCTCAAATCTCCCATTGGATCCTGTAAAAATGTATTTGGAAATAATTTTCTCACATAATTAAGCTAGATATCACCTGATTCGTATGCTCATATATATCACACTTCACCTTTCTCTTCCATAGCTGTTCTTTTTTCATCCACCCCAGTGATGCCTCCTTGGCTCTTTTTTTATTCTACATGCTTTCTCTGGGTGATCCAGCTCATCCTCTCCTTGACTTCAGACATCCCCAAGAGTCAAATTTTCATGACCAGCTCAGATCTCTTTTCTATGGAGCTGATCTCTTTCAGCTCCATAACTTCAGCCACTTACTGGACATCTCTCCTTGATGGTCCCATGGGTGCCTTAAGCACAATTGAACTTCCATCTTCTCATATAAAAGCACCAGCTAGAAACCTGGGGTCGTCCTAGATCAAATTTAGCTGGTTATTATATTATACCCTTTCTCCTTCCAAAATATCTTTCTAGTTTGCCTCTTTCTCTCAATTCTCATAGCCACTCCCCATGACAAGGGCTAGGTCATCTCTCACATGAATTATTGGCAAAACCACCAGTCATCCAAACTCAGGAACAGGCTTCCACTCACTGGGATCTGCTGGAAATCCCTCTGCCTTGGACTCTTGCCCTTTCATCTTAGCTAGAGGTAGAAGCTACTGCTTTCTTAGGGAGCACATACCAATGGAGCAGTAGTAAAAGACAGGAGAGAGGCATGGAATGAGGGCGAGTCAACGTAAGATGAATGACTGCACTGGCTGTTGCTAAGAGTGATTGATGGCTTGATCCTGGAAAACTATCCTCTGAGAAGCCACATAAGTTTCATCTCAAAACCATCATTCTAGGGAGAAAAAAGGAGAACTTTTTCCCATGGAGTAGTAAGTTTCAGAATAGTAAGTACAGGGTAAGCATTTGTGAATGCTGAGCAGGATCTTATGATGTCTTATACCTTGATATCAACAAAGAGACTTCATGGTGGGGTACAAAAGGCATGTGATCCCTGGGAGAAGCAAACAACCATCAAGATGTACCTTCATTGATTCAGCCAGAGCCCACCAGAGTTGTTTGTCATAGCTGCAGCTGGAACAAGAGAAAAGGGAGGCCAAAAAGATCTGAAGTGGTACAAGAGAGGTATATGATACTTTCTCCAACAAAACTCATACAACTGCAAGTGTGATCTTCCTAAAGCATAGTTGTCATCATGCCCTTCTCTTCTTCAGAAGACTCTATTGCTTACAGTGGTGGTTTTTACACTATAGTTGTCAGAGTCTTGGGGTCTAAGGCTGTGCCTAAAATAAAGGAGGAAGCCAAGGGCAGTTTTGATCTACTCCTGCTTCCCTAGGAAACAAAATGATGGCTGCTAACAATAGTTTTGAAATTCTTGGCATGAAAAATATGTCCAAATACCTTAATAACTCATTCACTTATTAAATACTTGATTTAACAAAGATTTGAAGAACAAACAGGAGTTAACCAGGAAAGAGGGGAGAAAGATCATTGAAGGTAGATGAAGCAGCTGGTGCAAAGTCCCTGTGTTGGGCAGGAACATGGCCAGTTATACATCTTGAAGGAAGGCCAGTGGGGCTGGAGCAGGGGTCAGAGGTCAGAGAGATAGAAAGCTTGATGAGGATAAAGATAGGCAGGAGCAACCTGTACAGAGCTCCTTTGACCTTGTTAAGAAACATTGTCTTAAAAGCAATTGAGCCTCTGAACACTTTGGGGGAAGAGGCGATGAAAAAATCTGAGTTTGTAAAAGATTACTCAAATCATGAATTGGAATAAAGGCTGTATTGAGTGCCATGGCTCTACAACCAACATGGTGGGTAAGGGCACAATACCAACAGCTCAGGGGATGGCAACTGAGCCTTATAGCCTCCTTAGGAACTCTAGAAATTTTCAGAGATTAGGTTGCCTAAAAGAAGGCTGGGATTGGGATTAGGAGGCCACAGAGGATAGAGATCTAAACTCCGGAGGCCATCTCCAAACTCAGAACCATAAGCACTGGTGCCAGCTTAATGCCCAAAAGAACAGATGGGTCAAGCAATACCATTGCAAATTCTGGGAAGACCCAGAGAATGGATAGTTACCTCCAAGGAGATGTCTTTTAGCTAGAAAAGATGACAAGCTCACATATTTTGTGTCATCAGTATAAATACAAGCTAAAGAGCAAGATGAAATTAGTAATGAAAATGAAAATGTGTGGTATGTAAATTCCAAATCAATACATAACCAATTGAGTCACTGTGTCATGCAAAATGACTCATTTAACATGCCTTCAAAATTGATTAAATCTTATTAAATTCGATTTCCTTGTAGATGACAATTTCCATTGATTTTGGAAGCTACACATTTGAAAGTAGCTGATATCTTGGTAATAACTAGCCTCTGTGGCTCTATAGAAAGTAAGCTTTGTAAAGTGTCATTTTTTGATTTGGTTCAAATACAAGAGATTGCAATTAGAATATTAAAAAAATACATAACATATAAACATATTAGTTGATGATGGGAACTGTAACTCTGGATAGCTCAGAAATTTGCCCTGGCCTGAATAATGTCTTCTCTCCATTTTACTCAAGCTCTCTGGGAAGCCAAATCATCATAAGGAGATTGATGAGCACAGCATCAGAATTGGACTAGAATGTTTAATGGCATAGAGTCTGAGAGTTAGATACATCCTTTGCTAAGATAGACACAGCTTCCATCAAACTGGGAGCATGTTTTCCCCTAAGTGGTACTTGTTTAGGCATTGCCAAAGTTTAATTCTATGACTTTTCTTTCTCTTTGAGCCATAGTCTTTTCACTCCCTATCAATGATTTCTGAGATATTTGTTCATGCAAATGAAAGCTCACTGGTCAGAATTTGTCATTTCTTTATATCAAGAGCTTCCTACCAAGTTTAAAATAAGTGCAAATCCTGATGCTTTTTATAGTATATGAACCAAACTCAAATACCCTTCAGCCTTTATTATAGCAAGTCTTGTTATTTAGAAGTTAACCAGTTGGAAATTCATTGCATAGCAGCATCTGATGAATGAACATAGTCATTCCATTTATCCTATCACAAATATGTCCTTCTCTACAGGTGAGTAATTCCAATTTTCATGCCTTGGTTGCTAAATCTGCAGTACTTGCTCTTATAATCACATACTGTGCAGGGTAAACATAGAGGCAAAGTCAAGAAAGTGGAGAATTAGGCAATTGTTAACAGTCCTGTCATTCTTACCTTGGTTTCTTTACTCTTATTATATTTCCCATTCTGCTACACAAAACCTAACTTCCACTCCTTCCCACCCCAGTATAAATGCATAAAGTCCCACTGAGGTGGAAAAGCAAAACCTGGGGCATGGGGTGAGACCACAGACTGGGCAGATAAAATAACTTTGACATGATTTCAACCACAGAGTTATCCATGCTTCACTAATTACAGCACTTCTTACAGTCATCATCCCAAACCTTCTCCTTGTTGCCTCTTGTGCTTCTTTTGCTATCTTCTTAGTCCCCTCTTTGGCTAACTCATGGCTTCTCTTGGGTAGTTAGTCAGACGTGAGTGACAGGGAAACAAAGGAATGGAAGCCCAGCCCAGAGATAGCCCAGAGACAGCCCACAAACTGCCCAAAGAACACCCCATTTGTAGTTAAAGAATCATTCCTGCATCCTGAGAGACAAAGGGCTAGAGGATCGTAAACCTATAACTGGTTTAATCCTGCCACAGACGCTTGCACAGAAGGTACTACCCTAACCTGCCCACAACCTCAGCCCCATTATACCATCATTATAATACCGTGTCTATGCTTGGATTCATGAATCTAATTATAACAGACTAAATTCTGGATAGCTGCATGCTCAGAAGGCAGGGAGTTATATAACAGCCAAATGTCAGTCAAAATGACCTCATGTGCCAATCACCTAGGAATGCCATTGTAACCACCCATTGAAGCCCTAATATAATACAGACCTGCCCACTTCTGGGTTGTTACAATTCTCTTTGCAGAAACCCTGTTCATCCTTTGGAGTATACTCTGACTTTTATCTTTTAACCTCCCAAATTCCACAGAGCTGCAGCTTTCCTTAGCATGGCCTGTCTCGTAAAATGTCCTTTCAATAAGTCTTACTTTTTCTAAATCTCACTGAGCTGTAATTCTTTGCTGCGTCAGTGGAAAAGAACTGAGAACCTCACCCCCCACTCCCAAAGTCGCTGGGGAGACACTGGATTTCACATCACCCTAGTGGTAACACTTCCACTCTCATCTTAGTTAACTCTTCTCCTTTTCTCTTCCCCATGTGGAAATGAAGGCAGGGGTGTGTGTGGGCGTGCATGTGTGTGTTGAGAAATTAAACTGAATTGGAATGAGTGAAAACCAGGAAGAAAGCCATCTCCCCACTACTACAGAAATAGTCCCCTAAAAAGGAGATAGAATTCATAAAAAACCCAGATAAAATCCCACAGCCCTATCCATTTGAAATTCATTTTCTTCTCCCAAGTAGACCTTTCACTCTACATGACTTCTCCTCTTAAAAAAGGAAGTAGGAATGAGATGACATCAGTGTGTGCCTGCACATGCTACTTCTTCTACTTACTGCAGGAGCTAAAGACACAGACTTAGCTCTGTTGCCTACTAAAGCACTATCATATCATAGTATACCTCGTAAACACAGGCCCTTCCTTTTGATTGTTGAAATAGCAGATAGCATCATGACCTTGGTCCCTCAATGAGAGAAATGATAATAGAGATGATAGATAGATAATAGATGATAGATAGATAGATAGATAGATAGATAGATAGATAGATAGATAGATAATGGAGAGAAGATTCAGTAGGGACTCTGAATGAATTATATTAGTTTCAGATAATTTTAATGGCATATCATTTCCATTTCACAAGTAAATAGGTGGATACTTATTAAACAAAGGTAGCCAATCATGATGACCTTGACACTTGATAAAGACAGTCAATCTTGATAAAGTTACTTTGAGGTTTGTTTTTTGCTGCACCTCTAGTCATACTGAAGGTCGTCAAGTATTATTTGTGGCCATGTACACCGGCTTGTTGTGCTTTTCTTCCAGGACACTATATGTACATTATGGCAGCACATATATAAATGCCAACTCAGATACAAATGCCAACTAAAAGCAGAAATGAGGAAAAATATTCTTACTTTAGAATAATGACAGGCTAGCAGGTTGAATGGTGGGGTAATAGGAACAAGAAGAATTATTTGCTTCAGTGATCCTCATTCCACTGTCGTAGTCACATTAATAATATAGGCATGACTGAGATGGAGTTTCCATTTAGACGCCCATTCTAGCTCTTTCTGTCTCCTCTGTTCTCCAATACTGATCAGTTCCTTTAAAAGAGGTCCTCAGGCTGAAATTTTCCTTGCTTGACATCAATCCAAAGGTAAATTGCCTACAAGATTTGAGGCAAATTGTAATTGTGTTCATGTTTGCTTCACCAAGTGTACAAGCCTACTCTTCCAGTCAATTTTCACTTTTAAGGGTCTTCTCTACAGTCCATTTAGAGTCATTGACAATGATTTTATAACAGACTTTTATCTGCTGCATTGACTAAGGATGATCTACTTTTAATTTTGCTAATTTAAAAAATGGACAGTAAATATCATAATATTATTGTAGCAAGTTAAGTCATGTAAATAAAGTATAGTATTAGCAAAACATGTTAATTGGAACTATATTTATATTATGATAGGTGGATGGATATAGATAAATAGATGACAGACAGATGATAGAGATAGATAGATGATAGATAGATAGATAGATAGATAGATAGATAGATAGATAGATAGATAGATAGATAATAAACAGACATGGTCATGTTCACAGATGTTTATTTATATCTAGACAGATCCATTCATCTCTTCATCAGTGATCAGTCTAATTTAAAGTTTGACAAAGAGAACAAGATTTTGCTACTGAAACTTTATATCTACTTTTGTGAACCTGTCCATTAACTGACTTGTATTCTTCTTTGGAGGAACATGGACTCTACCTTTAGATTGTAGGAATTGCCCATTGATTCATGTCTAGTCTTCTTGGTTGGAGAATGTTCCAAGCCACATTGCTTGGGCTGTAACCAAGGATGTCTGTAACCTGGCAGGCTTGTTTCCTGAAAGATGTCTTTTAAGGTCATCTCAACATCAAATCCATCTTGTCTCAGGGTGGCAGAATCTCAGCGGGCTGAAATGCCAGTGTGTGAAGCCAGACTAAGAATGGTAGCAAGGCAGACCAGAGTATGGGAGCTGGCAAACAAGTCAGGGTGCCTGAGTTGTTGTTGTTGAGTTTCACTGAGGCTCCCCAGTTGCCAGAAATGCTTCTTTGAATGATTTCAGACCATAGCACTCTCCTTAGCTACACTAACCACGTATGGGGTTATGTTGCCAGAATGGAGATATTATCATATTGTTATTACTTCTTCATTTTCCTTTCCTAAAAAATAAAAAGGTACTTTTGACAAGATCTTGTAGGCCGAGAGCCCCTTTCCTTCTTTTCAAGTCAATAGGTAACTAAAATTTATAACAAAGAAATAGACAAGCCACTTAGCCTACGTCACTCCCCATTTTAGTTTATTCATTCTATTTATTCTTCATTTTCTTGGATATAAAAAGAGAACGCATGAAAGAAGACTGGATTTTTTAAAAGATGTGTCTGTTTCCATCTAATCTGATGAATATTATTATACCAAACATTAGAAATGTGTTAAGAGGAAATATTTGTTTATACCTTAAGCTGCATGAAAAGCAATATTGCTTCAGTCTTGTTAAATCAATTACTCTCTGGGCTTTCAGGAGTTGGCAAGCAATTCTGCATGCCCTCCAAAAGAGCTGAAGTTGCAGAATTATTATTTAAAACCTATATGATTCATACCCTCCAAAAAACAAATATAATCCCTTCTGAAATCCAGATTGGACTATTTCAATAGCAAACACATTCGTTTATTATTTCTGGCACTTCCTTTCGTGTTAGGGACCCCTTTGGCCATTCAGTCAGGCCCAGCTTTCATAATGAAATCTATCCCTCAGATAAAGGAAAATAAACAGACTTGGTACCTTAGGCTAACATGATTTTCTAAGTTTTGGAGGGCAGCAGATTGTTTATTTTTTTCAACCTGATAAGTTTCCAAGGCAAAATGATTTATCTCTGTCCAGTTCTTCTTGGGATATTCACTGGGCAGAAAGTGGATTAAGGAAGAAGTAAAGAATGGGCTGAAATAGAAAGGGAAGGAACTCTAAGGGCAATACTGAAATGACGATGGCCTAACCCGATTACTGTGTATCCTCTAAAGAGAGCAAAAATCAAATTAAATTGGAGAAAAAGAAAGTGAAAAGAGAAGGAAATTGCAATATTTTGGTCTCAGGGAGATTGCATTGTAGGGTTAATAGAATTTAGATGGCAACATCATTTTTAAAACTAGATTGGCTTATGCCTGTAATTCCTGAATGTACTGTTCGTAGGCAAGGTTTGTGTGTGTCTTTCTCTAACATGACACAAGGAAAAAAATGTTCACAAGCGATAATTGCCTAGTGCCAGCAGTCACATAATTCCCTTTCAAAAGAGAGCAGGGAAAAGAGCTGTTGCCAAGGCAAGCTTGGAGGCTGCGAGGCCCCAGAGCTCTCCTTTATCTGAGGTCCCACCCACAGCTCGTCATTTCTCTCCAAGGCCTCTGTCTGGCACCTGGAAAAGCTCCCTTCCTGAGCCCGACTTAGAGGAAATGCCCAGCTGAGATTCACCTCCTCAAATACACACTTTCTATTCACTGAGACCCTGTGGATCAGGGATGCTCAATCACTCTTTGGAGGAAGTGCCCTAAAGTGTCACCGATGGTTCTTAACCTCTGGAGACAAGACACATACAGACATGTGAGCAACCCAGTAACCGTCTAAGAGGAATGTGAATAAATGATGAATTAATGCAGACTGGTCGTTCTCCACTTTGGTATTACATTACAGTAGGTTGTCATGATCAGTAGGGAGAAAGGAGTGGAGTTAGGGGTACTATTGCTAAAGTAGCACTTGATCCCATGTCCTGCCTTATAATAATAACATGTGGCATCTATATAGTGCTGAGAGTGTGCCAGGTATGAGGTAAAACACACATGCCTCCCAGTAGTCCTATGAGTGGTCAAGTGAAGAGAAGGAAGAATACCCACTCTTAGAGAGATTATCCATCTGATGCACTTAGTGTCTGGTGCAAACTTGAGCTGTCATTTGCCTCATCCTCCCAATTGACAGATGAGGAAACCAAAGTCGAGAGATGGTAAGAGGTAGTTATTAGTAGGACCTGAGTTCTCACTTTGATCTGACTCCAAATGCCATTCTTTTCACATTTATGTCTTACTGCTCTGTGGTAGGTGGGCAGGTGTGTATAGCCTGGTGGCCTCTAGCTGTAGTGTCAAAGCAGACCTGCATTAAGCGCCACAGGGGAGAACTGCAGGATGAAATCGTAAGATAAGTTTCCACGAGGGAAAAAGAGGTGTGGGAACATGGTTAGGGTTGAGTAGGCAGAGAGAGAGGTAGTTTAGAAGGTGGAGAGGGATTGGGAGACAGTGAATGGAATGTCTGGCTGGGGCTAATGGTCAACTGGAAAGTAGGACATTAAGGAAATTAAGCTCATGTCCCAGTCTTGCTCTCCACATGCTCCCAGGCATGTGCTGCAAAGCCTCCTCCTCAGACGCCCAACTCCCATTGAGGTCTTCTTTTCTTTTCATAAGACAGTTGTGTGTTTAGTCAGTCATAAAAACCCAGTGCATCATGGGACTTTGGACAAGGGGCAGCCTCCTGGAGCAATGTCCTCTACTGAAGAAACATTATGAGGGTTGGGAAACTCATTGCTTCTCCATGGAGCCCAGTTCTTTGATAGAAAGCTTTCATTTGTAGAAAGCACTTCTTTATGTAATCTCTGCTTCTTGAGCCCCTCAGGTATTTATAGATGGCTATCCTGTGCTGAGTTTCTTCTTCTCCAGGCCAAATGACCAGTTGCCTCATTCTTAAACCTATTCCCATGCCTTTGCTTTAATGAAACTACTTCTAGTTTGTAACTTCTGAAAAATAGCACAGCTTTGGGAGCAGGGAGTGAGTTCGCATTAGCAGATCTCTATATACATAGAGCAGTTAAAAGTAGAGAGAAAGGCTTTCAGAGGAAATGGAAAGTATATCACCCACACATGTGCATGAGTAGCTAGAGTGAAACTAAAGTCAAAGGTAGCATCACCTGTCACATGAGGTGTTCTAGAAGTCTTAGTGCAGAATAATATCAGAAGTATATTTGCTATCTTATAAATCTTATAAAATACACCTCTGGAAAGTTTAATTATTTAGATGTCTATTTACTTATTATGGTTTCTAAATGTTTAGTAATACATTTTTATTGTAATATCTGTTTCAGGCAACATTGACCATCTTAGAGGGGATGGCTGCTGAGGAGGGTCAGGAGACCCCTTAAAGATTTGTGGCACCCCTCCAATCCCCCACTCTCCCTCCCCCACTCACCTGTACATAATATGACTATTCCACTGCTAGTTTGTGGCTAGATATGGACTCTTGGTATTAGGAGTAGGTGGCTATATTAGGAGCCAGGAGGCCACATTTCAGACATCCAAACTATGTTCAAGTTCTCTCTTTCCTAGCACCAGCACCACTCCTCTTCCATCCTCAAAGTTACCTTGTGCTCCAAGATGGCTACCAGAGCGCCTGCCATTATAGCTATGTTCCATTAAAGCAGCGGGAAGAAGCAGAACATCAAAAATGGACGCCGTTCTCCTTTCTTTTAGGGAAGCTTCCTAGAATTCCTCCACAACACTTTCACTTATATCTCATTGGCCCAAACCAAATCACAGCTAGAACTTGGCAACGTCTAGCTGTGAGGAAATCTCAAAAATCTTGTCTTTGTTCCGAACAACAATACAGCCACCTTAAAAAGTAATGGATTCTATTACCAAGGAAATGTGGAGAATGGACTGAAAGACAACTAGAATTTCTCTTCTCTTCCTCAACCAAGAACGCTTGGCCCCCACATCTTCACCTTCCCTGACTACTACCATTTTTCTCCACCTTTGACAATTGACATGCTCTAAATGGTATCATGTTGTTTTTATTTATATTGCTCTAATTACTGAAAAGGATGAACATGTATGCATGTTTATTAACTAATGTACTTAAAGTCTCTGGTAAATTGCTATTTATGTCCATAATTTATTTTTAATTTTTTCATCTCTTTCTTATTGACTATTAAGTATCCTTTATTTATTAGAAATATAAACCATATATCTTGCAAACCTTTCCCCCAGTTTTTCATATTGTTAAAATTTCACTTATATTTAAAAAAAAAAATTTATGTCCCTCACATCTATTAGGATGGCTACTATCAAAAAGAAAAAAAAAAATAACAAGTGTTGGTGAGGATGTGGAGAATTTGGAATTCTTGTGCACTGCTGGTGGGAAGGTAAAATGAAAAGGAAAACAGTAGTGATCTCTCAAAAAAATAAAAGTAGAATTACCATATGAATCATCAGTTCTACTTTTGATATATACCCAAAAGAATCTAAACCAAGATTTTGAAAAGATATTTGTACAGTTATGTTTATAACAGGATTATTCATAGTAGCCAAAACATGAGACTAAACCAAGTGATGAATGGGTAAACACAATGTAGTACATATTTCAAATGGAATATTAAATAGTGTTGAAAAGGAAGAAAATTCTAACACTTGCTACAATATAGATGAACCTTGATGACAGCATGCTAAATGAAATAAACTAGTTAGAAAAAGACAAATATTCTATGATTCCACTTATATGAGGTAACATGAGTAGAGGAAGAATATAGAATGGTGGTTGCCAGGGCTGGGAGGAGTGGGCAATGGGGAGTTTTGTGCAACAGGTACAGCATTTTAGTTTTGTAAGATAAAACGAGTTCTGGAGATTGGTTGTAGGACAATGTGAATGTACTTAACACTATTGAACTGTACACTTAAAAATGGTTCAGATGGTAAATTTTGTGTTTTGTGTATTTTACCATAATTTTAAAGTATTCTATGTCATTAGCTTTATCATTCTATTCCTTTGTAGTTCTGTCCTTAGCATCATGTTTAGAAAGTCTTTTCCTACCTCAACATAATAAAAAATATTTATCTGTATTTTCTCCTTCTGTATTTGAGTGTGGGCTACACAGGTGAAGGTGATTCAGTTAACTATATCCCACATTTCTTAACATATTATCCGTGTTTGATTCTTCTTAGGCTTCTCTCATTTATTTATTCCCTTTAATCTCCATTTCCTATTCTCCCACATACAACCATTCTGTGTTAAATATGTATCTCTTTCATTTGAATGTTTTTGTTAAATACTTATTGTGTAATATCCACACATTTTAATTGACATACATGATTCCGTGTTATATGTCTCATTCTGTTTCTTACCTGTTTCACTCAAGACTACATTTTTAAGGTCCATCTTGATATTTTGTGTACATTTGGTCCATTGCTTCAAATTTCTGTTCATTCTTCCTTGATGTGCCTCTAACATTTCACCAGTTTACTCTCCTAACAATGGACACAAACAATACTGCATCCACTTATGGATCTGTGTGAGATGGATTTCATTGCACCAAAGTGAAGGATTTCTGTTCAACAAAGATTAATATAGATAAACTTAACGGATGACAAAGAAGAAAATGATATTTGCACTTCCTAAAACTAACAAGGGATTACTATCTAGAATACACAGGAACCTTCTTAAATCAAGAAGACAAATACAGGAAACCAATAGAAATCAGGCAATGAATATAAACAGGCATTTTATAGGCATTTCATGAAAATTGAAATGCAAAAACTTAACTAACAAGTATTTGAACAGATGTTCAAATTCATTAGTAATCCAAGAAATGCATTTTTAAAACAAATTTATGCCTTATAAGAATGGCAAAAACCAGAAACCAGATAGCAGGTATCGGTGTGGATTTGCAGATATGGAACCCTTCACAAACTGCCAGCAAGAGTGTAAACTGTGGTCAAATTAAGTGCACACACACTCCTGACCCTGAAATTCCACTCTTCTATCAACACTTTTATAGTTTGGGTTTTGTTTATTTTTAGCACAATCATATTTAATCTATCTGGGATTTATTTTGTTGTAGAGTATAACTATTGAGCAATATTTATTTTCTCCAAATGTTTGGCCTGTTGACATAACACTTTTGAATAATACCACCTTTTCCCCACTGTCACTCTTTCATTTACAAACTTCTTATAGATTCCTGGGTCTGTTTTGAGGTGTTAGGTTTCTAAACAGTGTATTTCGGGGCTGCCAAGCAGTGACCCATTGGAGAATGTTTAATTCCTCCTGTATTGTGTGCTTTGATGTTGAGAGCCATGAATTAACTACAGATCCAAAGAAAAAACAGTCACTAAAAACAACGGCTGTTTTTTCTTTGTACTTATAAATTCCTTTTGGATGGAGCCTTGGTTTCTGGCTGTTATTCTTAAATGAGCCCTTTCTCACATTCCTTCCCTCCTTCCTAGTCTCTTAACCTTCTGGTAGCATCTTCTTGCTTCCATTTCTTTGACTCAAGAAGTTAAATTTTTATTTTCTCTCTCTCCCTCTCTCCCTCTCTCTCTTCCTCCCTCCCTCCTTCTCTCACGTTCTTTCTCACGTTCTCTCTCTCTCTCTCTCTCTCCCTCCCTCCCTATTTTAGAAAGAAAGTTTAAATTCTTGAACACAGTTTGGAAATCAGAAGACCTCTCTGGAGATTAGCAATTTAGCAATCTAGAGATTTCACTAAACTCAAATTAAAAAAAAAAAAAACTTTTAGAATTGAAGTGCCTCTTTGTTTCATAATAGCAAGCCTAATGGCCCTGATTTGCGGGCTCCTTGCATGAGGCTCTTCCTGCACAGACTCAGTCTAATTACCAGAAACAAAATCTCTGACCACAGAGGGTTAAAATCCTGAGTAGCAGCCCAGACACCTGGAAACCATCTTCACATCAGGGAGATCAAGTCACATTTCAAGGCTGTAGAAAAGTATGTTCTGCTTGAAGAGTGTCAGTCACTTCAGTTTAAAAAGACACAGATAGCACTTAAAGGCTGTCAATCATTTCCTATGAGAGAAGACAAGAAACTTTTAACATATGAATTGCCAACATTTTCCATGGTAAATTAAATATAATTTTTTAATGTAAAAAAATTATTATTTCCCAGATTAGGCCAGTTCTTTTCCATTAGAATATTTGGGAAAGCATTACCTGTCAGATTAAAAGAAAAAAAAAGATTAAATAAATTAAAGCATAAAGAAAAAGACCTGGCCTGACTTCCTTTGATTGTAATGCTCTGTAATCAACTTGGAGACTGATAATGTGCTAGGGATGGAAGCTGTCCTGCTGGAGAAAATCGACAACGAAATTGTGCTATCCAGTGCAGCAGCCATGAGACACATGGGGCTATATAAATCCAATTAAATTCAATAAAACTTTAGTTTTAGTCACACTAGCCACATTGCAAGTGCTCAATAACTCCATGTGGCTAAGTGGCTACTGTACTGAAAAGCACACATATAGAACATTTACATTATCACAGTTAAGTTCTTTTGGGCATTACTAATTAGATCCTTGCTGCTTAAAGTATGGTAAAGGGCCAGAAGCATATAGACATCACCTAGCAACAGGGTAGGCTTCATGGGGCCTCTGTAGTGGCACAGGGTCCCGGCTTAGAAGGGCTCTGCACTTGGTTTAATGCTTTGTTGTCTCTATCTATAATTGTTCATAATTCTTGAATAAGGGTCCTGTATTTTCATTTGCACCGAGCCCAACAAATTATGTTTCAATCCTGCTTGAGAGCTTGTTACAAATGCAGAACCTCAGGCCCCACTCCACACCTACTGAATCAGAATCAGAATTTTAACAAGACCCCCAGCTGAATCTTATGGACATTAAACGTTGAAAAACAGGATCTGGAAGAGTAGTCCTCAAACTTTTTAACTCTACAAAACTCTTTCTTTAAATTGAGTAAAATAAACTTTGCACAGAGACAAATATATAAAATAGATTAAAATAATTATGCCCATCCAGCAATTTACATAATCATTGTTTGGCTATAAATAACATCTGGTTACTTATGGATCCCTAGGGATCTATGGAAGAGCTTGAACATCTCTGCTGTAGAATCCCCTGGTTGGAGATTATTTACAATGTTGAAGCAACCCCAATCCTATAGTTAAGGAGAGTTGGCAAACCCCAGGTAAGCCAACTTTCTTGGAATAAGGAGGCAAATTAGAGCTATAGTAACCATAGTATTATGCCATCTTTGAGGGTAATAGTGGCCAACTCATATTAGTACATATTAGAGAGCTCCCATTCTGTGAGAGGTGCTTCATTCCATTACCTCATTTAAACTTCTCAGCACTATAAAGGAGGTGCTGGCATTAACAGTATCTTAAGCATGAGTGAGGCTTAGATTGATTAAGTAACTTACCCGAGCAGAGGCAAGATTTGCATCCAGGTTCAGAATTGGAATTAGGATGGAATGATGGAAGTATTCTCCTCGGGTGAAAATTTTAAGGAAGTGGCAAAAAACTCAATAATCAAGATAAATAATATTTGAATTCAATTTTTAAAAGTCTAAATTAATACAAAAATATTCATAATCAACAAATTATCCTAATTTTAAATTAGTAACAGACTGTTGTTGGTTTGTTTTATGACTCTGCATTATTGTGCACCAGGAACAGTCATGTCTAGTCAGCCCATGTTCCTGGCACTGAGCATTGCACAGCCATTGGGGCCCCACCGGGTGGACAAAGGTTGACAGTAGTGCATGAACAGACTGGTCAATGCACACTTTATGTATAGTCATGATTTCTGATTTTAGAGATTTGATTAACTTTTCCCACTTTTCCAAACTGAGGGGAGGATGTTTTGGTAAGTGTAGATAAGGGCCACATTTTCCCTTTTGCCTCAGGCTTCAGTGTGGATTGCCACTGCCTAGGTCCATCAGATTTCAGATCCTGGGTTAAAAACCTACGTCTGCCTACACCAGTGGTTCTTAGTCCTGGCTGCACATTAAAATCAAACATCCTATGGCTGGAACTGATCCCCAGAATCCCCTTCCATTTGTCTGGGTGGTTCAGAATGAGGCCTGGCATTGGGTTTGTGGCAAAACTCCCCATTTCTTTCTCGTATGTGACCAAGGTTAATACGCCTCCCTCGAAGGATATCAGGAGCCCAGCATACAAACTCGAACTCTCTCTGAGCTTTCTGTGAGGTGCGATCAGCTGGAAGACACATTCTCTTTCAGATTGGAATAGGAATCATAGAATTTTAGATCTAGATGTCGCCTTAGGAATCAGAGATTATTGAGCTAAAAAGACATCTAATTAGATTGCCAATTATACTGATGAAAAAACAGAGGCTCAAAAAGGTGACCCCAATTTGCTAATGAGAGGGAGAGAGACAGGAGCAAAGAGCTTTCAGAACTCAGCCCTAGCTCTTTTCAAGGCACCCATCACAGAAAGAAACAAAACAAAACAAAAAGAAACAAAAAAAAAACCCTTCCTTTTCTCACCAAAAAAGAAATTAAAGCAGCCCCAAAGTCAATAGCTATCCCCTAAATCATAAGACTTGTAGTAAAATTTGTCTGCTTAATTCAGCGTTTAAAACATTTTTCAAAATAAACCTGATTAATCTGAACTCCAATTCATACAGTGACAACCTGCAGGCCAAATATTTTGTTTGATCTGTACGATGTTTTAAAAAGTTGACCCAACTTTTAAACGTCGAGAGATTTCACATAAAATTTTAGATAACATACCTCCCTTGAAAGCTTGGAGTATTTGGCAAGTGGACCTGCATTCCTGACTGTAGCAATTGGCTAGAGCTGAGTCACTGCTGCCCATTGAACGAAGGTCCAAGCTCTCCCCTTTTTGTCACAGTCTCCACTACTTTCAGTTGCATTCATGACTCTAGGCTGGCTAAATGTCACTGCAAAATTTAAAACTAAAGTTGACATCTCTGAAATGCCAGAATCCTCCACCCAGTCTGTTTCATGCATTTACATTAACTATTTGGCCCCAGTAGCATTTGCATTTCTAATTCCTGATCATGTTGTCATAGGCCCATAATTCATCATACATTGGGCAGAAGGAACAATTCCTCTGCTCCCTTCCAACTGAAGGAGCTGCCCAGGCTGGGTGGTGAGGCAGTTTTCCTCAGTGGAGAGCTGAGGAGCGTCCTTTACAAAAAGGCCATGAGGCCTGGACGGATCTTCTATTCTTAGTCTTCTGACCACATGGCTTAGTTTCCAGTTATCCCAACACATCACAGACTGTCAGACTTTTCATTAGAAACCTCTGCTCCATGTCATTAAGGTTCTTCTTTCCTCCTGCTTGGTTCATGCTATTCTCTCATCCTGGAATGTCCTCTTCATCTAAAGTCCATTTGTCCTTCCAGGTTCAGCCTCCTGGGTGAGTCTGATCTGTGTGCTTCTCTCCCTTCTCGGAAATTCCTATGACATCAAATTAATAGAGAAACCACATGTTCTTTTTATGTCCCCAGGACGGAGGATAAGCTCCTTCGGTTTGCTGCTTGTTATTGCTTTGAATCCTCCCTAGCACCTAGGACCTGGCTGGACAGATAGAATCTTCTCATTAAACCCTGTAGTTTGACTCAAGGCCTCCTCAGCCTTCCTGTCAGAGCAGGCGATGCAGCTCCCACTTTCAGCCACTAGAGGATGCTCGTTCACACACAACTTGCCCTGCCCGGGTTCCCTGCTGCACCCAGATTACTAGAGCTCTGGAAGTAGGGCAGGCTCATTTATTTCCTCTCCAACACAGCCTCAGGCCGTCAGAGCCTCTGATGTCAGGGTCCCTGCCGTGAAAGCTGCAGAATGAAAACACTGAAAATAAGAAAGGTCACTGCATCTGCTCTGCACATTTACTTCTCACCTGAAATCTCTGCTTCACTAGCAACGCCCCTGCTCAGGCTCTGAATATTTTTACCGACTCAGTATTCCAGCAGGAGGGAGAAGAAATCTGTGACTACTGCGTATATGTGTGTGTGTTTACGGATTATTACATCAGGTCCGTGGCCCAGGATTGTGTCAAGAAAGATTTCCATCCACCCTTCTCTTCCCCAAACCCTGGGAAGTTTCTGACCAGGGCACTGATGCTCCAACTCGGCTCTGCTTTGGCTACTGTTATTTTCCACAAATAACAAGACTGACCTTTTAAAACAGGTCCTATCAAATTGCCGTAGCCTTAAAGTAGAGGCAGGCAGTGGTCAGGTTTTATTTGAGAGATTTGATGAGCTCAAAGTAACAATATGAAGGGAGCACAGTAGGTCTGAAAATGGGACAGATACCACAGAAGATGGGAAAGGTAGAAGCGTAGGTACCTAAGGTAAGACCAATCGTGCATATCTAAGTGCCCAGCACAGTGTCAAGTTGTCATTGAAGACAACGATGCTGACATTGGTTGAGTCAGAATGATTATAAAGGCTTGGCAAGTAAATATGTTTGTCACAGGGGTTCAAATAGATTTCCAGACACTGGGAAGAAAGTTAGCATAGAGCTCAGCTTGGACTAGTGAAAATAGGACTCAAAAGCCCAAAGTACAAGCTTTCTGGGCTGGGCTAACATGTTTCAAGGTCACCTCATTGGCAGCTTCTAAGAAGCATTCTCAGACCATCAGGCAAACTTTAAAAGAAAGACTAATTTACGTGTCTATTTCATTTCATCCATCGCCAACACCACCGTCAAAAGGATGCACTTATTAATAGAGGCAGCATAGCACCTCTGAAGCCAGACTCCCTGACTGGGAATCACAGGTCTGACATTTATTAGCCATAATTTAAACTCTCTGCCTCACTTAACTTATCTATAAAATGGGAGCAATAATACTACCTATTTCACTGGGTTACTATAAACTCATTTAATCCTTTATATAATCTTTAGAGCAGTGCCTAGCACATAGTAAGCACATATGTAAATATAATCTAGTTATTATTATTTTTAATTATCTATTTTGTACAAAGCACACAGACAATAATGCCTTTCTTTTCTAAGTGTGGCTGTGTCTGGAAAGAAGAATGCCAAAACCCTTTTTCAGAAATAGTACCAATTTCCTACCTAAGCAGTGACAATATCACTTTCAATTCAATGAGTTTCTCCTTTTCTACATAGCCAAGTTTACAATGATCTTAAATGTATTTATTTTCTTTTCATCCCCCTTTCCTTTAAACAACATGTCTAAAAATCACAGATAAGAACAAAACCAAGAATTGGTTCTTTGAACAGATCAACAAAATTGACAAATGTTTAGCTAGATTGACTAAGAAAAAAAAGAGAGAGAAGACCCAAATAACAAAAATAAAAAATAAAAGTGATGTCATGGCTACTGATTTTACAGAAATAAAAAGGACTCAGAGTACTGTGACCAACTGCATACCAAAAAAAAATTAAATAACCTTGATGAAATGAACAAATACCTGGAAATACACAATCCACCAAACTTGGTCATGAAGAAACAGAAAATCTGAAAAGACCTATAACTAGTAATGAGATTTAATTAGTAATTAGAAACCTCCCCAGTAAAGAAAAGCCCAGGACCAGATGGCCTCATTGGTTAATTGTACCAAACATTTAAAGAAGAATTACACCAATCCTCCTCAAACTTCAAAAAATTAAAGAGGAGGGAACACTCTCAAACTCATTTTAGGAGGCCAGCACCACCCTAATACTAAAGCTAGACAAAGATACTACAAGAAAAAATCTTAATGAAATATCATGACACAGAACCGAACAGCAGACTTAATATTGTTAGTATTGTGTCAATACTACACAAAGTGATCTAAAGATTTAGTGCAATCCTTATCAAAATCCCAGACATGGTTCCAAAGTGTGGCGGTTAGCACGTCTTTTACACACAGAAAGTCCTGGGTTCATGCCCCAGTGGAGCCATGGTCCATGGTCTATGGCCAGGCCACCCTGAACAAGCCCAATGTTTGATCTCAGAAGCTAAGCAGGGTTGGACCTAGTTAGTACTTGGATAGGAGACCACCGAGGAAGACCAGGTGCTGTAGGCATAAATTTAAAAAAAAAAAAAAAAAAATCCCAAGGACATTTTTTTTTTCAGAAATAGAAAAATCTATTCTAAAATTCATATGGTAACTCAAGGGACCCTGAATAGCCAAAACAATCTTGAAAAAGAACAAAGTTGTAGATCTTATCTTTCCTGATTCCAAAATTTACTACAAAGCCATAATAATCAAAACAGTGTTGTACTGGCATAAAGACAGAATATAGACCATCAATGAAATAGAATATAGAGCCCAGGATAAACTTTCACGTATATGGTCAAATACTTTTTGACAAGTTGGCAACACCATTCAATGGAGAAAGGGCAGTCTTTTCAACAAATGGTGCTGGGAAAACTGTATATTCACATGCTAAAGAATGATGTTGGATTCTTATCTTACACTATATACCAAAATTAATTCAAAATAGATAAAAGAACTAGGAGGTCGCCCAGCACTGAGAACACAAAACCCAAGTGGCCTTAAAACCCTTGAAAAGACAAGTTACATCCGAAGGAACTGCTCACTGAGACGGATGCCGCCGCGCCTCCCTGCCCGACGCCCAGCTCTGCACTCTGCAGACTCACCGCCCTTCCACGAGGGGACACACAGGAGCCACCCCGCCCTTAGCTCCTGCAGGCCTGGAGCCGCTGGCCAGACAGCATTTTGCTATCAGGCGTGGCGCTGGGACACTGAGGTGTGCCTTCTGTCTTGGCATTTCAGATCACTCCACTATAAGAATTATAAAGCTCTTAAAAAAGACATATGGGAAAAGCTTCATGACATTAAATCTAGCAATTATTTCTTGGATATGACACCAAAAGTTAAGACAACAAACAAAAAAAATAGATAAATTGGACTACATCAAAATTAAAAACTGTGCATTCAAGGATACAATCCACGGAATGAGAGAAAATATTTGCAAATCATACATCTAATTATAGTTGGATCTAATATCCAAAATATATGAAGAACTTCTATAACTCAACAACAACAAATCTGATTTAAAAGTGGGCAAAGAACTCGAATACACATTTCTCCAAAGAAGGTCGAGTAGCCAAAAAGCACATGAGAAGATACTCAACACACAATGAGATATCACCTCACACCCATTTGGATGGCTACTATAAAAAATAAGAATAATAATTGTTGGTGTGGGTGTGGAGAAATTGGAACCTTTGTGCACTATTGGTAAGAATGTAAAAATGATGCAGTCACTATGGAACACAGTATGGTGGTTCTTCAAAAGTTAAAAGTTGAATTACCACATGACCCACCAAATACATTTCTGAATATAAATACCCAAAACAATTGAAAGCAGTGTCTTGAAGAGATATTTGCACTTCCATGTTCATAGCAGCATTATTTACAATAGCCAAAAGGTGGAAGCAATTCAGGTAGTCATAGATAGATAAATGAATAAACAAAATGTCATATATACAAACATGAAATATTATTTAGGCTTTAGAAAGAAGGAAATTATGACACATGCTACAACATGAATGAACCTTGAGAACATGGCACAAAGTGAAATAAACCAGTCACAAAGGGACAAATATTGTATGACTCTACTTATATGAGATATAGAGTAGTCGAGTCCATAAAGAAAGAAAATAGAATGGTGATTACTAGAGGTAGCAAAGAGGGAGGAATGGGGAGGTAGTGTTTAATGGGTAAAGAGTTTCATTTTGCAAAACGAAAGGAGTTCTGAAGATGGATGTGGTGACGGTAGCACAACAGTGTGAATGTACTCAATGCCAGTAAACTGAACACTTAAAAATGGTTAAGATGGAGATCTTACGTTATGTGTGTGTGTGTGTATGTGTGTGTGTGTGTGTGTGTGTGTGTGTGTGTGTGTGTGTGTATGTTACCACAATAAAATAACGGGTAAGAACACATTTAACTACTCATTCATTCAGGAACTATTTCCTGAGGGCCTGCAACATGCCAAGCACTATTTCAGGTACTGAAATGCAACAGTGAGACAAATAGATGGTCCTGCCCTAATGAGGGTTACATTCTAGTGGGGGACACAGGCAATAAACAAGAAAGCAGAGCAGACGAGGTAGTTTAGATACTGATGAGTGCTAAAGAAAGTTTACAGGGTGATATGACAGTGAATGAGTTCGAGGGTGGGGTTTACTTACGATGGAATGGTCAAGCAAAATATGTCTGAAAGCTGACATGTGAGCTAAAGTCTGAAAGATCAAAAGAACAAGACATGCAAAGAGCCAGTGTTCAGATGCAAAAGTCCTGAGGGAGGGAAGAGCTTAGGGAGGTCAGGAAACAGAAAGAGGACCTGGGGCTGGAGTATTTAGAACAAGAGGAGAATGAGAGATAGGATGAGTTTAGAGAACCAGGGAATGGCTACATCACGTAAGGCTTTGTTCACTGGACTAAGGGGTGTAGAGTTTATTCTGATGAGAATCTGTAGACCAGATCTAAAAAGAGAAGAAACAGGATCCAATTTATTTTTTTCAATGTGGGAGAAAGTGAAAGCAGTGAGACTAGTGAGAAAATGAGAGGTGATGGTGGCTTGAACTAAGGCGGAAGCAGCAGAGATGCAGTGAAGTGGATGGATTTTAGATAGATTTTTGAGTTAAAACACAGGTTTGCTGATAGTCTGACAGTGAAGGTTGAGGGAAAGGGAGAAATTAACCATTATTTCAATTTTTTTTTTGACGTGAATGGATGGTGGTGGCATTTACTAAGAAGCAGAAGACAGTGAAAGAAACAGACTGCGCTAGGAGAAGAGTTTGTTTTTGCACATGTTACATTTAATATGAATATTAGACATACAAATGGTAATGTCAATTAGGCATTTGTATATATAAGTTTGGAGTTCAATGGAGAAGCCAGGCCTGGGAACATGAACCTGGGAGTCATCAGTAAACAGATATCTGGAGCCAAAAGCCTGATTGCTATTCTAGGGAGAGAGTATGTTCTGGATCTTTTACATGGCCATTTGCCTGGAAAGGAGAGTATGATTGAGCCCATTAGTAAGGAAGTTTCACAGAGGTTTCTCACTAGAAGCAATTTCTCTTTCTTGGACCAGATGTACAGATCCAGGTTCTATCATATATTGAAGAAAAGGGAGAATGGAGTGCACTTACTTGTCATAACCTACTACCTGTCCTGAATCCGAGCTGCAACTGAGTCAGAGAAATGTAGTTTTTATGTCTCACCTCTGAAGTTCACAGAGGGACCCTAGGAATAGTTCTCAACTGGGGGTGACTTTGCTCCCCATGCCCTGGCCCGGAGACATATCTGAAGACATTGTTGGTTGTCACAGCCAGGCCAGGGATGTTGCTAAACACCCTGCAATACACAAGAGAGTCCTCCATGACAAAGAATTATCTGGCTTAAAATAGCAATAATACCGAGGCTGAGAAACCTTGCTATGAAAAGGGTGAAATAGAGATTGACTAAACCAAACTATTGTGTCCAGCAATGATGAAAGGCCCAAATTTGTTATACAAATAATTAATCTCAAAGTGGTTTTTATTTTGTTTTGCTTTTTTTTTTTTTTAATAAAGTCAATTAGGCAGAAGCTGGAGTAGTTAGGGAATTTTCACAAATGATGTGGGACAAATTGCATTCTAAAGATCATTATGCTGAGGCAGTAAGGATGATGATAGGAGTTAGGAAGGGAAAATAACATAAGGCTTGAAGTTAGAAATGAAAAGGCAAGTTTATAAGATAAGGGGAAGATCTTATAAACTGACTACAGTGGGAAACTGAAGTTAGGAAGTTTCAAAGTAGGTATTTAAACAGGTGGTGACACATTGTGAAGAGCTTTGAACATCTGGCTGAAAAGTTTGGACTGTCGCATGGTGGAGAGGAAAGGTTTAGGAGCCAGGCAAAAGTGGTAGGCTTGGGCCTGACTTCTCCACATCCTATATACTGAGATCCTGGAAACGCTTCCTAATTTTCCCAGGGTGCAAGTTCTTCTGCTAGAGGTGCAGTTACAGCCTTCTATGTTGTATGTAAGCTCAGGAGAGTACATAACCCTATTCCTCTTTGCCCTTTTGACAATAAGGACCTGTTGGAGACTTGTAAGTTTCTCAACTCAAGAAGAAATCAGACAGTTCTACAACCCACAGACCAATCTCTCACGGCAACCAGTGTTGGAGTTCAGCTTCTTAGTTGAAAGCCAGGCAAAATAGTAAATAGAATCACATTGTATTTTTTATTATGTTTGGTGACCTACTTTTATTAATTTATTAAACATTGCTCAAGATCTTTTGTATATGTATGGTCATATGAGTATTACATTCTAGTTGAGATTATATGTGCAAGTATTATGCTACATCTAGACTACATATGTGCAGTGATGTAATGATAAGATAATTACATCACCAAGTTAAAAGCTCCCAACACCTGTATCGATTTAGTAATTTATTTTGTTTGTGGAGGTATTGTTTGGCTCTAGTCTGTTTGACAACAAGCTAACTTTTAAAAATTGTGGCAAAATGCACAAACATAAAATTTAGAATTTTAACCATTTTAAAATGTAAAATGTAGTGGCATTTAGTACATTTACAAAGCTGTGCAACCGCTATACCACTATTGAATTCCAGAACATTTTTATCAAACCCGCCCCCCAAAAAACCCATACTCATTAATCAGGCATTCCCCACTCTCTCCATTCCTCTAGCCCCTGGCAAACACTGCACTGCTTTCTGTCTCAATGAATTTGCCTATTCTGTATATTTTATATAAATGGGATTATATAATACGTGGCCTTTTGTGTCTAGCTTTTTCACACAGCATGATGTCTTCAGGGTTTATCCGTGTTGTGGCATGTATCAGTACTTCATTCTTTTTTACGGCCGAATGAATTTTGTTGTACCAATGTACCATAGTTTGTTTATTAATTCATCAGTTGATGGACATTTGGGTTATTTATACTTTTTGGCTATTGTGAATAGTACTGCTATGAACATTCGGGAACAAGTTTTTGCTTGAACAACCATTCTATGTTTAACTTACTGATGAACCACTGAGCTTTTTCCACAGGAACTGTACCATTTTATATCCCCACCAGTAATGTATTAAAGGTTCTAAATTCTCTACGTTCTTGCCAACAGTTGTTATTTTCCTATTTTGTTTTGTTTTGGTTATGGCCATCTTAGTGGATGTGAAGTGAAGTTATATTTCTTGTGGCTTTGATTTGCAGTTCCCTAATGACTAACAACATTGAACATCTTTTCATGTGTTTGTTGGCCTTTGTATATCTTTTTTAGAGAAATCTGTATTCAAGTTCTTTGCCCATTTTTTTGAGTTGTTGGTTTGTTTTTGCATTGTAACAGTTCTTTATATATTCTAAATACTAGACCATTATCGGATATATGATCTGCAAGAATTTTCTCTCATTTGGTGAGTTGTCTTTCCACTCTCTCAGTGGTATTTATTTATGCACAAAAGTTTTTTTTTTTTTTAACAAAGTCTAATTTATCTATTTTTTCTTTTGTTCCTTGTGCTTTTGGTGTCATATCTAAGAAACATTTGCCAAATCCAATATCATGAAATTCTGCCCCTCTGTTTTCTTCTAAGAGATTTATAGTTTTAGCTATTATGTGTAAGTCTTTGATCCATTTTGAGTCACACTGGTTTTTTTTACACTTTTATTACTGCTTTTATTTAATTTATTTATCTATTTTTAAATTACTTTTAAAATTAAATTTATTGGAATAACATTGATTAATAACATATAAGTTTCCAGGATATGATTCTATAATACATCATCTGTATATTGCATTGTGTGCTCACCACCCAAGGTCTAGTCACCTTCCATCACCATACATTTGATCTTCTTTACCCTCTGTGTCCTCCCCCTACTTCCTTCCCATCTGGTAACCACCATTCTGTTGTCTGTGTCTATAAGTTCGTTTGTTTGTTTTTTGCTTTCTGTTTTATATCTCACTTATGAATAAAATCATATAGTTCTCGTTCTTTTCTTTCTGACTTATTTCACTTAGCATGATATTCTCAAGATCCATCTAATATGCAGCTACAAATTAGATAATAATCATGGCTTATAAAATTTCTACATGATGTCTTATGGTATTGTTTATTCATCCTTAGGTTAGCAGAGAGGATTAGAACAAGGGAATAAGGAACTATTCTTATTCTCATAGGAAGATGAATGATTCTTTCAAAGAATTTCAAAATTTCCTATACCATGATTAAAATATATATATGTGTGTGTGTGTGTGTATATGTGTGTGTGTGTGTGTGTGTGTGTGTGTGTGTATGCCCTTCTTTTCACTCAAAGAATTGCTTGATTTCTGAAATATCTTTTCACAAAATTGTTTTGCCAGATGTACAGTATTTGGGTAACTTTATGTTTTATCTTAGACTTTATCGGAAACTTGAAAGAGCTAAACATGTTTTTGGTTAGTCAAACACATTTTTCTTTGGCGATGTAAACACAACAAATTAGAAAAAGCCTTTAATGTTGAAATTATGGGAGATCAAGTATTTAACGTTCAACAGTCAAACAGCAGAGCAATTAATTTGCCAGGAATTTTTACACAGGATAACTAACTTCCAAGCACCATCATTTATGACTAAAAAAAAAAATCTATTATTTCAAATGTCGATGAGCTCAGCCAACGAGCTAATTATTGGAGTGTGTGTGTGTGTGTGTGTGTGTGTGTGTGTGTGTGTGAAGGGAGATATGTGTAAAATTGCTAACCATTTTTCCTGATGGAACCAAAACTTGCAGAAAAGCAATTAAAATATTGCAAAAAATGAATTAATAATATTTTGCTTATACTTGAACAAAGTTTTCTGACTTCCCCTTAGCATCTCTGTGTGTGCTTATTTATTTTAGAGATCGTAAGTGGTAGGAAGACAGGGCCTGTGTCATCCTCATTTGTTCTACAAAGAGAAAGAGAACTGTTGGTGGCTTTTGAGGGTAGATGGGACAATGGTGAACTGCTTAGCAAATAATTAAGAAATAAACCATCCTGCTTCCTGCAGGCAATGAAAGGTTAATAGAACATTGAAAAAGTGAAAACTGTTTTCATTTTACATTTTCTAGGTCCCACCATAAAGTCTGTGTGGATGGATATTCTCTGGAAGTTTTGTCCTACAGGAAAGTGAAACTTTGAGAAAGGAGGACAAGGAGATGGAAGTTGCAGAGAATGACAATCGGCTGGTTAGAAAAAGTTGGCCTTTATCTGTCCTTCTGAACTTCTCTTCCTTTTGTGTATTTCCCTTCTTCCTACTCTCAACCTCTTTTTCTTATGCATTATCTCATTTCCTTGAGTAATGTATACTTGAAGCATGTTTATGTTTTTGTATTTATTAATCAAAGTTGTATTTTTTTCCTCAAAAATTCAAAGTGAGTCAAATGTCTTCTGAATCTTCCAACCTGGTCTTTCTCTCCCCGTCTTCTCCCACCATCACTACCCCTATTACCAATAGGTTGGTTCCTTCTAATTTATTTGTACTTTTATACAAAGGTTAATGAGTTTTAACAGAAGAAGAATTTTTCCTAACCTTGCCCAAGAAATATTGATGGGGAAAATGAAAATCTTTGAGAAATGTTACATTGGAATACCTCTCTTTGCGATTTAATTTATTTGCTTATTTTGTACCTAATGCCAGAAATTATTAAGGATTGCTCACAAAAATGTGAATAATTTGAAAGATAAAAGAAATTAAACGCAGATCAGAAGTTGAGTAAAAGGAAAACAAGTTGAAAAGTTAAAAAGTACCAGGAACAAATCACGTTTTAACTTGCTGAGATTGGCTCCTCTTCTCATTTTGGCTGACTAGATCTATTCAAAGAGATTGTTTTAGCAAAATCCTTTTTGCAGAGGTACAAGGAGAGAAAATCTTCTTTGGAGAAAAGATTGAATTTCTCTCTGGTTTTCTATTTAGTTGTTATATCATCAAAGAGAATAAAGCACAATCATTTCTCACTGGGAGAAGGCTCCTCAAACACAAAAGGAAAAATTAGGGCATGAAGAAATGATGTTGAAGGTCAGAATCAGAAAAAGATGTAAAGTTTGCAATCTCCTGACATCCAGATAGAGTTTGCATGACACGTTATGTACTAGGAGACAGTTCAGCACATGTATTCATTTATTCATCTCTTTTTTCATTTATCTAAATCAGGATTTCTTAATCTCAGCTCTATTAACACTTTGGGAAGGATATTCTTTGTTGTAGAGGAATGCCCTGTAGGATGTTTAACTGCATCCTTGGTCTGTACCGGTAGCTCCTCCCAGTTGTGACAAGTAAAAATGTTTCTGAACGTTGCCAAATGTCCCTTAAGTAGCAAAACTGCCTCTTGGTGAGAACTATTGGTCTAAATGCATTCATTCATACCAGGCATCCTAGTTAACTGGAAAGATATGTATTCTTCTTTCGGGGAGATTGAAGTCTTTATTTGCAATATTAAATGCATGAATTTGGACATTAGATAAATCAAGGAAAGAAGGAATGAATTGTTAAACCTAGTAAATTTGTTTTCTCCTCTAAAAATCCTTTAAAAATATTTATTGAGTCCTTGCTTGGTGCCAAGTGTCATGTTTGATACTTTTTTCTTTTGTTACTGTGAAGATCAAGTGAGAAGTTGCGCGAAAAGTTTTCAGTGCAGTACCTTGATATAGTACTTATCACAGTACTTGTACATGTGCGATAAATGTTTATTAATATTACCATTGTTATTATCAGCAATAATTTAGAGCTTTGTGATTTTTAGTTATTTGTAACTGCCATTTCTCTTAATCATCATAATAGCTCAGTGAGTTGTTATTGTTTTTGCTCTTATTTCATGGATAAGGAAACCGAGGCTCAGAGAAGAGTTGTATCACATTGATAGCTGGCAAATAGCAAGCTCAGGATTCAATTACAGCTAAATCCAATTTTTTCCACCTCCTCCATATTGTCTGGCAAGAAGAGAAGAGCTGGTAGGACAAATGACACAGAATGGGACACATCCACAAGGGGTGTGGTTGTGATCAGCTATGGACAACTGTCTTTTCTTTTCCATACACAACTACTCCTAGATCACTACATTTTACTGTTAGAAAACGAAATTTAAAAACCCAACTTGACACATTCGTATTTTTTCTGAAACAATCTAGTACTCATATAAGACTGTGCATGCTATTCCAACCTATGTTTTAAAAGCCATCTGCCCTTTGTGTACGTATAGTAAGCATACTTCAGAGACAAGGATTCCCCATCCTGTTTCATAAGCACTAAACCTTTCTCAAGAAAACCTTTGGCTCACTACAACTATATCATGGATCATTTCTGTGATTTCTCATTCAAGGTATTGTCATCTGTTCTTATGCTAGTTTCTGCACGAGGGAGAGATATACTAGACCATGCTTCTAACAACCCATTATTCTTATATAATATGACTTTAGAAAAAGTACAGTTGATAATGTGAGATCTTTGTCTGCCAGAGCAAACCCTCATGACTGAGAGTTATCAGAAATGGCTGACAAAGAAGCAAATGATACTATTAGAAGGTTGAGGAATAGAAATCATGAAATAAAGAACTTGTTATTGTTCCATGAAGATGTGACAGAAGTTCGATTTGTTCTGAATGTCAAATTTGGGTTTGGGAAAATATTGACCTTTATCATCATAGAATCAAGAGAGTCATTTCCCCTCTTCATTTAGCGGCTCTTCCCCAGCCCTCCAAATTTATTACCATCATTCGGCTTCCCTCCACCTGCACATATAGACCAAGGAAACATTTATAGATTGTAAATATTTCAACATTGTGGTTTTAAAAGGTACATTAAGCTTATTCTAGATGTTGTGCTTCTGAAGTGAATAATGTAATGCGATGGAATACAGATCTCCAAAGAGCTGTTCCTATGTTAATAAATTGGCAGGTACAATGTAAGAGTAAACCACCACTCCTGAGTCTCCAAAAGGGAATCATAAAGATGGAACATCCTCTACAAGACTACTAGGACCTCTTCTGCCTAGAAAATCCACATCTTTCTATTTTAAGAATTATAAGAAAGGAAGAACTAGAAAGAAAAATTAAAATTCAACATACATTTTGAGAAGCAAATAAATTAAAATATCACTTGAAGCCTTTAATTTAGAAAACTGGGGAGATGTTCCATGTTAATTTTAAATTCACTGGATAATAAAAGTCTGTACATTAATTACAAATATTGTATCAAACTGTTTACTACACATATACATGGAGATATGTCTAGCAATTATTTACTTTATACTTCTGAACACAGTCCTAAATTTGTATGCATCCTGTCCAAGAACTTTCAAAAATAATAATAATAATAATTGTTCCTGGGCTTGAAGTGGCAGAAGGGGAAATTACAAGTCTGGGATTTCCCTGTGTCTATTGCTATGCAAAAGCATAAGCATTTGCACATGTGAAAGGAAGAAGTCATTGAAGGTTTTAGAAAAACATTGTTCTCCACTCTTGATGCTGCCCACATGTTATTATTACTTAGGCTTCCTAGAAAAGGCTACTTCTCCTTAATTGTCACCCATGAACATTTTAGACAAATGGGATAAACTTCTCTTTCAAAAAGGCAAAATAACATCTGAATCATTTCAATCGCCACAGAGGGCCCTGTCACATCTTTCAGGGTCTGTTTGATATAACTTTAAAAACACTAGAAAGAAACTTTAGGTGAGTTATTTAATCTGAGTTTGAAATTTCTCATCTATAAAATGTGAATGGTACTAATAGCTAATATGTATTGAATATGTGCTATATCCCAGGCACGATGCTGTGTGCTTTACATTCATCACTCCATTTAATCCTTTCAACCCCTTCAATGTAGGCTTTGTTATTACCCTCATTTTCCAGATACAAAACTGAGGCTTGGAGGTTAATCGAATTGTTGACGATCACACAGCTTATAAGTGGAACTCAAGACCAGGTACAACTCATTTCAGAGTCTGAACAATTAAGTATATTCCATAAAGTTAAATAACCCTTAAAATATTCAGCTGAGTGTCTGGCAGAGATAGTAATAAAACATAGCTGTGGATTTAAAAATAAAATCTGCCCTTGGATATCTTTGTTTATGACAGAGTTTCTCAATTTTGGTATATATTCAAATCACAAGGGCTATCTTAAACAACAAAAGACCTTTTGCTCATATATTCCACCCCATCCAAATCGAATCAGACTCTTTGGGGGCAGAGACCTAGCTATCTGTTTCATTTTGTATTTTTAGAGTTCTTGGAGTTCTGATTCTCAGTAAGTTGGAGAAGCACATTCCATCCTATTTCTCCCACTGAATGCAGTTATAAAACTTGAACAGATTGCATGGAGCAGCTATTTGAGGTCTCTGAGAAGTAGAAAGTAATAAACAGAAAGGCAGGTGGATTGGAAAGAACACTAGAATTCTCAGTCCCACTAAGCTATCAATGAGTTACCCATCCCCTCTCTTTTTTGGTCTGGACTCAAGGCGCTCCTGAAATCCAGAAATGACCATTAGCACAGATAGAGAGATCTCCATGAGAAGCTCTCTAGTTCTAATAGTGGGAAGAAAAAGGGTCTCCTAATATGCAGAAAGGGGAGGGAGAAGAATTCTCATTTTTATAACCTTTTTTTCTATTCTCTTGTTCCCAGGCTCCAGTGGCCAATAGGCATCTAAACTTCTGAGGGAAGGATTCTTCTCAGATGGGAGGAGCTGTGTTTCCAAGAGGGTGAAGGGAACCCTGCTACTAATTTTCCCTCTGTCCTCCCACTTCTTAGCCCTGAATACGGGCAAATTGTAGGAAGCACATGGCAGAGTGAACAAATAGGGCCCTAGATTTCTGGCCAGATGACCCAAAAGGGGAGCCTCAGGGAAACTGGACTATATCATGGAGATAGCGAGAGGGAGAAGCTTGAGAAAGTGACTCCATCGAACGGTTTATGGACTCCTAGTTCATGAGCTATACAAGTATAGGTTTGATCCTAACCAGCATCCCATAGACTTTGAGAGCTGAACAACAGGAGAGATTGCTGCCAGGTCCCAGAATGGCTCTTGGAGCCATTATGGGACTGATCAGAATAGCAACACAAAGCACTGAACATGGAATAGACATGTAAATTACAGAAGGCTGTTTGGAACTGTGACTTGAAACCAACCAGGTCATTTGGATGGTGAAACAAATACTTCACAATTCCCCATAGATTTAAATAAGACCCAGAGACTCATAACATAATTCAAAATGTCCAGGATAAAACCCAAAAAAACCAGCAAAATCTCAACTTACACAAAAAAACACAATCAGCAAATGTTAACTCTTAGATGACACAGATGTTGGAACTATTTGACAAAGACTTGAAAGCAGCTATTACAAATATGCTCCATGAAACAGAGTAAATCTTTCTTGAAATGGCTGGAAGAATAGAATGATAGATTTCTCATTAAATAAATAGAAACTATAAAGAAGAACCAAATAAAAATTTTAGACCTAAAATATAGAAAAATCAAAATTAAAACTCATTAGATGAGCTCAATATCAGAATGGAAATGTCAAAAGAAAAAGTCAATAAATCGAAGTTTTATCAATAGAAATTATCCAATCTGAACAATCAAGTGAAAAAATATTGAAAAAAAAAAAAAAAGCATAAAAAGAGCCTTAGAGGCCTATTGAGAATACCAGAAATCAAATATTCATGATTCATGTTATTGGAGTCCCAGAAGGAGAGGAGAAAACAGAGTACAAAAATAAATTTGCAGAGACAATTGCTGAAAATCTCCTACATTTTGTGAAAGACATAAACCTACAAATTCAAGAAACTTAAGAAACTCAAAACAGGGTGGGGAAAAACGCATGGAGAACTCCATATCGAGATACAGCATAATCAAACTCCTAAAAATGAAAGACAAAGGATTAAAAGCAGCCAACCAAAAATGAAACATTATTATAAAGAGCACTATTTCAATTGACTGTGGATCTCTCATAAGAAACCATGAAGGCAGAGGAAGTGGAATGACATTTTTTAAATGACTGTGAATTTCTCATCAAAAACCATGGAGGGCAGAAGGAGGTGGCATGATATTTTTTAAGTGCCAAAAGAAAAGGACTATCAATCCAGAATTTTATATTTAGCAAAAATAATCTTGAGGAATGAAGGAAAACTGAAGATATTCTCAGGATAAGGAAAACTAAGAGAATTCTTAATCAGCAGACCTACCCAAAAGCAAACTTCTAAAAGGAAGTTGAGACAGAAGGGAAATGATATCAGATGAAAATTTGTAATATTAAGAATGAAGGAAGAGCCACAGAAATGTTAAATATTTAAGTAAATATAGTAGACTAATCTTTAGTTTTTAAAAATATGTAGGATGATTGAAAGCAAAAATTATAACAGTGTTCAATCGGGTTTTTGAAATCTGTAGATATAATACATTAGACAACTACATTAATGAGAGAAGGCAAAGGAGTCTATATAGTAATAAGGTTTCTACATTCCACTCAAAGTGGTAAAATACTGACCCTAAGTAGACTGTAAAAAGTTAACTATGTTTATTGTAATCTCTAGAGAAACCACTAAGAAAAAAACTATATAAAGAGACATAGCCAAATACACAAAAGAAAAATTAAATGAAATACTAAAACAACATTCAAATAGTCCCAAAAAATGTGGGGATAGAGAAGCAGAGGGATAAAAACAGAGGGATAAAACTGAAAATAATGAAATGTAGACCTAAATCCAAACACAGCAATGGTTATCTTAAATGTGATAGTCTAAGAACACCAATTAAAAGACAGAGATTATTAGATTAAAAAAATTCCACGACCCATCCATATGCTGTCTACAAGAAACTCACTTTGAATATAATGATAATTATATGTTAAAAATAAGAGAGTGGGAAAAGATAAATAGACAAACCTAATCAAAAGAAAGCTGAGTGGCTTCTTTAATAATCAGACAAGTAGAATTCAGAGAAAAGAAAATTATTAGGGATAAAAAGGGACATTATATACATCATTACATCTACATGTTAGAAGGATCAATTCACCAAGAAGACATAACAATCGTAAATGTGTGTGCACCTTACAACATATTTCAAAATACATGAAGTGAAACTGGCAGAATTGGAAGGAAAAATAGAAACACCCACAGTCACAGTTAGAGACTTCAACATACCCTTCAGGAATTGATAGAATGAGCAGACCAAAGAAATCAACAAGGGAAAATTGGGAAAAAAGACAACAGAGTAACGTTAAAATAAGGAATGGAAGAAGAAAGAAGTTTGGAATATTGTACACAAATATCACCTACCTCACAGTTTGTTGTATCTACCTGCGTTATAAAAATGAAAATCTATATAGTGATTTCACTACAGAAACTTTTACACTAAACCAAAGACATCCTTCTAAAAGCATTTCCATTCATTTCCTTAAAATATGATTGGCTTTAGGCAAGTCATTTCTCCCTTCCGGGCCTCCTTTTCCTCACCTAGAAAGTGAAAGGGTGGGGCTGCCAACGCTCACCCGCCTTCTCTCCCGCAGGATGAGACTTATCCAAGTCCTCTTCCAGCTCTGTGATTTTTCCTATGCTTTTATTTCCCAGTGATTTTTTCTTTTTCTAGACTAGTGTTTTAAAATCATTCTGCACTGATGGAGCCAAAGTATCTTTCCATTTTTCTATTGTTTAATTTGCAAAGAAACTATTAAAGATAAGACAGGGTGGGGACCTGACTCACTGTCACTCAACTAAAAGGCTGTGGTCTGGAAATCTCCTCTCAGACACAAACATTTTGAAACAAAGGTAGAAACCAATATGGAAAAAACAAAAGTAGAACAAGTTCCAGCCAAACATATTGCTTTATTTTCTGCTGAAATCTTTTTTTCCCCTGTTGTGTAGACACAGCTTAGGCAATATTTAACCAAATATTACTTATGTGTAATGAAAAACATGGTTATCTTGCATTTGGAAAGTTATGTTACAAACATAACCTGACAAACTGTTCCAAGTTTAATAATCTGAGAACAGAATAAATTAAAAGGTAAACCACATTCTTCTCAGCTTTCTGATGGGTTTTGTCTAAACAGCTTGAACAACTGCAAAATATTATTCAGGTTATTTCCAGGCATTCCGCTATTATCATTTGAATTTTAGCAAAGTTTATTGCACATTTACTCTTTTCTAGTTCTTCTACACCCTTTGGAAGACACAGAGATGTAAAAGATATGGTCTCCATTTTCTAGTTATCCTGAGAATTTTGTGGATGTTTTGCTTATCACTGTGTCACCATTCCTGGCAGAGTGCTGCCAGTCGGGTGTGCTCCACACCGGTTATTGGATGATACAAGAACTCGATTACAGAGCTAATCTTATTTAGCTCCTTATTGAGAGAATACATTTATAAAATGTCAAATATTTACAAATATATACACACATAGTTTGTTCGTTTGTTGTTTGTCCATATATAACAAATAACAAACTAATTTTCTAGTTTGTATTTATCTACATAGACTCCCTAAACCAACAGAATTGACAAAAATTTTCAGTTTCACCGCTGGTTTTCTGAGAGTCAAAAAGAGTAATGCTTCTAAAACCAATCACCTGGAGAGTTTTTAAAATTCAGATTCCCATTCAGTAAGTCTGGGGCAAAGCCTGAGATTTGCATTTCTTCCAAACCTCCACCGACTGTGGTGCACGGACCACACCTTAAATAACTAAAGCAAAGCAAGCAACGCCAAATATAAGTGGCATTCAGGTCTGGGTGGAAGAAACTGTAATGACTGCAATGTGCAGCCTTGATGGTAATAAGCACAGAATTCTAAACTGGAAAATGACTGCAGAGATTATTTTGGAGAAATGAACCCTTAGACATAAAGCGGTTAAAGGTGACCTTCTTAAGGCCCTGCAGCCAGTGTGGTTCTGTTCCCACTGGAACTAGGCCTTGGGACTCCTGATCTTAAACCTCTGGTTCTTTCCACAAATTGAGGTGTGTAATTTGGTTGGAAAAAAAAGAAGTATAAGAGAAGCCATGAGGGTACCGTAGATAGAAGGCAGGGCATTTCTAGCTGAGACAAGAGGTATGTTCTAGGCTGGTAGCCTGTATAATGAATGAGTGTTGAGTCTCGGTTAACATAACGGGGCTACCCTCTTTCCTTGAGTCACTGCCCTCGTGGCTATGTCTGATAGAGCTGAAGCACAGTGCACAGAGAACCCCAGAAAACACTCTTTGCAGCCTGAATCAGAACATTTGCCTCACCTTAGCAGTCTGACTTGTAGCTGTGAGTGTTTGGGAGAAGGCTAGTTTAATTCCATGCTGCTGGTCCCTGAAATTTCTAGGGTCATCTGGATGGTCTGACTTTCGTAACTCCAATTTAGAAATTGTCCGATTGCCGATTCTGACTTCACAACACTGGGAATGCTACTTTCTAAATAACACCTGAGAAACAATGTTTACCTGGTTGTGTCTTCATCAGACCGGCCCATGTTGATAAGAGTGAATGTGTATGTAGGAGAGAGAGTGGCCATTGAAAACATAAATGAAATTCACATTTTCTAAGTTTCCTGGAAGTCACCAGCATTTTTCATAAAGCATTTCTTTGGAGGTTGTTTTCAAGGGGAAATTCTCATGCTTACTAAATCTAAGGACACCTACAAAGTTTTAACTGTATCGGTAACATGTCCATTGTAATCAGATGACAAACTTTGTCTTTGGCTACTGGGAGAGAAAATGCACAGGCAGGAAGTATCGATAAAGTTTGTGCTTTGAGCTCAAGGAAGCCACTGTCTGACACCATTGCTGAATATTGGAAAGTCTTAGGACTCTCTAAATCCTTGGAGTCCTATTCAGAGTGAGGGTCTCAGGCTTTTTCCTAAGCGAATGAAAATCTTATGCCAAATTAACATCATATTTGAGCCATTCCCTTCTGAGAAACTGATTCCTTTTGGGAAGACTTTCTCTCTGTAAACTCTCTACTTCCTCTCACACTTCACTACCTTCAGCTCCTCAATCGAAGGAGACAATGCAAAGGCAGTGCCATAGTATGATGAATCTGCATGGTACAATGGAAAGCATTTAGGGAGTAAATACACATGTATTGGAGTTTTGGCTTTTTCAGTAACCAGCTGTATGACCTTTAGCAAGTTGCTTAACTTCTCTTATGTTTCAATTTCTGGTTATAAAATAAAGTTGGACTAGATGATTTAAAAATTGATTTTGGTCTTAAATATCTAGGAGTCTACAGCTTAATTTTTTCCCTAGAACTCAAAAACCCATCCATGGGATTCTGACTTATGAGACAAACACTCATTAATGAGAATAGTGTCCTATTTAGTTTGACACTGAAATTCACTTTAAAAAATCAAGATTACCTGGGTGATTGAAACATATATTAAATCCTCACCAAAGTCAAGAGGAGATCATCGCTCAGCACATTATTAATTTTAAACTAATCAGTTTGGTGGTTGATATTCCATTTCCATATCATTTTTCATCCTCTAAAGCATTCTCCTCTTTCCTTTGTCCCCAGCTTTATCTGAGACTACTTTAACTGACACTCTCAGTAAATCCTTAGTCAATACCTACCCCTTCTGTGCCTCCCCCAGTGTGGGTGAGGGGAACTAACATAGAAACATAATACCCCATCCTTGAACAACAAAACACTGATTCTCACAGGAAGTAGATTTGGCTTTGTTTTAATAAAAACAGCCTTAGAGCTCATACATGCGCACAAACCACATATGGAAAAAATGTGTCACTTGTACCCTTGCCTGGAGGAAAATGTTGATACCGTACCGTGGTTAATAGAAATTGAATCAATGTTAAATCTCAAAATGACTTTTCTCTGCAAGTGAAAGAGCCACACAGTTCCGTACTCAGAGGAGAAAGGCAGAAGAAACCTGATCGAAAGTGACTTGGCATTTTGGTTCACCAACAATCAGAGTGCTGGGAGTCAGATTTCAGGAAATAGAAGGGAGGCATCTGAACTGCACCAAAGCGATTACAAGAGACATAATGGACAATTACATCAGAACTAACTCCAATCTGCCACGAGGCTCAGTTGCTCTTCATTAATAATGATAATGCTGGCAAAAAATGAAATAGATGAGTGAGAGGCCTTGACTGAACATTGCTGCAGCACATACTCTGCCAAACAAGTTTGCATGTGGCATGTTGTAACTTTACTACTCAGAATCATAAAAGAGCTGGGCATGATTCCCAGAACATTGCTAACTTTTCTTCTTTCTTCTGTGGTCCACATATTATAATTGTATGATTTTTTTCCAAAGCCATTTTCAACTCTAGAGATGAAGAGAATATGCAATGCACATGTTACCCTGGTTTAGAGCTAGTTCTCTCCTGACAAGTTCTGTCCTGACATTTAGTTCCAGGGCAACAGTGGTGGTTCAAAAGCTAAGATAGAGATGACCTGCCTCAGTCAGAGATGAAATGGTGCTAGCACAGAAACTAGATTTAAGCCCCTTAAACTTCATGAGGTTTTGATTAGCAAAGGGCTTCTTCATCGCAGTCCCCCTCGCTCTTGGTTGGCAGGTTATCTCAGCAGGATGTAGGATATCAGCAAACTCAGCTTCATTTCTCTTTACCCCAAAAGTTCTGGGGATTATCATCCATCCTCGCCTCCCTTCTTCTATTTCTGAGAAAGAAGTATCCTTCCTCTCCTTCAGGTCACACCCACCATTGATGTCTTGAATCCATTTCCTCCTTCTTGATTCTACAATTTGACCCATGCATGCATTGTGTGGGTTCCTAAGCAGAATTGTGGATCCACTTCCTAGCTCTCTCCTCTCCATACTCTCCGGCCTAAAACAACCCCTCTGCCCAGCTTTTAGTCCAGAAAAATGGGTTATTCTTTGAGTTATAGCAGCTTGCACCTTTGATCCCCCCTTCCCAGCTCTATGCTTGAAGTGATTCAGAAGTCTATTCTGTGGAAAAGGAAAAAAAAGGAAGTTGGGAAATTCATTCCCTTACAGGTCACTTCTTCAAGTTTCAGTGCCACCCCACCCCCCTCCAATCTGCCTGCGTGCACTGAAATTTCAGAGTCCTTTTAGCATCATTTCCTCTTTGAGAAAAGTTACCCTTATAATTTTACTCTCCTCCAGGTCTCTGCTCATGACCTTCAAACCAGTCTTCCCTTTAAAAAACATCCTTCTCTCCACCTTGCCTCTCTATCAATGTTTCATCCTGCTCTATTCTTGTTTTTCTCTAAGCTCCTTGAAAATGTACTTTTCCAGGTGAATAGACTCCATTTCTGGCAGAGCAGGGCAAGCCCACCACAGCCTACCTCTTCCACTGATTGCAAATAAAAACGCTGGACAAAATACAAAACATAACTACCTGAGGACTCAAAATTAAGCCAAAGCAGGAAGATTGAAGAGGGGAGTTGGAACTTAAAGTAGTGACCTGCGAGGGAATGAATTTCCCATCCATTTTTCCCCCCATTTTCATTCAGCTTTGCCCTGAGGGCAGCCCCAAGCAAAGAGCTGGAAAGAGGTCTGAATCGTAGGCTGCTAAAACTGAGATGATATTTCTAAAGTTCTGGCCTGAGAATTGGGATAAAGGGGTCCTTGTGGGCCAGAGAATATGGAGGGGAGAGAGCTATCAAAGTGGAGCCATAATTCTGTTTATGGACCCACACAAATGTATGCTGGGTCAGACCCCAACCAACACAGCAAAAGCTTTGAGAACTGAACTGATATTTATACCATAGCCCAACTTTAATTCATCCTTGGGTGGTACACACATGAGACATACTCAAATCAACATTCTAAAGACTTTATAAACTGAACTGAGATTAGAACCACTACCCACAGAAGGCAAAACAGAACTTTCTATCTGAACTTAACTAGGTTGCTTGCCTGATGAATTAAACAAACAACAAAAATCAACACTTTCCAGAGAATTATAATAAGAATCTACATAACATAATATTCATGATGGCTTGGATACAGTCCAAAATTTCTCAAACATACATAAAGCCAGGAAAATGTGACCAATTCTCAAGAGGAAAGAAGAGCAACATATGCCAACTCTGAGATGACCCAGATGTTGACTTTCCCCGGCAGAGGTTTTAAAGTAGTTATTATAACTATGATCCATGAGATAAAGGTAAGAATATTTGCAATGAATGGGAAGAAAGAAGTTCTCAGCAGAGAAATAGAAACTCTAAAAAGGAACTAATTAGAAAGTATAGAATTGAAAAATACAAAATTGGTTAGCTCTTCCTGGGTGTCTGAGGCTAAATACAACAGCCATTCCTGTCCCACTAGCTAGTTATTCTACTCACAGTTTATAACCCCATCACTTAAAGTACCAGAGAATTCAGAGGGAGTCAGTTATGAAATAAGGGGGAAAGCAGAGTTGAAAAGAACTCTGCATCTGGTCTAAATTCTATCAAAAACTGAGCTGAGGCCTCTGTAAAACCCCTTATTGCCTTTGGTGCCTCAGTGTCCTTACTTGTGAAAGGATGTTGAAGATGCCAGTATCTCTGAAAACAGAAATGGAATGCATGCCAACTGGCCACCAAGTAAAACAGATTTCTGATGCAAATCGAAACAAAAAGCTGGGGAAATATGAGGAGTTTTAAGAGTAAAAGAAAGAAAAAATAAAAAGTTAATCCTTTTAAGAAATTGATTTTTTCTTAGAAAGTCCCAAAGTAAGAGGGCCAGGGTAATACTGTCCCTGCTTAACTCTAAAATAGATACAAAGTTAAAAAAATAAAAAAGATAGCTCTATTGAGGAAAAAAAGTCCTGAAATAACCTATCACTGGTGTTCAGAAGTCACAAGGTCATCATTCATCTTTATAAAAAGAGACACTGAACAAAGACAAACAAGGTAAAGGGTTTACTTTTACATAACACCAGGGCAGGTAAAAAAAATTTAAAAAGCTGTAATTCTGCAGGACTTGAGCATAACAGAGAAATTTAAAGCTTTAAGAAATATCCTATGAAATGCTATACTTCTGTTTTCAACAAATGCTTGGGGATGTTATGAAAGTACTTTTGATATGGACAGAAAATTTTGTTCACCATTTCTTTTAAATTCTTAAAAAATATATATATTTTGTCAAAGTCTGACAGTCTACTCTCTATCTGGACTTAAGATCAGTCAGGGTCAAACAATCTACAACTTTACAAACTTACATTTAATTTTACTAGACTAGACCTTAATATTTATTAATTTCAACACTGCATTACTCTAACGATGCATTATTCCAGAATAATGCGTTACTCTAACAATAGTGAACATTACCAATTCCACAAGCTCTCCATTTGGCACTTGAATATAACTGCCTTTGCATGGTTCTTTTAAATCTGTCTATGCACACACACAGACACACATTCTTACAAAATAAGAAATAGAAGGAAAATTTAATGTGTTCATTCAGTGAAATCTTGACATAGATGTACTTTCCATTGCAGAGATAAATGTACAGATCAGGTTCATAGATTAACCTGTAGCAAGCATAGAATTTTTTCAATTCTCCTGTTTATCTAAAAAAGTTACGTAAATTTGAAGTTGTACACCATGATGTATACAGTTTCCTTTTAATATTAAAATAATGGTTTCCCTCAAATTTCCTAGTAGAGTGTATCCTTCAGTTTAGTACAACATAGGTTAAAAAAAAAAAGCTCATTACACTTTTGGTTTAGTCTTCAAGCTATTTTAAGGTATAGTGTTTTTGTTTTGTTTTGTTTTGTTTTGTTTTGTTATATCTTTTGGAATATTCATTTCCCCTTGCCCAGCAATACTCTGTACTTTGCAAAAGTGTAATATTCAGAAATCTTATAATTTTTTATTAACTTGTAAATTTTTCTGGGTCAGGTATGTCATTTAAATGCTCTCTAAAGAGAAACCAAAAGAGAGGGGAATTTTCCTCTGAGTTTTCAATTGAAGCTTATAGTGAATGGGAAAATCAGTCCTCACTTAGATCTAGATGGCTATTTGTGAGCAGAAAATAGTTCTAATTATTCTGCCTATGCAACCAAGATTTTCTGGGACAATCCCAATTTCATTCTTTTCAGTAAATGTGAATTTTTATTATACATTTAAGAAATTGTCCAACACACATATTCACATAGGTGATTAAAGTCCATTGTAGAAAGCTGTTCACTGCAGCATTGTGAGTAATGGTAAACAACTGGAAGCAAGTTAAATGCCTTTTAGTAAGGTAATTGGTTAAGAAATTTTATACATCCATATAATATAATAACAAGCAGAATCAAGTAGATCTCTGTACTGGCATGGAAAAATATCCAAGATATATTGTTTGTTGAAAATTATCAGGTCGCAGAACAGATGTTTAGTGTACTTCCATTTGTGTCACGCTTAGAAAAATTCTACTACGTATGTTTGTCAAAGGTTAGAAAATTTCTGGCAGGATATACCAGAAACAAACCAAAAAATTGCCTCTATGATTGGGATGGAGGGTTAAGAACAAATGGAGATTTTTACTTGTCATTCATATTTCCTAAGTTCCAGTATTTCTATGTCATCTTCTATGAATTAAATCCTTCCTGATTCCTCCAATCCTCATTGCTTTCCACCATGTTTGAGACCTTGTATTGTCATAACTCATACAGTCCTGATCACAAGATATAAGCTTGTGTGAGACTGGCATGAGATGGTTAGAAAAGAAAAGATGGTAGATGTAACAGAACTTCAGTGTGAGGTTGACTGCAGAGGGCTGCAGCCAACAGGCCAACGTGCAATATCTAGAGAGATAAGGTATTCCAGTCACTGGCAATATCAAGAGAATCCTGATCAGAGCTGGATATAAAAGCTGACAGGTGGAGGTGATGCAGGAAGTCAAGTATATAGGAGCATCGTCACCCCAAGCTGTCCAACTTTTTCGTTGGACATGGTTTGTGGTGGACATGGCTGGTTGCAATGTTATCCGATATCTATTCTCTTCAGCTATAATAGAACCCAAATTTTGTTGGGGCTACAAAGTGCCCAGTTAACAGTATTTCCTTTCTCGGACTCTTTTAATACAGAGGTGGCTGTGTAACTCAATATCGGCCAATAGGTTGAAAGCAAAAATCTTTTGAGTGACACTTTCTGAAAATTATTCTTTTATTAATAAAATAAAAAAGAACAGACTCAGATGACTAATGCCTTTAGCCCATCATCTTTTAACCTGCCATATTTGAGGTCTGAGGGGTGGAGAAGCCATCTTGTAACCACAAAGATGAAATCAAACATTGAGAATGGTAAAGCGGGTCATCCTTGATGACCTAGGGCAGTTTCAGAGGTTCTAGAGTGATGCTCCCTTTGGAGCTGCAGTTATATAAGAAAAACAGCCCTCTACATGGCTAAGTTGCTGCATTTAGGTTTCCGTGGTCAAAGGTAATCCTAAGCAATTCTAGATCCTCCAACAAATGTTCAAGGTAGAGGAAACAAAGGACTCTCAAGGTCCTAGGTGGGTTATGAGAACTCTGGACAAGTGGTCTGTGACTCTGCAGAGTGGAAGGAGTCCAGAAAATGGACCAGGAAACTCCAGAAGAAGCCAAGCTAGGATCTGGGGAAATGTAGGAGGCTGCATATTGGCATGTGCTTAGGTGCCCAGGATGCACCTGAAAACTTTTGGTCTGTTGGTAGAGCAGGATCCTGCAGGGAACAAAAAGCAGGGTGGCTCCTGGCTGTGGGGTGGGGAAAAAGTTCCACACTCTTCCCAGAATCAGCTAATTTAGTTCCTGGTCTTCAGCCTGTGGGATCGTTTCTGTTTCCCAGGTGCTCAAGCTGACCATGGTGATAAAATCTGTGCATCATTTCCTTCATTTCTCTGTCAGGACTCTCTCTAACCAAGCTTCAGACCCTATTTGCATCTGGCTGTGCTACGCATGGATGTCAGTAGCTGTTTGACTTAGCAGAGCCAATAGCCTGGGGTTGGGAGTGGAGTGGGAAGGGGAAGAACTGCACTCCTGTCGCCGTGCTACTAGAACGGCCCACCATCTTCTGCTCACTTCTATGACTTTCATTAATTAAAAAAAAAATCTCCACAGTCAAAGGGTAAAAAAGGTAAATAAATAAATAAGTGTTAACTGGAAGAGTTTCTTTCTTTCTTTCTTTTCTTTTCTTTTTTTTTTTTTAAAAAAAACTCACTCAAAAGAATGCATTATCTGTTAGTAAGTAGTGTAATTATCTTAAGCGTGGAACTGGTATATTTTAGGCAATCCCACTGAAATGGTATAAACAATATTTCCTGTGTCAAAAGCAGAGATCCAAGTCTGTTTTAGAATGGTCCTAATCTCCATCTATTATAATTTCCACCAATAACTTGTCTTTTTATATATGCTGGCATCTGTGTGAAAGACAGCATCCCACATTGACCAAGTCTCCATCTGGTGACAGGCGGGGGAACAGGAACGTAGACTGTCACTTTATGCAGATGGATTTCTATTAATACAAACAGTGACCCTAAAAGAGAAATTGGCTAGCTCTAGCATAACTTTTAGAAGATTGTTCTGAATTTCCTGAAAGCAGGTTATTTCTAAATACATGGTGTTGCCTTTGAAACACAGATTGGGCATTTTGTCCTTCTCAGAGCTGGTTTGTCAGTGGGCTCGCTATTCTGAGCCCATTTGCTTGTGGGGGTGAGGGGAGGTTGGAAAGAAGTGATTGCAATGAAAGAGAGAGAGGTCACTTGTGGGAAGAGCTCTAAATCTTCCTGATCGAGGTTTCAGGACTCATTGGGTTAGGAAACCTGAAGCGACAGGGTGAGGGTACAAGGAGAACAAAAGGGAAGGGAAGTGGTTTAATCCATCATGGCTACTTGCCATTCCTCTTTTTTCCTGCCTTACCATGAGAGTATGCAGCTTTCAAATATACTCCAGTGCATCCATCAGGTAAATTTACATTCTGAACGTACAAAAGCAAATCTTTACCAAGGGAATATGCTTTCGAGGATTGCTAGAAACGCTTCGCCAGCTGCTTTCTCTTCCTCAGTCATCCATGGCAAGGAGGGAACCAAATGAACCATGGAGAGACAGTGCCATAACAACTCCTAAGTGTAAACAACCCAATGGCCCATCAATGGAGATTGAGCAATGGTATATCTTTATGACAAAATACTATAATGTAATTTAAAATAATATTTTGGAATCTTTTTTTTTTAAACTATAGTTATTTCAGTGTCACTTCAGGGCCTTTGCCCTGTCTGTGCCCAGCTCTACTACTACATACTTAATATATTTCTTAAATTGATTCAGTTTTTAAAACATATATTCCCATTTTATGTTCATCCTAAGCAATGATTTCATGGCATGCATTCAACGTGATGATTATATTTTTCAGTACACGTTAACATAAACAGATAACTATTAAAATAGAAAATGTTCAACTAAATATCAGCTAGAATCATCCTGAGTATCCCCAGTGGTACTCTTCCCACCTTTTGGAGGAAATCTGCTTTAGAAGAATATTTGCCGTTTGATCAAAATTTTGTAGAAATATGTGTGCGTATGTGTGTATGTATGTGTGTATGAAAAAGGTACATATATACCCCAATATGATAATAGCAGTTAGCTCTTTTGATATGGAATATGGTCTCAGATTGAGTTATGTATTTTTTTTTACAAGTGGCACCTTTACTTAAAAGTGATGATTAACTCAGTTGTGTTTTCTTTAATAACTTTGAGATAGAATTCACATAAAAAATTGATCCTTTCAAAGTAGAAAACTCAGTGATTTTTAGTATATTCACAGAGTTGTATACCATTAACAATATCTAATACTAGAACATTTTCATTACCCCAAAAAGAAACCCTGTACCTGTTAGCAGTCACTCCTGCATTGTCCCCTACACCCAGCTGTATCCATGAATTTGCCTATTCTGAAATTAAATATAAATGAAATCATAATATATGGCCTTTTGTGACTGGTTTCTTTCATTTAGCATAATGTTTTCACAGTTTTTCTGTGTTGTAGCATGTTTTAGTACTTCGATCCTTTTTATTGTCATTTTATAATAAAATCCAATGCCTGGATATACCATATTTTTGTTTATCCATTCATTAGTTGATAAAAATTTTTGCTAGTTCTACTTTTTGGCTATTATAAATAATTCTACTATGAATAGTTGTGTACCAATTTTATGTGGACATATGGTTTTAACTTTCTTAGGTAATCCAGGAGTAGAATTGATGAATTATACAGTAACTCTATGTTTAACAGTTTAAGGAACCACCACACTGTTTTCCAAAGTGGCTACACTATTTTATAATCCATCCCATCAGCAGTGTATTAGAATTCTAAGTTCTCCACATTCTTCTGAATACCTGTTGCTGCCTGTCATTTTGATTTTAGCTATCCTAGTGGATATAAAATGAGGTTTTGATTTGTATTTATTTCCCAGATAACTAAGAATGTAGAGCATCTTTTCATGTGTTTATTAGCCATTTGTATATCTTCTTAAGATAAATGTCTATTTAGATCTTTTGACTATTTTCCAATTGGGTTATTTTTCTTTTTATGTATTCTGTGTATGAGATCCTTATCAGATATATGATTTCAAATATTTTCTTCCATTCTTTGAGTTATCTTTTCATTTTCTCGATTCTGTTTTTTTGAAGCAAAAAATGTTTTAAATTTTGATTAATTCAAAATACATTTTCTGTTGTTGCTTTTGGTTTGGGTGTCATATCTAAAAGTCCATTGTCTAAACTAATGTCATAAAAATTTAGCTCTTATATTTAGGTCTATGATCCATTTTGAGTTAATTTTTGTATATTGTTTGTATATTGCTTAGTTCTTTTTCATGCAGATATCCAGTTGTCCAAACACCATTTGTTGAAAGCTATCTTTTCCCCATCATATTGTCTTGGCACCCTTGTTGAGAACAGTTGATCATAAATGTAATAATATAACTCTGTACTCTCAATTTTCTTTCATTGATCTCTATGTCCAGGCTTATACCAGTACCCCACTGTCTTGATTATTATAGCTTTGTAGTAAATTTTGAAATTGGGAAGTATGAATCCTTTAACTTTATTCTTCTTTCTAAATATTGTTTTGGCTACCTTAAATTTCCATATGAATTGTAGGATCAGCTTATCAATTTCTGCCTAACAAAAAGCAGTTGAGATCCTGATACAGATACATATTCTGATGTAGAATCTATAGACCACCTTAGGCAGTATTATCACCTTAGTAATAGTAAGACTTCTGGTTCATGAACATGGGATTTTTTGTTTGATTTAATTTCTTTCAATAATGTTTTGTAGTTTACAGTACATAAGTCTTATACTTCTTTTGTTAAATTTATTCCTAAGTATTTTATTCTTTTTGGTGCTATCACAAATGGATTCAGATTGAGTTTTACTTTCTCCTTCAAAATTTTAAAAAATTATTTACAATGATGGCATAATATCTTAATAGTCAGAAAGAATATGAAAAATAGCAATTTCAGCCTCAGAAAGATTTGGGAATTCTAGACATGGAGTTTCCAAGGATTTATTTTTTAATGTATAATTTTTTTCTTATAGTTTAACTTAAATAATTCATGTAGCCTCTAATGGAACTTGAGAAGTTAATTTCATTCTTAACTGCATGTTTAGCATATTGTAAAGATGCAAAGTACGAATTTATTACTTGTGACATGACAGATTTTAGGCAAATTGTTTAATGAAAATGAAAGACCTTTTGTTGGAAATAAGATCAGTAAACTCTCACTTTATAACTTTGAGTCTATGAAGCAATTCAAAATAAAGCAGAGAGAGAAGGGGTTGAGAATCTCAGTGAGAAGAGAAAAACTGCCTGTTTCCTTGGTCCAAATTTTGAATGCAGCTGTCTTGACAAAGAGATTAGCTGAATCAGCTGCTCATGCCTTGACCTCATGCCAGGCTGTAACTTACCTTTCTCTTGCAGGTTTATTACATTCTAGCTTTTAATCAGATCCATCCACCTAATCACCAAGTCCCTTGGAAATCTCCACTGGAAACCTCATCCAAAGACTTCAGCTTAAACCTGTCCTTTACAGGATAATTTGTTTGTTTGGTTGTTTGTTGGTTTTAACCAAATAGAACTTGCACACATTAGTGGTAGGGCCCATTAGTTATTAGCTCCTAGGTGTTTTAGTGAATATAGGACATGTTTGGTTGTTGTAGCAGCTCCAAAGAGTAAGGTCATTCATAACAGATCTAAAAGATCTCTCTGATCGTAAACAGTCTCCTACAGAAGATTAATACTTCCATATCTAAAATCACAGCTCCTGACAAGGAAAATTATAGGCAAAAAATATTGTACAAGGAGAACAAGAGCCCAGGTTCAATAGTTGTTCAAATGATCTCTTGGAAAAATATTGCTTTTATAACTTAAGACTCTCAGCCCTTACCTGAAGAAAGTATATACTAAAACTCAAAATTATACATATATATTTACACTTTTCTGGCATCACCCATGCTTCTCAGGAAGCTATGGCATGGATTGAGAAAGAAGTACATGAGAATTCAAACCCAGAAAGCACTCATCAATATGAGTGTTCCACAGCTTTTATTTTAGAAACAAATCCATGGTCCTCAACCACAAACAGAGAACAGTTACTATGCTATTAGAGTCCTTCTAACAACTGCCAGCCTTTGAAACAAAAACCTAGGAAATTGAATTCCTTTTCCTCAAAAGCTAGATTTGAAAAGTCTTGAATAGTGATTTCTCTACCCCTTTCTTTCATCATGAAAAGCAATAAGAAACTAGCTAGGAATGCAGCCAGCCCCACTGTGTTTTAAGACAGAGGTAAACAAGCCTGCTTACATACCTCTCTTTACACAAGATCCATAACTTTCTTTCACTACTAGAACCTGGCCAGAATTCTGCATTCCTTCAAGGATTGAGACTCTTTACACATCCAAATAATGTTAATCTCACCTCTCAAGAAAGGAAATTGAGTCAAAAAGGCCTGATAAGAAAGGTTAAGTTCTTCTACATGTCTTCCTGAGGATGAGCAAAAGGCTATCACAGTGTTTGAAAGCAAACTGAATAAAAGGGTCAAGGCTTTAACCAAGGTTATCCTCATGAAGTAGAATTTGTGCAATAACATTTTCATTAGTAGAAACTCACAGGCAAATTGTCCTACTCATCTCTCCCCAGGAAGCTTAACCCCAACCCTCCGCCAATCTCTTTCTCAGTAGTCACAGAACAATATCCTGTTCTGTGTCAACATGACTTCTTTGTAAGACTTTCCCTCTACATGATGGACGGATGGGCCCAAATCCTTCCCTTTACTGCTATGCTTGGCCCTGATAAGTTAGGTCTAGCCAGCTACAGGTCAGCAAATATAGAGCCATTTAAGGTCAAGTCCTGAAAGAGAAATATTGCCTTTTTTCCTGATACTGAAAGTGTCTAGGAAAGTATCTTCTGATGACAATTCATCTTGTCCTTAAATGAGGCAAAGGTGAACGTTCTGACTTTACAAAGTTTCTTTTAGACTTTAATATCCCCAGTTAAAGAATGCTCTATGTTTCAGAAATTTTTTTTCTGAATCATCTGAATCTTTACTTTCTCCTTCTATTGTTTTCAAGTTTCAAGACAGAGGAATTCTACTGGCAGCAAAAGCTCTGGCTATATTAATCTTTGCTCTCATTAGATGGTCAGATTGTAGAATATCAGGTGAACGTGATTTATTTTATCCAGATCACAAGAATGTACTCCTAATTCTGGTTCAGCTTCATGGACTATCATCACATATCAGACTTCTTTACTAATGGAAACACAGATTCCTTTAATGAATGGAATCACTTCAACAGTTTTCAGCATACATTGGCTTATGGAACACTTGTCGGACAATTGAATGGTAGGGTTGGCAATGGTTCTTTAAAATTTCATCTCCAGAATATAAGAAATAGTGAAGATTTATCTCTATTGGTAAATGTTTGCATGAATCAATAAGAACTAAATGAATGTTATGATGACTCACTGATGATGTACTGGGTGAGTTTGTTATGAACTTTACTTGAAACTCTAATCAAGGGTGAATATTACTGATTATTAAATAATCTTCACTTTTAAGTTTTTCTCTATTTTCAAAATTTTAAGCTAGATGGAAGGACACTGGTTGCCCCCTCAAACCTACCCTGACCAGTGGCAGGTGTTTATTAATAATTAAAAATGTTAATTAAATGAGTAAAAAATGAATGAATGAATGAATGCATGGGATAAAAAAAGAAAATTCTCATGGTATAATGCTAAATAAAAATAAATAATTTGAAATTATAGCTCTAATATTCTTGCAAATATATAAAAATTGAATATACTTACTGACAATATTAAAGGATATGACAAATGAAAACATTGATTTTGTCTTGTAATCAAATTGAAGGAATTTTTCATTGTTATATCTACTACTCTTATTGCAGCAAAACAACACTCTAAAAATTAATAAATCAGATTATATACAAAACTAAATATGTAGGATTATGAAATAAGAAAGCTAATAATATCACAAGAGACAATGTAAAGATTTAAAGCATGTTCTCAAGAGATCTACCTCACTGGATCTAACCAAAAATTATAGATTAGCTGAAGCCGAAGCCCATCTTGACCCCTTCTTTGGATAAACAGGCCGTCCTACATTTTAGTTTAATAAAGACTTTTAATAAAGAAAAGAAAAAAAGCTGGCAAGGTGAAAAGAAAAACAACATTTTACAAAACTGGATTATATAGACCTCAAAAGTAAGTATTAAGTTTAACTGTCAGGGCCAACAATAAACAGAAATACGAAGAGTATTTGCCTCTGGTGTGACTTCTGTGAAAAGGATACCAGGAGAAAGAGACTTTCTTGACTTCACGAATTCTTTCTCATGAATTTAAATCTCCCACAATCTCTTAACATTTGGTGGATCCCAGTTTTGACTCTGGAATATGTATGTGTATATACACATACATATATACACACACACATATATTCATTTTAAGCATCTGCTCCATTATCTAAAGTGAGAAGGCTTCCAGAAGCATAATAAGAATTGCTTTAGTCCCATCTTAATTTGGGTGGTTCTCAATTTTTGGTGACTGACAGTTTTGATGAGCACTCTCACAATTGTTTCTGTCTCCCTCATTATTATTATCATTATTATTATTTGCTTTTATTGGAATCTTATTGAGGTAATTTGGACTTGCATGTGGTTGTAAGAAATGATATAGAGATTCCTTATACACTTCGCCCAATTTCCTCTAATAGTAACATTTTACAAAAACTATAGTGTAATACCATAACCAGGATATTGATTTTGATACAATCAACTGATCTTACCCATATCGTATTAAGTTCTATACCATTTTATTGGTGGCCTCCAAGTTTTGCCAAATTATTTATTTTAATTTTCTCCTTAGATATAGTTCATTTAGGATATTTCAAAGTGCAATCTACCCCATATTTAACCTGGAATGTTCTGCATCTGCCCCACATTAGAGACTCATTGGTTTATTATTCATTCCTTCAATGACCTACATCAGCTTTCTTCTCAACATTATGAAAGTTGAATTTTCTTGGACTTAGATGAACATGAGTCATCTCTGGGTTAATCTGTTCCATTTGAGTATAAATTCCAGATTTTTCATGGTTTATTTGTTTATTCAAAAAGTATTTACTGGTTGGTGACTGAGTCCTTAAAGTAGTATTCTAGAAGCTTGGTGTACAGTGGGAAACAACAAACATGATATCTGCTCTCAGAAGACTTACAACCTACTAGACATCCAAGATTGTGCCAACAATAAACTGCTGGTATCAAGTGAGTAAAGATTAGCTAAAGGCTGGTCATGTGTTTTAAAAGTTCAATGTAATTTCCTCAATTGGCTTAACAGATAAAAAACTTTCATCTTGCCTCCCTGGGAATCCATATACCTGAAGAAATAGGAGCATATATTACAAGTGGCATTCAAAGAGAAATATTGCAGTAATATTCAGCTTTGACATTCAAAGGATTATGCAGCTGAGTATAAACCAAGCAATACTAAGATATTTCAAGTTCATTATCTTGCTCTTGTGTGGCATTGGCTAAGCTTGGAGGACCTAGTTCACAGAGTTCTAAATGGAGAGAAGATACTACTGTCATCCATTCCAACCAGGCCAGAAGCTTTAAGGTAGGATGATACAACAGGTAGAGCCTTAGGGAAAAACTAGAAAGAAACGAAGACTTCAATTTATACCACACATTCGAATTATGGTATGAATAAAGTTTGTACATTAACTAAACAAAAAATATAATCACTGTAGATATTAGACAGTTCCCAAAGTTCAAATGGACAAATCTCTTAGCCTCAGGTTAACTTATTCAGAATCTCAGAATATATTTTACAGCTAATGCTTTAGAGTCCACTCTTCTAAAACTCATTCTTCTACCCAGACTATGCTTAAGTTATTTTATGGTTTAAACTGCCAAATTTTTCCACCTGCTTCTTCCCAGTCCAAAACTCTCATCCATTCTTTGGGCAAGGATTTTCAAGCAAATTCACATTCATGTGTTTGAATTGATTCTAAGTGCTTTTGTGAGTAAAATCTGGCTTTGCACAGATATCCTGCTATCAACTGTTGTGCACAAATACAGTAGCCCCCCATCTGGACTAGCATATAAGTCAGAATACTAAATTTGCACAGCAGAATGTCGACTTTGCCACCTGCACACCTGTTATCTAAAGCATATGGCTCCCTTTTTTATCAACAACACAAAACATAGGCTCTTCAAGTACTCCTTAGAGATTGCAGTCCTGCCTCTGATCCAGCCCTTGGCAAAAGCTTGCTTGAAACATCTGATATGTGAAGGAGAGACTATAAGACACACTAACTGCACATTTCTTTAAGTACCTAAGTTAAAATATTTCCCTCTTCAATGTAAATATTTCAAAAACAATGTATCTGGACCCTCTCAGTAAGCCTCCCACAGAAGCTCTTGCATTAAAATGGATTATAATGGAGGTAAATACCTATTTACTTGCAGTTTATTTTGGCATTATTAGCAATTCTACATCTGATGAGCATATTTGAAAGCAGAGATGGGAGTGAAGAAAGCTATGTACCTTACACATTTGTGGAGCTGCCATACAGCCCTCAGTTGTCTATCTCTGAGCTTTTTTTTGTTAGAAATAAACTTCTAAATTATTCAAACCACTGTTATTTTGAGATTTTTTTGTTATATGCCATAGAGTCCTGACCAATAGCAATCCTAATAAACATTGTTTTGTTCATTACTTCGTTAAACAAATAATTTTTACAAACCAAAATATGCTAGGCACAATGCTAATTATAGATAGACAAATGGATAAAGTACGGTCTTTGAACCTAAAGAACAAGGAATTGATAAAAATATAATGCAGGTCACATATGTAATTTTAAATTTTCTAGTAACCGCATTTAACAAAAAGAACAGATAAAATAGATTTTAATTATTTATTTTTCTTAACAATATATCACAAATATTATCATTAACATTAAATCCATATAAAAATAAAATATTGATATTAACCCTTTATCAGATATAGGGTTTATGAAAATCGGAGAACCATTCCATGGGTTGCCTTATTTTGTTGATGGTTTCCTTTGCTATGCAGAAACTTTTTAGCTTGCTGTAGTCCCACCTGTCTATTTTTGCTTTTGGTTTTCATGCTTGGTGTTCCACATGAGAAATCATTGCCAAAACTAAATAAAAAAGATTTCCCTCTATATTTTCTTCTAAGAGTTTTACAGTTTCCAGTCTTATATTTAAGTCTTTAATCCATTTTGTGTTGATTTTTGTGTCGAGTAAGATAAGGGTACAATTTCATGTGGATAACCAGTTTTGCATGTGGATATCCAGTTTTTCCAACACCATTTTTTGAAGAGACTATCTATCTTATACTTATTGTGTATTTTTTGGCACCTTTGTCAAAGATCAGTTATGTAAACAGATAATAAGAATAAATGGTGGTAAATATTTCAGCAGAGACATTTACCAGATGATTTGGGTAGCACGAGATGTAAAGCCTACCTCTGTCTGGAAGTAAAGAGGAAAGGGTCATAGAGAAAAGGGAATTCATCAGGAGTGTAAAGAAAGATTAGATATTTGACAGCTAAATGAAAAGAATATAGGCAAGAGAAATACATCTCTTTTTTGAGAACTGTAATTTTTTGAGAATTGTAATTTTTAAAGTGAGAAATAGGACATGAATACAAAAAGTGGATAAAACATGACTGCATCACCCAGGTCAAGAAACAGACATTTTCATATCCCAGAAACCCACCACTCTTCTGGTGGTTTTCTGTCTCTCATCTATTAAAAGCAATAGTTTACTTCTCCCTTTCTTAACCTTACAGCATTATTTTCCTTACTGGTAGGCCAGGACCTCCAAAGTAACATTAAACAGTGTTGGTAATAGTGGTCTTCCTTGTCTTGTCCTTAACCTTAAAAGGAGAGCTTTCAATATACCACTATTAAGCATAATGCTTTTACTATTTATATTTGTAATTTTTATGTATAAATACACATTTAAAATTATTACACTTTCTTAATGAATTTAAGCTCTTTATTTTTTGTGATGACTTTTGCCTTAAGGTTTACCCTGTCTGACATTATATAGTTAATGCTTGCATATCTTTTCCATATTTTTCGTTCTGCTATTTTATAGCTTTATGCTTTATACATGTGTCTCTTATAAATATTACATATACTTAGAATTTGATTTTTTATCCTGTCTGACATTTTTTAATATTTTAATTGAAGTGTTTAGTTCATTTTATTTAATGTAATTACTCATATACTTTGGGTTTGAGTTTAAATCTATCATCTTATTATGTTCTTTCTATTCATCTCAACTATTCTTTGTTTTATTTTCTTTCTTCTTGCTTACTTTTGGACTGATTGATTCTATTTTATTATTCCCTTTCTTTTCTATTATTAGTTTCTATTATTTTAATGGTTTCCTTAGAAATTATATTAAGAGCCTATAATAGTCTCAAATCAAATATTAATTAGTACATTTCATTTCTCTAAGAAGTACAAGAATCTTACAATACTTTAGTTTTATTTATTTTGCTTCCAATATATGTGTGTTATTTTTGTTGTATTTACATGTGCATAAAGATTCCACAAAACAAAATTCATTTTTTTCTAGATCAGCAACCACCTTCAGAGCTAAAGTATCTTTGATTTTAAGCTTACCTCTCTGTATTTCTGGCTTCTTGACTTCTAAATTTGGTCTAAAACTTTCTCATTCTCTCATTAAATCTTCAGTACCTTTAAATATTTTCTAAATCAATAAGTTAAATCCAATTAGGAAGCCATCAAAGTTTAAATTAAAGATGATAAGATGGGATGACAGGGAAATATTTAAGAAAGATTAATAAAGGACTAGTTTGGGTCCCAGTTTATGTGAAAGATAAGTGTTCCTTCTCTTATGATCTGCATCTTACATACTTCCAAGGCTGCTAGAAAAAAATTATCTTTCTATCCTAATTTGTCTGTTTCTTTTCCTCAGGTTAAAAAATAAAATAATTTCACTTTCTGTGGGTAGCTAGGAGCACAATTTAATGCTCAATTGATCACTTACATAACTTCTGTGTCTTAGTTTCTTTGTATTTTAAGATGGCTTTTTTCAAGGGTTAAATTTTCTCAGTTATTTTTGAAAATAAACAAGAAAAAATAATTAATACATTTTAAAGTAGATTGGTTGATAAAACTGAGTTTCGTAATTTTTGTTAAGGGTTGTAATTTAACAGTTCATTCAAGCAACATATATATTATATGAATATAGTTGCATGAATTTGGGGGAATCATTATGTAATTTTTAATTTAATTTTTATTTTGTCCTCTGCTCTACTATTCTCTACTTGGGGGTTCTGCTCACCTGAGGAGATAATTACTTTTGAACTCTTCTGTTTCTTTTTATATGTACCACAATATTTTAAAATAATAGGCTTATGCTACCATTTGCAATCTTTACATTTAAGTACTAATTGTTGTCTTTCTTTTACAGAGATGAAAATTAAGCTGTCTTACAATCTCTTTCATGTATATATGTGTGCAAGTGTGTATATATATATATATATATATACACATATATAAAACTTTCTCTTCCTTCCTATTCCCAATAACAGTTATGATTATGTTAAAATTGTTCAGATACCAAATGTGATATAAATATATTGATTTTCTTAGACAAATTTTTGTTTCTCCTAGTATTTATAATTGCCTTAATGTTTTCATGTACTTTTCTGTATACTATGACTTTTTTCCTAAGTACTTCTGTACAGATGTAAAATAAATGATCTTAGCATGAGCAAACCATAAGAAATTGTAACCATTCTATTTTTTTCCTCTTTAATATATCTCTTGGAACTTTGTAACCTCTTGATTTAATCTGAACTCTGAGTCCTTGATTCCGATAGCTTTTATTCTGGACCTTCTCTTCATTGCAACACTAAGAAGTCTCTTTGATCCTGTGTTGCTCTCCTGTTGCCTGGATCTACTCTCTTCCTCTTTATTGGTCTACTCTCTTGCTTGGGTGGAACACCTCCTATCACTTCATGAGGAAGGAGATGTGAAAAATAGATTTCTGAAAACTCGTATGCCTCTAAGTGTTTTAATTTTCTTCTAGTACTTGGCTAATAATAGGTTCATTTTGTAGAATTCTAGCTTGGACTAATTTTTCTCAGAATTTCCAAAGTACCATTCCATTATTTTAGAGCTACCTATTTTGCTGTTCCAAACCCAGCTTTATATGATTACTGATCATTCGTCTTTGACCTTCTCTTTCCCCTAGTAGCCTTTAAGCTTGCTCTTTATTCCAGGTTCTAGAATTTCACAATTATGTAAATCGATGTGAGTCTTTTTTTCTTCATTCATTTTAGTGCTCAATGAGCCCTTTAAATCTGTAAATAAATCTTTTTTCAGTTCTTGAAATTTTTCCTATATAATTTATTGGATAATATCCTCTTTTCATTTTTCATTCTCTCTTTTTAATCTATTTAATTTCCTAATTTTCTCTTCAACTTTTCATATCAATTTCTTTTATTGTACTTCATGAAAGATTTCCTCAAATTTACCTTCTAAGCATTCAATTGAATATTTTATTTCTGTCGTCTGTTACAGTTTTCAAAAATAATATTGATTAAGTTTCACAAACATTTATGGAGTATTTACTATTTGTAAGTTCCCGAATTTTGGACTGGTTATGTGTTTAAGGAGGAAAACAAATATGAAAATATCTCTCAATTCAAAAAGCTTATAATCTATAAACATATACATAAGTATCTATAAAAGAAGAGCTATATTTGAGCCAACAAATCTGAAAGTAGAGAAGGAAGAAATGTGATCAGTATTATTCTCATTTCTAAACCAGAAGTGCAACCAATGAGAATATCAGCAAGTTAATTTAAAAATATTACTAATGAAAGCTGATAAATTTTCCATCAGATTGACACTACCCAAGACAAAATTTTGATTGACATTAATTCAGTATTCTAATATATGTCTCAGAGTCTATGATATATAAAATGAGCATAAAGTTAAATTCTGGAGAAAATATATTCCATCCTGTTGCAGAATATTTTGAGATCAAATAGTAGAGCTCTTTAAAAAGTATATAGGATGTTCAACTACTGGCACACCCTACATGAAGAGATCACTCAATTGGTTTTTATCCTGGTTAAAAAAAGAATCCTCTAACCAAGGTCACATATGGGATTATTCACAAGTCTTAAATCTAGTAATAGAATGGATAATGGAATGGATAATAGAATGGAAGGCAAGAAGAGATAGTTCACAGTTTTGATTCAAGATGTTTAAGCAGCATTTATAATAGAGCAACATAAAAGAATTGCTATTTGACACAAACAGCAGGGGACTTCAGTCCACCTCCCAGCAATAAGGAAGCAACGCAGGGTTCTAGAAAAGGAATTTGGAAGACAGGGCTGTGTTGCTCTGAGAGAACCCACTCGAGTAAATGGTGGTTTTCTTATTTTGCTCCCCATTTATTGATATATAATTGACATATAACATCATGTAAGTTTAAGGCATACAAAGTGTTGATTTAATACACATATATATTGCAAAATGATGAGCACCATAGAGTTAGCTAACACCTCTATCAAGTTGCATTATCACTATTTCTTTTTTTGAGAACATTTAAGATTCATTTCCTTAACAAATTTCAAATACATAATAAAATATTATCAACTATAATCATTAGATCCCCAGAGCTTATTCATTTTATAACTGGAAATTTGTATTCTTTGACAAACATCTCCACATTTCTCCCACACCCTAGTGCCTAGTAAATGCTATTCCGCTCTTTTGGTTCTATAAGCTCAGTTCTTTTAGGTTCTCTATATAAGTAATATCATATAGTATTTGACTTTCTCTGTCTGACTTATTTCACTTAATACCCACAAGGTCCATTCATGTTGTCACAAATGGCAGGATCGCCTTCTTTTTTATGGCTGAATAATATTCATTCATATATATATATATCTCTCACACTTTCCATATATATATATTACACTTTCCTTATCCATTCATCCACTGACAGACACTTAGGTTGTTTCTTTATCTTGGCTACTGTGATAATGCTGCAATGAACATGTGAATCATCCAGTGTGTCCACACTCTGTATGCTACCTGCCCATTAGTCAATGAGTAGTCATCTTGGTTCTCAGATGGGTTATCAGAGAGAGATTTGATGACATTCCCATATCTTTTATTACAGTTTATTATTATAATTGTTCTATTTTATATAATTGTTCTAGTTATTTTTGTTAATCTCTTACTGTGCCTAATTTATAAATCAGACTTTATTATTCATATGTATGTGTATGAAAAACCAGTACTGTCCATAGTTTCAGGCATATACTGAATATCTTAGAACATATATATATATATATGGACAGTACTGAACCGTACAATGACCGTATCAATTTATATTGCTCCCCATTTATTGATATATAATTGACATATTATATATATATATATAGTTCAGTACTGTCCATAGTTTCAGGCATATACTGAATATCTTAGAACATATATCTAATGAATAGGGGGAACTACTATAGTTCTAGTTTTAATTTTTTCAGGAACCTCCATACCATTTTTTACAATGACCGTATCAATTTATATTCCCACCAACAGTGCACAAGGATTACCTTTCTCCACATCCCTTCTAGCACTTATTATCTCTTGTCTTTAAGATGCTAGCCATTCTAACTAACAGATGTGAGGTGATATATCATTGTGGTTTTGATTTGCATTTCCCCAATGATCAGTGATATTAACACCTTTTCTTGTATGTGTTGGCCATTTACATGTCTTCTTCGGAAAAATGCTATTCAGTTCTTTTGCCTGATTTTTAATCGAATTATTTCGGTTTTTTGCTATTGAGTTACATGAGTTCTTTATATATTTTGGATATTAATTTCTAATTAGATATATGGTATGCAAATATTTTCTTCCATTCCATAGATTACTTTTTATTTTGTTGATTGTTTATTTTTCTGTGCACAAGCATTTTACTATGATGTAGTCTCACTTATTATTTTTTGCCTTTGTTTTTGTGCTTTTGGTGTCATATCCAAAAATCGTTGCCAAGATCAATGTCAAGGAGCTTCTTCCCTATATTTTCTTCTAGGGGTTTTGCAGTTTTAATTCCTATTTTTGTCTTTTCAAAGTGTGTGTGTGTGTGTGTGTGTGTGTGTGTGTGTGTGTTCTTTACATTACCAAGCAATTCTCTGACACCAGCTGGGTGTCCCATAATTCAACTCAATTCAATTCTGATATTACTTTTCATGCCTCAGGGTCCAGAAGGGAAAGCTAGTTGAAAATGGTGGATGGGGACATTGTTTTGTCTGCAGATGTAAAAGATGCTTTCTCAAGGGATGTACTGGCATTTGACATTGTTAAAGAAAGCCAACTGTTCTGTGACTACAATTCTCACTTGAACTTTTCAATTTCAAAGACCCCTCATCATCAGGTGCAAGTCTTGGCAGTAACCGTAAGTGGTACAACATATATCTATATTAGGCTTATGATTATGATCTATAGCACTGTGTCTGTGTTATAGCAAACCCAAGTTCTGTCAAGAAATAAGCCTTCAGTAGGGCTGTGGACAGCACAATGAGGAGTGTTTCTGCATGCTTAAAATAAATGTGTCATAGCAACCCATTTCCTTGGTTTAACTTATTCAAACTTCGATAAGCTCTATCCAATCAGCTGTGTGACAATTAGCTGGTTGCATACTATAAATAACTGAGTAGTTTTGTGTTTAATAGATTTCTTCCTTCAAAACATTATCTTTGTCTTAATTGCCTAACACAGTGTCTGGCAAAGCATGGGTTCTCTGTAAATACTTGCTGAATGAATGAGCTCTAAGAAGTGTCAGACTAAGCAACTTAATTCTATCTTCACTATCTGCTGCACTAAAAATCTCCTTGGCTGATTCTATATGACACTTAGGAGACCTTTCTTGCTTTTTATATTTCATTTCTTCAGTTACTATTGGATCCAAAGAAAAAAAGCTGAAATAGTACCTCAGTAAATATTTACGGAACATCTACCATGTTCATGTCGAGGTTGGGGAAATAAAACTCTAAGACAATTTTTTTTTTCCTACAATAGGTTATAGCCTCTAAGAAAATGTACACACAAACACATGATCAGAATTACAGGTCTCTAACTAATAAATGCATCCATATGCAATTGGTATGCCACATATATTATAGAAGGGGTACAAAATAAGTACCCCTTTTGTTTAATGTAAATATTGTTCAATGTTGAGACTAAATGACTCTACGCTCTCCCTGACCATGAGTGACAGTCTCTTCCCCAGTACTTACCTAACTAAGTACTTCCAAAAAAATCTGTGGAGTTGCTATGCTGGGTAGTCTCCACTTGCCCCTCTCCCAAACTATTTATTTTTGTCTGCCTGCTCTGAGCCCTAGGAGCTGACTTCTCTTCATACCACTGACTTCATCACTCAGTCTCCATGGTCCACTGGCTTTTGGTTGGGTTGGGCCAATAGGAGGTACTGGCAGGAGATGAGGAGTACAGAAAAAGAATGGAGTGCTTATTTACCATTTCTCCCTGCCTGGGAACTGTTCTGATAGCAGCTGCATCTCTCTTGACTAGAAATCCTTTCTTGAGACCCACTGCTGTAACCACACAAGACTCAAATAACACTATTCATCTTTTTCTCCTATGATAGTTGATTTATGTGTCAACTTGACTGGGTCACTTGGTACCAAAACATTTGGTTAAGTATTATTTCTGAGTGTGTCTGAGAGGATGTTTTTGAATAAGGTTAACATTTAAATCAGTAGACTGAGTAAAGAAGATTGCCCACCTCATCCAATCTTTTGAAAGCTTAAATAAAATAAAAGCTTGAGTAAGAAAATTCTTTCTCTCTACCTGTCTCCAAGCTGGGACACCAGTCTTCTCCTATCCTTGGACTCAGAATAGAACTAGAACTTACATCATCAGCTGTCTTGCTTCTCAGGCCTTCAGATTCAAACTGCAACTCGGATCCATCAGCTTTCCTGGGTCTCTAGCTTATCAACTGTAGATCTTGGGACTTGTCAGCCTCCATAGTTGCATGAGCCAATTCTTTATAATATATATGTATTTGCATACATACATACATACATACTTACGTACATATCCTGTTGGTTCTTTTCCTCTGGAGAACACTAACACTCCCCTTCAGACCTAGAGATGTAACAGCTTCCCACTGTTGTCAGCCTCAGTGCCTTAACATTACTTGTTGGTTGTTTTAGCCCTGCCCACACCTCTGTAAACAATCCCTTCAATAAAGTTCCTCAGAATCCCATTTCAGTGTGCCATCTGTTTCCTGCCAGAAGCCTGACTAAAGCAGTTGCTTATAACCATCTTCTCGTTTACTATACCAGCTGGGAGGACACTGGAGTTCAGATCCCAATGTCTTCCCAGCTGGTATAGTAAATGAGAACTTCAAAGGTACTTTAAGGTCCACTGCCAAAACTGCTGGCTTCCAGATACTCCCACCCACTAAGTCAGCTTTGCTAAATAATGCCCCCCCCCACCTTTTTTTTCACTCAGGTGAAGGCTTGATGCATATAGAAAATGAAGTTGGATAGTTTACATAATACAGTGGAATTCTCTAATATGGGAGTACTGAAGAAGGAACTGATGTGTAAATATTTTACTCTATTTGAATAGAGAATGATAACAGGTTACTCCTACCCAGAACTGCCTATTCTGTTTTAATCTTTTATGAAAATAAGACAGTAAGGTGAAAGACAGTAAGATGTAGCTGAAATAATTCTTTTTTACTGTGTTTTATATACATTATGGATCAGTCATTGGTCCATTAGTTTTATATTCCAGCGACTTTATTAACATTATTTATTAAAGAAAACATGCTCTTTGTTCCAAAGAACTGACACTTTTGTTATGAGATTTCTCTTGTATCACTATTTTTTGTATGTCCAGAGTAGTATCTTTATTTTCACAATAAGACCTTTATCTTATTTGTCATTTTATCTCCAAAGCTATAACCATACCAGTACATAAGGCACTATATGCAATTATTAAATGAATGAAAAAATGAATAAATGACAATAAACCTTGAAAAGTAACTTATTTGTAAGTTGAGAACTACTGAAGCTACTGATGCCCGTTGAGTGGCACAAGATAATGCCATTGGACTCCTCTCTCCTTACTATAAAGAGTCCTGTCCCTCACCTCTTTCCAGGCTCTTTCCTACAGATTACACTTTTTTTTTTTTTTTGGAAGGGAAAAATGAAGGCAACATTCTTCCTGATTTTTGTGGGTTTTCCCTAGGCAAAGTATCTGAATAATTAATTCTCAGCAGGCCGAACAATCTATACGTGATCACTTGCCACTCCTTTGGCTTATAGAGTTAAACAGAAGTAGATATTTGTTAAGTCTTAGGTGGAGATGCAGAGAATTCTCACAATTTTTTGGAGCTATCCCTCGTTGAATTTGAAATACTTTCAAGTATTAGTAGCCATTAATAAATCACAAAATTTGGGAGATAACACAGTAAGAGTTAATTCCTACTCATTTAACAATCCAATGAAGGTTTCCTGGTGGGTGGGCAGATTTTCTTCAGTGGTGATTCAGGAACCCAGGCTCCTTACATATCATGGCTCTTCTACCCATAGGGCCTGAGCCCTCAGAAACTAACAGCCCACTGGAAAAGAGTATGGAGAGTGTCCCATGAGAGGTTCTAGTTGACAAAGTCTGCTTATATTTCATCACGGGGAGCTCTGTCATATGACTGCACTTAAATCCAAAGAAGCTGGGAAACTTGGGCCCCAGCCAGGCAGCTCTTCTCAGTGACAATTGTTCACATTTTTTTTCTGTGAGCAGTGAGCTGACTCTGTCACAGGAAGTATGGCCACAGAGAACATAATCCCAAATAGAATTCACTTGGAGTGAGGCAAGAAGCAGGAATTGAATCTGAAACTAGGAGTATGAAGTATCTTCAGTACCCTGTCTGCACAAGTCCTGCTGTTGCTGTTGTTATCTCTTGTGTAAGTAGGAATTCCAGATGTTTGTCCTCCCAGAATAGAGAAGGCCTAGACCGGGAATACCAGTCATTTCCTTCCTTCCCCACACATTTTTCTTGGAGAATTATCAACTTTCTCTTTCTAATACAGTCTCACATATGGACCTGACTGAGTAGCAATGGATCCTATGTCTTATCTCTTCCACTCCTGGTCACAGATAAATAGAACAGGGTTGGACACCAATCCAAGCTAAGTTAATCAGATACTCTCCCCCAGGAATTAGGAATTGGAATTCAAAAATACTTAATTGGTCTATGTTAAATTCCCAGGTGAGATAAAGCTGGGATTGTCCATCTCTGTTTCAGCCTGTGTTGCTGATGCTCAGAAAGTTGACCCAGGCATGGGGGCACAAAGAAACTTAAAGATTCAGAGAGAGTAGCATTGAATCCTGACACTCTATCTCCTGATTCTATTTCTCAGGCTTAGCATTTTCATAACTTTCCAAAAAATATCATTTTGAGTTGGAGTTAGCTTGGGTGAGTTTAGTTCTTTGAAAATCAATTAGTTCCTAAATTTATTTCTACTTGGTTGCAGAGGCCTGTTTCCCTGAGGATAATAGTGGAGCATAATTGTCAAGTAAAGCCCATCTATAGAATTTATTACTAAACCGCAGATATAGGACCCATTCTATGTCCAAGCCTCCAGAACGTTCCAGGGATGGCACAAAAAGATGAAACTCAGAGATAAACACAGTACCAGTTGCAAGCCAAATACCAAGTCCTGAGAGCTTTCTCTGGATAATGTGGAAACCTAGGTAAAGTGAAATCGTAGGTTCCCTGAAAGGTTCTTCAAGACCAGAGGCTAAAGAGTCTAGAATGTTCTTCATGATTATGCAGGCATTGCTTGTGTGATAGGCAGAAAATGACCCCCAAAGATGTCCATGTCTTAATCCTTGAACCTGTGAATGTTACTTTATATGGAAAAAGGGACTTTGCAGATGTGATTAAATTAAGAATTTTGAGATTGGGAGATTATTCTAGATTATCTGGGTCGGCCTTATGTAGTTATAAGAGTTTTTATAAGAGGAAGGCAGGAGGAACAAGAAGGCAGGAGAGATGAGACTTACAACCCAATTCAGACATCAGACCTTGAGAAGCAAGAGAATAAATTTGTGTATTTTATGCGATAAAATCTATAGTAATTTGTTATAGTACCATTAGCAAACTATTATACCTAGTAAATGATAAATAACAGCTTTTTAATAACTCCTTGAATATCATTTTAGGATGAACTCAACATGGATGTGAAAAAATGGACCCTATATTTCCCAGAATTTTATAGAGGGAGGAGAGGAACCTACTTCTCCAAATGGTTCTTTCAAAATCAGGTTTGGGTGAGGGTGTGGGTGGTGGGGTTTGTGTAGGAGGAGAATACAGAATAAGTCTGCAATTCCAAAAACACTGAATTGGGAAGAGAAATGGGTCCCATATAGACTGTTCCTTTATAAGAGACAAGAGGGTTAAGAGGCAAACATGACCTCTTAACCAGGTATATTAACCTTCTAAAATAAACAAAGCTCTCCCTTTGAGCTCTTTAACCGCTTTTGTAGAGCATATGTGGGTCACTAGTCCTGTCTTTATCTTCTCCTCTTTTTAATGAAAAAATCTGCTTGTCACCTGGTTGTTAGTAGGAGTCTGTGCTTGGAGATGACCAGGGATTGATTGACCTATTGGAGTGTTTTCAGTCTCTGAGCATCCAAACTTTGCAAACTGAGATGATGGTCTTATGCACACTATAAATGCCTTTTCTTAGAAAAATAAAGAATACACTCAGATCAAGTATAGCTTCTTTTGCAGATAACTCTCCATATTAGACAACGATAACTATTGGTTTTTAACTTCTCAGTAAGATTTCCCTTCATCTTCTTCGCAAAGTCTGCTTCTTGCCCACAGGGGTAGGCATGTGAACCAAGCTTGGTTAATCAGAGTCCCTCCCTAGGACTGATACACTAACATTGGAATTGCTGACAGTGACAATACAACCTGGGGTTATCTTCCTACCATATTAGTTGAGACTGTCCTTAAAATGCCACTAAGCAGAGACTAGAGTAAATGACAGAAAAACAGAGCAAGACAACACTGAGACATGGCATTGAGTCCCAAGTGTTAATCCCTATATACCTGCCTACAGATTTCTCTTCGACCCTGTGAGCTAACACAAAATTCTTTTCAGCTGTATAGAACAATTTATTCCCTTTTTGCTTCAGTTAGTTTGAATTGTGTTTCTGATTCTTTTGAGAACTAAATGAGCACTTATGATTATATTAGAAAAGATGTCAGTGCATAAAGGTTAAATCCTATTTCAGTAAATTTCAGAGAACATAGTTTTTAGTCAGAGAGAACATATTTCTTACGATTCTTTTAACATTTCTTAAGATTCGTGTGGTGGCCCAGGATATGGTATATCTTGATGAATATTCCTTCTGCACTTGAAAAGAATGTTGATTCTGCTGGTGTTGTAGGATAGTGTGTTCTGTAAATGTCAGTTAGTTCAAGCTGGTTAATTGTGTTGCTCTAATCTTCTAAACTCTTACAGATTCTCTTCCTACTTGTTCTACCAGCTATTGAGAGAAAGGTGTTGGAGTTCCTGACTATAATTGTAGATTTGCTCATTTCTCCTTGCAATTTTATCAGTTTCACTTTACGTGTTTTGCTGTTATGAAGTGCATACACATTTAGGATTCTTATATCTTCTTTAATAAAATGATCCCTTTGTCATTATGGAATGTTTCTCTTCATCTCTCATAATATTTTTTGTTCTAAAGTCTATTTTGTTGTGTGTTAATATAGGCTATCTGTACAGGTTTAACTAATATTTTCATGGTTTATCTGTCCCATGCTTTCTCTTTTGACCTATATATACTTTTATATTTAATGTGAATTTCTTATACATAGCATATAGTTGGGTCTTCTTTTGTGAACCTGCCTGACAATCTCTGCCTTTTAAGTGGAATGTGTAGACCATTTAAATTTAATGTAATTTTTTATTTTATTGGGTTTAAATCTGCTACTTTGTTATTTATGTTCTGTTTGTCTCATATGTTCTTGTTTACCTTTTTCCTGCCTTCTTCTTGATTAACTGAGTATTTTTCAAGATTTCATTTTATCTCCACTATTGCTATCCTCCTTTGTTTGATTTTTTTAGTGCTTGCTCCAAGGGTTATAATACACATCTTTAACTTATTGAACAATATTATACAACCTCATGTATAATATAACAGCCTTACAATAGTATACTGCTATTTCTACCCTCCTCTCCTTTATACTACTGTTGTCGTACATTTTTGACTTCCATGCTGTCGTGTGCAGCAAAATGACGTTTTGGTCAACAACAAACCGTGAATACAGCAGTGGTCCCTTAAGATTATAATGGATTATAAGCAAAAAGTCTGTTTTCAATGTTGAAGGAAAAGGTTGGACCTGACTCAGATGTTGAAATTACTGCTAGCTCTTGGTAGTTTAAATAGACAAGGAGGCTCAGCATACCGTCCACCTGCCCTGCATCCACCCACAGCTTGGGCCAGGTGTTGGTGAGGGAGCAAGGAGAGAGGGCTGGAGGAGGGCATCTCTGGATCCTGCCCTACTCCCACCCTTGCCAGCCCACACCCGCCCCTGCACATACATGTGCACATGTGTGCGCAGAGACACACACACATGCACATATACACATTTACTTTCTTACTCTGTTTCTCATTATCTCCTTTTCCTCCCAGTCATGTCCCATTCTCACTCTCTGTCTCTGTCTCTGTCTCTGTCTCTGTCTCTGTTTCTGTCTCTCTCCTTTTTTGTCTCTCTCTCCCGCTTCTTTCTTTTATTATTTCTTGTCTCAGGCTTTATCTCTCTGGGTGTCTTTAAATCTCTGCTCATCCTTTTTCTATCTTTTTCTTCATTCTCTCTCTCCCTTCCTTCCTCCCTCCTGACAACAGCACCTCCCTCTATAGCCCTTCCTTTGTCACCGCAATGTGCATGTGTGCAGTGTACACAAACACACACACACACACACACCATCTTTTATACCATATTTTCATTCTATTTTTTCTATGGTTAGATACGGTTAAATACACAAATACCATTATGTTACAGTTTCTCACAGTATTCAGTTTAGCAACATGCTGTACAGGTTTGTAGCATGGGAACAACAGGCTATACCCTATAGCCTAAGTGTGTAGTAGGCTATTTCATCTAGGTTTGTGTAAGTGCACTCTATGATGTTCACACAATGACAAAATTGCCTAATGATATGTTTCCCTAAATGTATCCTCATTATTAAGTGATACCTGACTTCATATGTTATTAAACACAAATATATATATGTATTGTTAATTTAGCTTTAAAAAGTCAACAATCTCTTAAAGATACTTTAAAGTAATAAGACACTGTTCTTTATAATTACCCACATATTTTCACTTCTCATACTCTTTATTCTTCATTTTTGTGCATAGATCCAAATTTCCATCTAATTTCCTTCTACCGAAAGAACGTTCTTTAAAATTCTTGTAGTGCAGTTCTGTTGACAATAAAAAGAAATCCCTCAGCTTTTGTTTGTCTGAAAAGTCTTTATTTTGCCTTCATTTTTTTGAAAGGTATTTTTCTGAGTATAGAATTCTAGGTTGACAGTTTCTTTTTAGTATTTTAAAGATATTGGTCCACTCTCGTCTACCTTGAATTGTTTCTGACAAGAAATCTGATATCATCCTTATTTTGTTCTTCTGCACTTAATGTGTCTTTCTTTTTTCCTCTCTGGTTGTTTTTAGGATTTTCTCTCTATCCCTTCTATCACCAATTTTAAGTGATTTGCTTTTAATGTTCCCTGGTATAGTTTTCTTCATGCTAGGGTTTATTGTGCTTCTTGGATCTGTAAGTTTATACTTTCCATCAAGTTTTGAAAAGATTAAGCTAACTTTTCTTAAAATATTCTCCTATTCTTTTTTCTTTCCTCTCTTCTGGGACTCCAATTACATGTATGTCCAACTTCTTGAAAGTTCCTATAGGATACTGATTCTTTGTTCACTTTTTGGGGCTTAAAAAAAAATCTCTGTTTTATTTTAGAAGTTTCTATTGCTATGGTTCCAAGATCACCACAACATCTAATCTATTATTAATTCTATTCACTATAATTTTTATCTCAAGTACAGTATTTTCCATTTCTAGAATTTCCATTTAGTTCTTTTTTCTTTTCTTTCTCTCCTCATCATGTTCATGTTTTCCTTAATATTATTGACCATATTTATAAGATTTATAATAGCTGCTTTGATGTCCTTGACTGCTAATTCCATCATCTCTGTTGTTCCTGGATTGGTTTCATTTGATCACTTTTTTCTTTTTGTTATGAGTCATATTTTCTGCTACTTAGCCTGTTAATGTTCTTACCGAATGCTAGACATAGTGACCTTTACATTATTGGGTGCTGGATTATGTTGTGTTCATTTAGTGTGGGACTTTGTTCTGGTATGCAGTTATGTAACTTCAGATCAGTTTGATCCTTTTAAGGCTTGCTTTTAACTTTGCTAGAACTTAGTCTAGGGCTTACTTAGCCCCATTGCTAGGGAGAGCACTCTGAGCTCTGTACCCAATGCATCTCTGGATGTCTCTCCTTCTCTCCCTCCCTCTTTCTCTCCTACAAATTGTAGCTGCCTTACCTTCCCTGAAGTTCAGACTCTGGCTTTCTTAACTCAAGAAGACTGTCAGGTTGTGTTCAGGTTTCTTCTCTCTGCTATGTCCTGGAAACTGCCTTTAAGTAATAAACTGCAACAATCATAGGACTTATTTATTTGTTTGTTTGTTTTCCTGCTCTACAGATCACAGTCCTGCTCAATCTGGTTTTCTAGTCACAGCAGAAAGGAATATTTTGTTCATCTTTCTTCCTTCTTTTTTTTTTTTAAAGGTTTCCCTGACCGGGAATCGAACCTAGGCCAGCACAGTGAAAGCACCGAATCCTAGCCACTAGACTACCAGGGAGCCGCGAAGCTTACTCATCTTTCTTAAGCAGAAGTGAAGTTCTTCTACTATATTTTGGTTGTGCAATCTATTCAGGTTTTTTTTTTTTATGGTAATGATGATTTTTCTTTTGCATGATATTTCTCATTACATTCAGATGTGCAATGAAACTGGTCTGTAGTTCTTTTGATCTCACAGTACTGATGAGCAGTAAAAGATGGGAAGGATCAGAGACTAAATTTTAGCTTAATTTGGATGAATCCCTTTATTTTTAACCATCTTTAGTTTTAAATGCATTTCTTGAGGACAGTATTCTTTCGAATTTTCTTTTTTACGTTTTTAGAATCTTTGTCTTCCTAAGCTTAAGCTCTCTTTGTCCTTTATATATTGGCATAATTGATATCCTAGTTTTACTTGTTATTAACATTAAGTTTTGTTTTTTAGGGCTCCTTGCTATAGTTACTTTAAAAACTTTTTATTATTATGAATTTTTTATTGGTTATGATTTCAAAGCATACATCATACTCTTAAACCTGATACTTTCCCAAGGGTTTATGGGTGATGAGTTTTTATTCATAAATAAGGAATTCTGTTGTTAAATAAGTTTGGGAAATTCAGAGTGAAGTAAAGTTAAAAATGCTTTTTACTGTAGTTCTTATAACTTTTAACATGTTCCAATATTTTGGATATGTTAATATTCAAAAGTAAAATACAAGGTATGTCAAATATATTTGACCATAGAATCCCTTTTTCAAAAACCTTTAGTGAAACAATCGTTCTATAAAAACTATTTGAGAAATGTTAGGCTAGTGGTTAACATCGAAAATTTTTACACCTATATTTATGTAAATGTTAGTAAATTAAAAGTACCTCTTTGTTGCTTGTGGTAAGTATTCTTTGTTTGCTCCACAGGTCCATTTTCCATTCATTTTCCACCTGCTCAGGAACTCAGAGGCTATCTTCTATGGACTTCTGCCAGTTTCCCTCATTCTCAGTCTCTCAGTTGGGGTTCAGGCAATGGTAGGCTCTGGAAGAAGATGGGGAGGCTGTGAGAAAATAGTCCAAGGTATTTACTCTCCTGATTCACTTCCTAAGGGCCATGGGTTGGCAGTGCTGTGCTCTTCTCTTGTGGCTCCCAATAGGGAGCCAATTCCACAGTTACTGCTACAGTTACAGCTGTCTCTAAGTTCCAGTAACCATTCCTTACCCTTACCTTTTCAGGACTGGGAGCTGGTAACAATTACCTGCTGTTATCACTGCCACGGTGCTTCGTGATCTCTTGCCGATTCCACATAATCTTGTACAAGAGTTATGATAAATTGTTTCTTCATTAAACTCTCCTCAATTATACCATTTGAGTGAGTTATCTGTTTCCTATTGGTTTCCAGATTTACATACTGTCTACTATGTGTAATATTCAAATTAACTCAAACTATCTCATCTCCTCTCTCATTTCAACAATTTTTGTTAATTATTATGGAATTTAGATGTGATTTCATAGTTTTAATTTATTATTAACATTTATTTTATGTCGAGCATTCTGTCTGTAGAAAATGTTAATGACATTTGCATTCCACTTCTTCAGTCATTAATATTATTTAGAATAACTTTTGTTTAAATGGTTTTAAGGCTCATTTTTAATGCTTTTATACTAGGACTTCTCTGTTCTTGAACACTTTGCTTAATCATTCAGTCACCTAGAGTCATCGTCAAAAGGAATATATGAATTAGTTGTATATTTTAAAAATCATTGCATAGCTTACAGTATCTTTATGTTCCCTTCTCAGAACAATAATTTTATTTGGTATAGAATTAATGAATTGCCATCCCTTTAAATTTTCTAGATGTATTTTCAATATCTATTACATTTTAAGATAGTGGAGAAGTAGTCTGGAGCCAACCCAATTTTTTTTTTAGGGCCAGTATAACCAGCCCCCTTCCCACTGTTGCCAGACAAAATTTCTAAAAAGAGTTCTAGTATTTCAGAAATCCCTTCCTTTCTCCTCTCTCTCTCTCTCTCTCTCTCTCTCTCTCTCTCTCTCTCTCTCTCTCTCACATACACTTAAAGACAATGAAAATATCCTGCTCTTCAAAATTTCCTGAGATTTATCAATCAGTAATACTTTTTGCCAATTCAGTCTTTACCATCATGCTTGCAAAATGATGATTTTTAAACTTTTACTAGTTGGTTTTGGCATTCTACTATAAGCAAGAGCTTTCTCTTCTCCCTTAATCATTTATTTACCTATTTATTATCAGCATAAATACATAATTTCCTATTTTTTTTAATGGTTTATAATTCATTACTATACTTATTTTTGTGTTCAGATTTTTCTAGACTTGGTCAACAGGAGTCCCTTCAATCTGAGACATCGTCTCTCGACATTCAATTGATCATTTCCAACAAAATTAAGATGAAGGGAATAAGATTCCTAAGCTCAAATCACCAGCTTATCCTAGAAGCTAACATTATTTTCTCATTGTATATTTCCCCATAAGCAAAATAAGCATTGGACATCAGGCTACTTAGTTTATTATATATCTCCTCAAATGTTTCCTGATGATATATTCTTTTGTATAGTGATTACTAAAAGATTCTGTATATACTCACATGTGTCTGAATTAAAGAAATCTGTACCAACAACTATTTTTTTGTTGTTAGGTCACCATAAAGCCAGATCTGACATATTATACAGAAGTTCAAATGTGTTTATGCCAAAATCCATCTAAAAATATAAACCTCATGGCTGAATAGTCTAATGACATGTGTGTGCATATAATTGGAAACTATCCAGGGAACAAGCTCTCCTTTATTAAAACCACAGTGAAGGTAGCATTGGATGCAGTTGATTATCAAAACCAGACTAAGTTTGATGCTTTCAAGTGGTTGCTACTGGGATCAGTGAAGTCCAGCAGAACACGGATAATGGAGGACACTGGAATGCATTAGAGTTGAAGCCAACATGAAGGCAGAGGCTTGATGTCAGGCCTTCAAATCAAGGAGAACCAGAGGCAGAAGCAGCCTGGTACTGTTGATAGCTCCCTGAGCATGACAACTTTGCTAGGCAAACTGAGGTTTAGTTTTAAGATGCCACGATTTTGATTCTTGCTCTGTCTGGAATTCTCAAGTACTTAAAAGCTCTTATCCCCGATGTGTTCCCCATCCCTCTCTGCTCAAACTGTTTAACTATTTCCATTCTTGTGATTGCTGATTTTGTGCATCAACTTGATTAGGCCACAGGGTACCCAAATAATCGATCAGTCACTATTTTTGGTATTTCTGTGAGAATGTTTCTGGATGAAATTAACATTTGAGTCAGTAAACTGAGTAAAGCAGATTGCACTCCCTAATGGGGATGGGGGTCATCAAGTTAGTTGGGGGCATCATAGAACAAAAAGGCTGAGTAAGAGGTAGCTCCTCTTAACTAACTGCCTTCAGCTGAGACATCGGTTTTATCCTGCCTTCAGACTTGAACTGAAATATTGGCTCTTCTGGGCCTCCAGCTCTCTGACTGCAGATCTTGGGATTTCTTCACTTCTATGATTGCATGAGGTAATTTCTTATAATAAATCTATAGATGATATAGATAGATAGATAGATAGATAATGATGATGATGATGATGATGATGATGGATAGATGGATAGATAGATGATAGATTCTCGAGAACTCTAATATAATCCTCATAAGATATTTTGCAATTTTTACATTGAGTGGGAGAGGCTCTCATGGAATACTCATATTTTTAGAGGGATCTACAATGACCAGAATAAGGACCGTGAGATATAACATCGAGCAAACAAAAAAAAATTAATGGCAGTTTTGCTTTTACCTCTATCTGAGTGTTGCAGCTGAGTGTTGTTTTTCAGAATATCTTCCTGCATGTGTGTGCCTTGAGAGAGCTATGAACCCATAAACTCATATATTAATCCCCTTCTGCCATTCATTTATGATATGCAGCAGTCAGCATGGGATAGCACCCAGAGTTCCACAGCTCTCCCTTCCCAACAAGGCTGCCACATGTCACCTAGAGCTACAGTTCTCTCTCGCACATTTTGCATAATAAGTTTCTATTCTGTCATGTTCTCTCACACATGGTGCTTGGAGACTCTTCTGAAAAATAGAGACTATTTTTCAGTTCAAATGAGTAGCATGATTTTACATTGCGCTCAGACTGGTAAATGAAATCATTTACTCATATATCTGTCAGATGGAGAGCAAGTCACATGTATGAGTAGAACCTCTTTTTAGATCCAGAGACCACCGCTTTCCCTCCATCCCCTGAGAATAGCAACAATCCACATCATGGCCCTAGGAGATGATGTTTACATTCAGATTTCTAACTTAAAGAATCCACTATATGGGTTTCTGCAACAGCTTCTAAATGTTTCCTTCTTTTTAATACATTCTACATTCTACAAGCCACTTCCTGATCAAATTTCTGAAAGCACCATTTACTATTGAGCTTAGAAACCCAATTTTATCATTGACTGGCTACTCAATCTAGTACCATCACCTCTTCTCAAAGCCTCACCTTCCTGAAAAGTTACAATAGGATATAATGTTGTATGTTGTTTTGTTGTTTTTTTTGTTGTTTTTTTTGTTGTTTTTTCTTTTTATTATTCCCAGATATGAACCTTCTTTTCCAGCTAGACATATATCCAAATTCGCATTAAGTGTGCCTGATGTGGAATAATAAAGTCCAGAGAGATTCAGGACATTGAAGAAACATGGCGGGAATACTAGATGAGTTGGCAAAACAGATTTAAATAAACATTTTAGACATAGATTTTTCTCACCCAACTCAGAATGGTAAAGAGCACCAACTCAGCATTCTTATCTTGGTGAAAAGATCAGGGTTTGATTTCTGGCTAAAATACTTTACAAGTGTGTGGCCTTAGAAAGCTACTTTAAGTTCCTAAGGTTTTCTTTTCTCCCCTTAAAAAGTTTCAAACTTACCAGGTTGTTGGGAGGAGTTTATGAGGCAACGTGTGTTAAGAAAGTAAGGAATGAAGGAAAGTAAGAAGGAAAAGAAGAAGAGTTTCAAAATGTTAAAGGATTATACAAATGTTAGTTTGCCATTAATGGATCATTTTTGAGGACTAGTAAATTTATACTACTTGACGGATACCTGCAGAACAGTTTTTTCATCAATAAATCCTGTGTAATTCCTATGACGGGTAATTCCATTATTCCCTCAGTAGGCTTGTTCTCAAATTTCTTAAGCAGTGCCATTCTAAGAGCAGAGGGAAAACAGTTAAGCAACCTAAAAATACTAATTTTTCCTAAATTTAGCGAAGCAGCTATTACCTGTGCAGGCTGCTGCCTTGCTTCAGATCACTCATGGTTGATTCAAATCTCTTTCCATCTATAGCCAACTTCTGATCATTCAAGGACTGTTCACTCAATTTGGGGCTTTTTTCTTCTTCCTCTTCCTGCCCATTGCCTCCTTCTCAATTATCCCCTACCTATTAGCATACCTCCTTGTGTAAGGACCACAAAAGAAACCATTGATTAACTCAAATAAGTTAATATGAGTACTTTTTAACAACTTAAGCTGGTGAAAGAGCAGGTCAAATAAATATGGTTTATGAATGTTTTATGAAGTTCATTCAGACATGACCATGATCATCCTTTCCCCTTCAACATAACCACAAAAAAAACTAGAAGTGGACTATATTGGAGCCTTTCTCATATAAATTCAGCTTCTTTGGCAAGGAGCCACAAAGTGTAGGGTTGGTATTCTGTAGTTTCCCCCCCACCTTTTACATAAAATGAAGTGCCACTTGTCTGTTTATAACCCTTTGGAGCTTCAGGACATCAGGTCAGGGAATAGGAGCCACCCAGAGGGTAGCTGCTCTGGGGCAATTAATTGTCTTCAAAATAGAAGTGCGTAGGACAGAAAGGAATAGGTGAGTTTCCTTCAGCCAAATCCTAAAACAGATAGTGTATTCTTTACCTGAATTGCATTCAGTAAACATACTTCCAAGACACATTCTCTCCCTTGAAAACAGGCTGCCTAAACATCTGTGGGGAGACAAAGGAAATGTGGGGAACAAACCTAGAGATGAATATTTCAGCAAAAACGTGGGAAGAAGTACACTGCAACTTGCAAACAGCCTTCTGTACCGCATGCCATAAATTAACACAATATAAATTTATACATATTTACACCACATAGTCTCTAACTATATAAATCCTCAATACTCAGACTTGTGGGGTAGGTGTAAGAGAACAGTCCATATGTTTATTCATGTTCTTTGGGGCTCTAGGGAACTCAGTGATTTTACACACACACACACACACACACACACACACACACAGATGCACATTTACAGATACTACAAAACTAAAGGTGATTCTAAATGTTTAAATCAAATTAATGCCTAATGGCAAAACTCTATTTTAGAAAATGTTACTATTTTCAAAGATATTCACAGCCAAAGAGAATTTTATTTCTATTTAACTGGGCATTTACCCAGTTGCCTTATGTATTCCAAAACTTCAGTAAATAGTTACTGATGTATACATAAAAATTATGTGGAGTAAATCTTTTACTGATGGAAATGACAATTTAATTGACTTTTCTCTAGGTTCTCTCATTATATAAAAAAAGCAGGATTAAAATGCAAGATTTCATAATTTGTACTAGGAAGCTTCTTAGTTGATGAGAGACACTGTGATATCTGGGGAATTGACAGGGCTGGGGGGTTGGAGATCACTGAAATCAGAATCAGAATAGCTGGATTTTGGTCATGGCTCTTCCATTTGGTGGTGTGTTCTCCTTGGACAAGTCCCTTAACCTTTCAGAGACCCATGTCCAGAGAAGATAATTACATCTGCCCTGAGTACCCCAAAATATGGCAAGAATCAATGACAGAGTCGATGAGAAAGTCCTTGGCAACTGTAATGTTTTTGCATGTACTGTCAAGTCATTGTTATGAGTTCTTTCATAATTTGCTGCTAAGCAAACAAAATGCATTTAGTTTCTTTTACAGCTTTCTTGGAAGAAATCTATAGCTGAGTTGTTGTTGACACTCTTTGTTTCAGAAGAATGCCATCCACAGTGGTCAGAGAAGCACAGTGCAGTGCCAATTGCCAATGCATTTTGGCACATGCGTTTGTGTGTGGAGAGATTGTCCATGTGTCTTGGACATTGCCCAATACCCAGTGGGTATTTATTAAATATGGAATAACAGTTAAGTATTTTAGGGAGAATTGGCTGTCTGACACAAATAAGATAGCAATTTCCTCACATGTCACTACTTTAAGGTGTAGCGAATTTAAAGTGAGCAAAGCCTTTGTGTCCTGGCAGGCACCAAAGAATCACAATAAAATAGAATTACATTCCTCATAGCCAAAGTAACAACTGCTATACAATGAAGACTAGAAGTTTCGTCTCTGCTTTGCTTTACTCTGACAGTAAAAGTATTATTCTTTTCAGGTAATACCTTGTTTCTATTTCAGAATGACTTGTTCCTCCCACTTTGTGTATGAGATTATGTTAGTAATACATCATTTTAGGTCTAGACAGGAGAAACCCTTTGTTCTACTACCTGCCCACATCTTTACAGACATGGAAAAAGCCTACACATCACAGAGATGCCCTTAGCGTCCATATAACAGCCAAGATAGCAACCGAGAATCATGTAGAATAATTGAGCAAAGCTATATCCATTTCGACACCCTTGTACACATCACCACCATCACCACTGCCACCACACGTTACAGAGTAGTGAGGAGGCACAGCAGAATCACCCAGCCCCATGCTCAGTGAAATCATTGGTAGCTAGGGCTTCCTTCTGAGGGATATGGTTCGGCATGTATAAGAAACAAGAGCAGCACTGGAAGGATACAGGGAAGCACCATCTTAGAGCAAAGCTGAACCAGTCTCATCTCTAAGAGTGGAGAAAAGACCATGAATGAAGCAACAAAGATATTTTAAGTTTTCTTTCCCGCTCTTTTTCTTTTACTCTACCTACAGCCTACTGAGAGGTTAAAATGTGAAGTTGGGAATGCCCAATCAAGAATAACATTTATTGATGGTTTCCTTTGCTGTACAAAAACTTTTTAGTTTGATGTAGTCCCATTTGTTTATTTTTTCTTTTGTTTCCCTTGTCTGAGGAGATATATCTGAAAAGAAATTCCCGTTAGTAATGTCAGAGAGTTTACTGCTTATGTTTTTTTCTAGAAGTTTTATGGTTTCAGGTCTTAAGTTTTTAATCCATTTTGAGTCTATTCTTGTATACAATGTAAGAAGATGGTCCAGCTTCTTTTTTTTTTTTTGCATGTATCTGTCCAATTTTCCCAACACCATTTATTGAAGAGACTGTCTTTACCCCATTGTATATTCTTACCTCCTTTGTCATATGTTAAGTGAGCGTATAGGCATGGATTTATTTCCAAGCTCTCTATTCTGTTCTATTGATCAATGTATCTGTTTTTATGCCAGTACCATGTTGTTTTGATTACTGTAGCCTTGTAGTATAGTTTGATATCAGGTAGTGTGATATCTCCAACTTTGTTCTTCTTTCTCAAGATTGCCATGGCTATTCGGGGTTTTTTATGGCTCCATATAAATTTTAAGATTATTTGTTCTAGCTGTCTGAAAAATGTCATTGCTATTTTGATAGGGATTCCATTGAATCTATAGATTGCTTTGGGAAAGACAATCGACTGGGAGAAGATATTCGCTAATGAGAGATCTGATAAGGGGTTAATACCCAAAATATATAAAGAACTTATACAACTCAACAACAAAAAAGCAAACAATCAAATTTAAAAATGGGCAGAAGACCTAAACAGATACTTCTCCAAAGAGGAAATACAGATGGCTAATAGACATATGAAAAGATACTCAAGGTTGCTAACCATCAGAGAAATGCAAATTAAAACCACAATGAGATATCACCTCACACCTGTCAGAATGGCTATCATCAATAAATCTAAAAACAACAAGTGTTGGTGAGGATGCAGAGAAAAGGGAACCCTAATACATTGTTGGTGGAATTGCAAATTGGTACAGCCACTATGGAAAACAGTATGGAGGTTTCTCAAAAAATTAAAAATGGATATACCTTTTGACCCAGCAATTGCAGTTTCCTGTATTTATCCAAAGAAAACCGAAACAATAATTTGTAACGATCTATGCACTCCAATATTCATGGCAGCGCAATTTGCAATAACCAAGAAATGGAGGCAACCTAAACGCCCATCAACAGATGATTAGATAAAGGAATTATGGTTCATATATGCAATAGAATATTACTCAGCCATTAAAAAATTGAAATCTTACCATTTGCAATGACTTGGATGGACCTAGAGGTTATTGTGCTGAGTGAAATAAGTCAGACAGAGAAAAATAAATACCATATGATTTTACTTATATGTGGAATCTAGGGAAGAAAAGCAACAAACTAATCAAAAACAGACTCACAAATATAGTGGACAATCTGGTGATGGACAAAAGGGAGGGGGTTTGGGGACTGGGAGAATGGGGTGAAGGGTTAAAGAAGTACAAATTAGTAGTTGATAATTGGTCATGGGGATGGGGCACATTAATATGATGGCTAGGTGGAGGGCCAGGGAGAGAGAGAGCAAATGAGGTACCGTTTTATGAACTATATAGATGTCTAACCAATGTACTGTATACTTGAAACTAATTTAAATAAATAAACTTTAAAAAAGAAAAATAAAAAATCATATGGTAAAATAAATAAATAAATAAATAGTTACATTTAATTTTAAGATCATAGATTGCTTTGCTAATCTGATGAACTCTATGGATTTCTTTTCTAGAAAAAGCACGTAAAATAAAATTGCACATACAATTTTAGGAGGCCGATGCCATTTCTAACCCAATATAAGAACTCTGAAGAATCAAGGGAAAGACAACAAGGAGTGACAATTTATTAGCCTTATTCTTTCTCTAGAGCTAAAATGAGAAAAGAGTGTGTACTTTCCTCTTGCTGTTATAACAAATTATCACAAGCTCGGAACCTTAAAACAACACAAATTAATTATCTTACAGGTCTGGAGATCAGAAGTCTACAATAATTCAGCAGGGCTGTGTTCCTTCTGAAGGCTCTAGGGGAGAATCTGTTTTCTCGATTATTCTAGCTTTTAGAGGCTGCTTGGGTCCCTTGATTCATGGCCTCACTTCACTCTTACCTCTACTTTCATCATTATATCTCCTCTGACTCTGATCCCTTTTACTCCCTCTTATAAAGATCCCGAGATTGCAGTGAACCCACTGGATAATCCAAGATAATCTCCTCATCTCAAGAGCCTTAATTGAATCATATCTGCAAAGTTCCCTTTACCCTGAAAGAGAACATAGTCACAAGGCTTAGAAAATGGACATGTTTGGAGGCCATTATTTAGCCTACCAAAGGGTGCTTCAAGAGTTTTGCTTTGCATAGAATCATTTGATAGAGATAGAGAGAGGTTCAGGACAGAAGAGGTAACCAGAAATTGAAAGTAGGTATTTAATTGTCATGTCCTCCAAGCTTCCATCCCCAGGAAAGTTACCAAATAGGGGCCAAGTGTGGGCAATGGGAAGAAATTATTAAACTGTAACGCTTGATAAAGCATGATTTTCTTTTAAACTATGGCTCCAAGTAAAAAGTCATATGTTGAATAAAACTACGCAAACTAGATTATTGATAACTTTAAATGGTAACTACACAAAAAGAGAAAATTGAGAAGATGCTCAAGCTAATTGAGATTGTGTGCTTAGTCAAAATAGTTTACATCACTTTCCTCTCAATTTTCTGGATCTTTGAAAGTTATTTTTCCTTAAATTTCTTAATACCTAGACAATCTCTTCAGCTATCCTCTTCATTTTGTCTAGATAGATAACATACAAGCTAGGATCTGAACATATAGAAAATGAAATGAACATGGTCTATGTGTTAGGACTTTGCAATTACCTGGAGAAACTTTTGCAAATTTCATATAACACTGAGTGCTATTCTTAGCAAAATTCACACTTGGTATGCTCCATTTCAATATGAACTCAATATTTGAGGAAAAAGAAATTAAATCAGCATTTGGGTGGTTGTTTTCTTTTCTGATCTACACCAGACTGGTTTGTCTGGATCCTGTGATCAAGATAGAATGTCATTATCCTGGTTTTTGTCTGTGACCTGTCAGAGCGGACGATTGGGTTTGAGCTGAAAGGCAGCACATATGCTTCTGAAATGCTTAATTGTAGCAACACAGAAACATTAAATAAGCTTCATGTTGAAAATGTTGTCAGTTCGCTTTCTAAGCCCTTCAGTGTTAAAACTGGGCAAAAAATAGATGGTTGAGCAAAGGCTCTTGTTTCCCTGATATTCTCAGAAGCCAGTTCCCAGTTCTTGGCTTAGCTGTACTGACGAGTTTGAATTGAGGCTGGTGAGCAGATAAATGCCATATAATCTTTCATGATGAAAATCAGCTGTAGGCTTTGCCTCTTTCTAGAGCATTGCACTAGAGTATTGTTGATATGGGTCTTTGCTTTAAATGGGAAACCCTCCAGGGAAGTTTTGTGTACTCTAAACAAGATCTCTGTAGGATCAGATAATAAAATCTGTATGAATGAAGTGAGTGAGTGAGGAGAGAGAGAGAGAGAGAGAGAGAGAGAGAGAGAGGAGAGAGACATGCTAATGCAGATTAGAAATTATTCAGCTGAGACTTCCATTCACTGAGATATATAATATAAAAGTGCCACTCTATCAACTGCCATTTTATTATAATTTCTCAAAAGCATGGGGAAGATTTATTTTAAAAAGAAATCTTTTTGAGTTTAACTTTCAAAAAGTCAGGTTGAGAAAACAATATGTTATTCCCATGATACTTGTCTACATTATTTATATTTTTATACTGCACATGCTTTGAAGTTAATGCTTCAAATAAACAATAGTGGATATGATTATCAGTGATTTAATTTGGATAATAAAGGAGTAATTGATTTTTTTAAAAAAGGGCATTTTTAAAGAGAAATAGAAAATGTTTAGATATCCCAACTCAATGATCAAAAGGAGACAATGAATATAGTGAAGATGCTACTTTTAGTACTATGATAACCAAAAAAGACTATGTCATGAAATTCCACACATGCCAAGAATGTTAATCTTGACATATCAAAATATGTCAAGAATGTTAGTTTTTGGCATGTTTTTTTCCTGTATTAGTCAGCCTTCTCCAGGGAAACAGAACCAATAGGCAACATATGATAGAGAGATGATAGATGAGAGAGAGAGAGAGAGAGAGAGAGAGAGAGAGAGAGAGAGAGAGAGAGAGAGAGATTAATTGATTTATTATAAGGAATTGGCTCATGTAATTATGAGGACTGACAAGTCCTAATATCTTCAGTTGGCAAGCCAACATTGTATAGTTCTAGTTTGAATCTGCAGGCCTGAGAACCAGGAGATCCAATAGTATAATTTTAGTTTGAAGACTGATAATCTCAAGACCCAGAAGAACTGATGTTTCAGTTTGAGTTTGAAAGCAAGAAAACACCAATGTTTCAGCTAAAAGGCAGTGAGGCAGGAGGAATTCCCTCTTACTTGAGAGATGGTCAGCTTTTTTGTTCTATTCAGGCCTTCAGCTGATTGAATGAGGTCCACCCACATTAAATAGGGCAATCTGCTTTACTCAGTCTACTGCTTAAAATGTCAATCTCATCCAGAAACATGCTCATAGACACACACAGAAATATGTTTGACCAAATATTTGTGTGCTCTGTGGCCCAATCAAGTTGACACATAAAATTAACCATCATATGATTACTGTCACTCATCCACCCATCCTTCTATTTAAAATTCATTTGCCCAATCTACATTGTAAGATGCAGTATGTGCCAAATTCTGGGCTGGAGCTAAGGACACAAAACAAATAAGGTGGGTACTGTTTCTGTCATGACAGCACAAAGAGCTCCATGGACTTGCTCTCTAGGGAAACTGGTCAAATTATTTTGAAACACAAAATGAAAACAAAACCACCATTTAAAATCTCTGAAAATGGTTCTAGGGGTATACAGCAAATCAAGAAACACTTATTCCAGAAAATCTGCTAAATGCAGTAAGAAGTGAGAATCTGTGATATCTGAACCAATAACATTCTCTCAGTGAGATGGAAACTACTCTCCAGACAGGTGCAACTAAGGACACAAGGATCCCTTTCCCCCCAGGTCCCAGTCAGAGGAGGTTGTCAACATTTATCATCCTGTTCAGAGCTACCTATTGCTGAGGTTAAGCGGTGAGTGTAGCCAAGAGGTAGGGGCTTCCTTCTTCCATCCAGCCTGCACTTGTAGGAGGAGGCTCTACCTTAGGTACAGTGCTGCTGAGGATACTGGGTCCCTGATAACCTCGTACCAACTTGTATGGTCATGGATCTATGCCAAAAGAGCCAAGCTAAAAAGACCTAAGGCTACAGAATTCTCCTCTCTTCACTGAGCACTAAACTCCAAAAATGAATGAGGTGTCATTCACAGTAAAGCACACCATTGTCTCCACTTCCAGCCCAGAGATTCTGATCAGATGGAGAAGCATATCATAAAGCAGAGAGCTCCAAATCTCTTCCTAAAAGAACTGACTTTATTTGCAACAGAGTATGGAAAAGTTTAAGCTCAAGAACTCTCAAAAACAATGTCTTTGTGGAGAAAGACAGTTGAGAGGAGATTGGTAGGTTCATTAGAGCTATAGGGTAAACTCTAGGCCAGCTAGTTTTCTGGAAAGAACCAGGGGAAAAACCCTGGAAATCAGTGGAGTTTAACAGCTGGGCGTGATTAGGGAAAGGCAGGGCTAAAGAAAGTCCTACCACTGTGTTGAAACCACTGTCATTTTGGGGTGACTATGGGCTTACCCAAGGCTAAACTCTGTTAAGAACAATGTAATAGTCTTAACATTGGAGGAAAAAGGGAATAGCAGACTTCACTAAAATCATCCAGCAGTCACTAAACAAATAGATAAGAAATAACAAGCCTGGGGGGTGACAGGAGCAATATCCAGAGTTGTCACGATATATTATCTAAAAAGTCCAATTTCCAAAATAATTATAACACATGTAAAGAAACAGGAAAGTATAAATCCTGCACTGGAAAAATAAATAGGCAACAGAAATTTCTTGTGAGAGAAACAGGATGTTGGATTTAACAAAGACTTCAAATTAACCATTATAAATGTGTTCAAAGAATTAAAACAAATCATAATTAAAGAAGTAAAAGAAGGTTTGATGACAATGTCACATCAAATAGAGAATAGTAGTAAATAGATATGACAAGAAAGAACCAAACAAATTATGGAAGTTGAAAGTACAACAAGTGAAAATATTACTAGAGGAGCTCAACAGTAGATCCGAACTGGCAGAAGAAAGAAACAGCAAACTTAAAGATAGATCAATAGAGAATATCTAATTCAAAGAACAGAGAAGGAAAGGGAGGGAAGAAATAAACAGAGCCTCTGAGAAATGCAGGACAACATTAAATGCACCAATATACATGCAACAGCAGTACTAGAGATAAAAAGGAAAAAAAGATTGAAAAATATCTGCAGAAATAATGTCCCTAAATTTCTTAGATTTATTAAGACATATTAACCTATACATCTAGTAAGCTCAATGAACTCCATGGAGGCTAAATGCAAAGAAGTTCACAGGCACATTATAGTGAAAATGCTGAAAATCAAAGACAAGGAGAACACTTGAAAGAAGCAAGAGAAAAATGGCTTGGTGCTTACAAGGGAACCTTAATAGAATTAATAATTAACTTCTTATCAAAAACAACAGAGGCCAGTGGTAGTGAGATAATATATTCAAAGTGTTCAAAGAAAAAAAATTGTCAACCAAAAATCTAGTACCTAGCAAAGCTTTCTTTCAAAAATGAGTATGAAATAAACTTCCAGATAAACAAAAACTGAGAGAAATGTTTGCTAGAATACAAAATATTATAGGAAATTTAGTATTTATTTAATACTAAAGGAAATTCTTCATGCTAAAAGCAAGTAACCCTAGATGGTAATTTGAATCTACACATATAAACAAAGAACATCAGTAAATGTAATTATGGAATTACAACGTAATTGTCTTCTCCTTTCTTCTCTCCTTTCTTCTCTCTACTAATTTAAAAAGCAATTTTTGATTTATATATAATGTGTATATAATATATTGTTGGTCCTATAACATATTGAAATTTAACATCTTTGCCAATGAAAGCACAAAGGTGGGTAGAAACAAAGCTGTATTGGGTTAAGGAAATGACTCCAGAGGGTAATTTGAATTCACAAGAACAAATAAAGAGATTCAGAAATAATAAATAAAAAGATAATATTTTAACTTCCTTAAAAGATATAAAATTATATAAAGTAATCATAACAATGTATTGTTGGGTTTGTAACATTTAGGAATGTAATATGTATAACAATAATACCACAAAAAAGGGGGGAAAGGGAAAAGAGCTATGTAAGAGTAATATTTCTATATCTCACTAGAATTAAGTTAGTATAAATCTGAAGCTGATTCTGATAAGTTAAGATATACATTGTAAACCTAGAGAAATCACAAGGGAACAACTCAAAGGGTATAGTAAAAGAATCATTAGAGGAATGACATACTACATTAGAAAATATTAACTTAATACAAAAGAAAGTGGTAAAGAAGAAATGAAGGAATAAAAAGATGTGAGAAATATAGAAAATAAATAGTGAAAAGGGAGATGAATGAATAAACAATTAACCCCAAGGCAGAGATTGAAAGCCCGGGTGAAAATACAATGTATAATAATATGTAATCTACAGAAAACACAATTGAAATTCAAAGATACAATTAATTGAAAATGAAAAATAGAAAAAGATACTGGACTTTGGGTGGTAAACACAATAGAATATACAGACATCAAATTATAATGTACACCTGAAAATTATGTAATTGTATTAACCAATGTTATCCCAATAAACTTAATTAAAATAAATAAAAATAAATAAGTATTAAAAAAAACCACAAAAGTCATAGAGCATCACATGTAATATAAGAGTAAGTATTGTTTTGTGAAACGTTTAATTTCATTTGTATGCATTTGTTCAAATTATATATGTATGTATGTGTATGTCTGGATTGCTGCATACAAATCTATTTTTTATTGTGGGTTAGCATTAAAAATTTGAAAGTCCAAAAAAATAAATAAATAAAGATATTCCATTAAAAAAAATAACCAAAAGAGAACTGGGTGGTTACATTAATATCAGACAAAATAGACTTTAAGTAAAAAAAAAAAAACAATTGTTATGAGAGCCCAAAAAGAATATTATATATTAGTAAAAATGTCAATTCATCAAGAAGATATAACAATTATAAACATGTAAGTATGTCACAACAGAGCCCCAAATAAATGAAGCAAACATTGACAGAGTTGAAGGGAGTAATACACAATTCTACAATAATAGTTGAAAACTTTAATACCCCACTTTCAATAATGGATAGAACAACTAAGTAGAAGATCAATAAGGAGATAAAGTACATGAATAACACTATAAACCAACAAGAGGTAACAGACATTTACAGAACATTTTATTCTAAAATGGAAGAACACACTTCCTCAAGTGCACATAGATAATTCTACAGTATCTATCGTATCTTAGGCCACAAAACAGGTCAATAAATTTTCAAAGATTGAAATAATACAAAGGAAAACTAGAACATTCCCAAATATGTGGAAATTAAAGAATACACTTTTAAACAAACAAATGAGTCAAAAAGAAATCAAAGGTAAATTAGAAAATACTGTGAGACAAATGAAAATGAAGACACAACATATCAAAACTTGAGGGATTTAGCTAGAGCAGTGCTTATAAGTGAAATGCCTATATTAAAAAAGAGTGTCTCAAATCAATAAGCTAAACTTCCACCTAAAGGCATTGGAAAAAGAAGAACAAACTAAACCTAAAGCAAGTAGAAGTAAGAAAGTAATAAAGATTAAAGAAGATTTGATGAAATAGAAAACTATGGAGAAAATCAATGAAAACAAATGCTAGATCTTTGAGAAGATAAAATTGGCAAATTCTTAGTTAGACTGAACAAGAAAATAGAGAAGACAAATTACCAGAATCAGAAAGAGGGGACATTACTACCAATGTTACAGAAATAAAAGGGATTATAAAGAATTACTATGAATAACTGTATGATAATAAATTAGATAACTTAAATGAAATGCAAAAAATCCTAGAAAGACACAAACTATCAAAACTGACTCAAGAAAAAAAATAATAATCTGAATAGGCCTATAAAAAATAAAAAGAGTTATAGTAATCAAAAAAAAACTATCCACAAAGAAAAGTCTAGGCCTGGATGGCTTGACTCCTAATACTAAACAAATTTAAAGAAAAGTAAATATCAATTCTTTGTGACTACTTAAAGAGAAGGCAACACTTCTCGACTCATTCTATGAGGGAAGTATTACCCTCATACCAAAACTAGACAAAGACATCATAAGAAAACTAGAGATCAATATATTTTATGGCTATTGACTCAAAAATTCTCAAACACTAGCAAATAAAATCCAGTAAGATATGGAAAGAATACACCATGACAAAGTGGAATTTATCCCCGGTGTGCAAGGTCAGTTTAACATCCCAACATCAATTAATGTAATGTACCATGTTAATAGAATAAAAAACCAAACCCACATGATCATCTCAATAGATACAGAAAAAACATTTGACACAATCCTACACTTTTTCATGATAAAAACACTCAACAGAACTTCCGGTTTCTGGTCCAGTATATAAGAAGCTTTGATGTCATCACTGTCCTAAAAACAAAAAGTCGAACAAACTGAAAAAAATCGACAAATCTTCTTAGATCTGTCAGTAGTATTGTTGTAAGGATAGACATGTGGATTAATGTAATAGAATTGAGAATACAGAATTAAACCTTTGTGGTTATAGTCAAACAATTCCCAACAAGAGTGACAAGGTAATTTAAAGAGGAAAGAATAGTTTTTCAGCAAATGGTGCTGTGACAATTGGATATCCACAGATAAAAGAATGAAGTCAGACCCTTACTTCATGCCATATGCAACTTTAAGTCAAAATGTATCAAAAACTGAATGTAAGGACTAAAATTATAAAAGGCTTAGAAGAAAACATAGAGGTAAATCTTCATGACCTTGGATTCAACATTAGATTCTTAAATATGATGCCAAAAGCAAAAGCAACAAAATTAAAAATAGAAAAACTGTATTTCGTAAAAATTCAAAACTTCTGGATACTATCAAGAAAGTGAAAAGACAACCCAAAGAATGGGCAAAAATATTTGCAAATCATATATCTCATAAGGGACTTTTATCTAGAAATTTTAAAGAACTCTCACAACTCAGTAATAAAAAGACAAATAACCTAATTAAAAAATAGGCAATGTATCTGAATAGACATTTTTCTAAAGAAGATATCCAAATGACCAATAAACTCATGAAAATATGCTCAACATGATTAGTCATCAGAAAAATGCAAATCATTTCACACTCACTAAGATGGCTAGACTCCAATAGTAAGAGTAACAAGTAGAAGGAAGGATGTGAAGAAATCAGAACTCTATACACTGCTGATGGTCCAGCCACGTTGGAAAATAGTCTTGTAGTTCTTCAAATGGTCAAAGATAGTCACTATATGACCCGGCAATTCTACTCCTAAGAGAATTAAAAACATATGTCAACACAAAAACTTGTACATGAATATAGATAGCAGCATTATATATAATAGTGAAAAAGTAGAAACAAGTCAAATGTCTATCAATCGATGAATGGATAAACAAAATATTGCATATTGGTACAAGGAAATATTATTCAACAATAAAAAGGCATGAAATATTGATCCGTGCTATAACATGAACGAACCTTGAAAACATTATGCTAAATGAAGGAAGCTATTCACAATATTATGTTATTTCATTTACATAAACTGTCCAGGGGAAACAAATCTGTAGAGACAGAAAATAGATTAATGTTCCTTGTGGCTGGAGGGGTGGGATAGTAATATAGGTGGAGTGATAGCTAAAGGGTAGGAGTTTTTTCCTTGAGGTTAACAAAATTGTCTAAAATTGATGAGGGTGATGGTTGCACATATCCATGAATATACTAAAAGCCACTGAATTGTGCTTAGAAACTTGCTGTGCTAGAAATCAGCACAGGATGTTCTGGGAGCTGATGAGAAAGTTAGGAAAAGCTTTGTAGAGGAGGTGATGCTTGAGCTGGATCCTAAAATGTAGGTAGAAATAGAACTGTTGAACAGAGAGAGAGAGACTAGGGAATGTAAAAGGACAAAAGAAGGGGGTGTTAACATTAGAGAGGACAACATGAGCAAAGATTTGGAGAAAAGCAATAGTAATAGAAGTTCAGTTTTCTGAATCTGACAGTATTGGGACTGAAGAGTTTGGGACAGGCTGGAATAAAAGCATGGTACAGGTTAGTTGCATATGGGACACCACAAACACTGCTGCATTTTTATTCATATGTAATATCTAAGTGTTTTTAATCGCTAATATATGTTATTATAGAAGAAATATTGACAGAGCAGGTCATACAATACATCATAGAGGCTTGTATAATTGGCATCAATAGAGTTAAGAGGTACAGTTCTTAGATATCTCATATATATCTTAAATTCATGAATGAGCCATCCTCTTCTACCACTCTCCTCTAGAAATACTCTCCTGCTTCTTCTTCTGTCTTTCTTATCTTACCTGGTTAGCCCTAAGTCAGAAAGGTAGGAATTAATTTAGGAGGGAAAAAAGAGTTAAGAGGTATAACATAATATGAAGCTGGTACAAAAAAATATTGTATGTTTACTGAAACATGCAAAACTTGCCCCATAAGTTTATAGGAGAATCTTGCCAGATTGCAAACAATCCTTTTCAAACAAGAACAATGGTGAAGGGCATTCAGAAAGGAGTGCAATAACTGTGGATGAATCCAGAGATGTTACAAGACATAATTATGCTGCTGCTATGACTGTGTAGTAATTATTGTTGACTGGCTTTACATTTTTAAAGTCCTTTAAATGTGCTTTCAAAAAGTAGTATTTTAAAATAAGTTTTGAAACACAGAAAGCCCCAGATACTGCTTTTAGTCATGGGGTTTATTGGAATCATTAAACTGAATGCAGCAATAGAGAAATCCCTATGTCTCAGAGACTGAATACAACAAAGGCTTGTTTCTTGCTTACATAAAATCTGATACAATTTCCTACTGAAGCTTCATCAATCATCAGGAGTATGTGTCATCCAATGAAAGAAAGGGATAAAAGAGACATAGAGCTCTTAACAGCCTTATCCCAGAAGTTTCGCCTATCACTTCTCTTCCCAATCCATTGGTCAGAATTAGTATGTGGCCCCAATCAAACTCAAAGGAGGCTGGGAATACAGGAAGCACATGGAATATTTAGTGAGCAGTAACTATCTCTGTTACATGCGTGTAATAAAGGACATGAGAGTAAAGGCTGGAAGACGTCTGCCTTGGATTGGCAGTAAGCCAATAATATTGGGGGAGTGGGACACACACAAGATTGTTGAATTGGGAATGATGAAAGAAAGAGGGAAAAAGAAAAGCCAACACATCTAGCTGACAATTTTAGCTCTAAATGTCCATGTTCGAAATTATCTAAGCCACCAAATTTCTTCCTTCTCCCTCCAACCATCCCTTCGAGCCTACTGTAGAAGGTGCTAGGCAAAATAAAGAGATGAAAGAATGAAGGGATAGAGAAATTTTCTGTTTATCAAAGGCCCATTGGAGGAGACAGAAACTCCTAACGAAATGAAGGTGGAATTCATTCATCCATCCTCCTATTTTTTACTCTTTAAAATAACTGAATAAATAAATGCACTGTATTTAGATATATGCATATCATTTTTGTCCCATGATTCACTATGATTGCCCAGAACAGAGGGGCATCTATATAGACTCATAAAAGTGTTGGATGACCGTGGTAACATTTAATAACTGATACGAGATGACTTTATTGAAGAAACTGGACCATCCCATCCTTTTATAGGATTTCTACAGGTCATCTTACCACCCGGGTTTCCTCTTTGCCCCTCCAGAAAGCACAATACAATACATCAAAACTAGCAACAATAACAGCATTGGCAAGCCAGTCTGGAAAAGAGGGAAAAGAGGAGTCACTGACTGTTCTGCTTCCCTTCAGA
>NW_006434369.1:5352940-5390918 GCF_000325575.1 Pteropus alecto
AACGATTCTCAGGCCATTATTTCCACACAGCCAGTGGCTAACACTTAATAAATAGCCAACAACTTGTTTTCTGTGGCTTCAATAAGACCCATGTGAATCTAGGGGTTTATCTTCCTGATCATAAACTTGTAACACGTGGTGGTAATGCATTTTTCTTTAGCTTAACTGAAATTTTAGTTCCCTTTGAAAGCTTTAAAATGCTCCAGAAATGTAAACAGAGTCATTAGCTAGAATTTAAAACAGGTCTCTTTCTAAGCAATGGATTATATGAGAGACCATCAAGAGTGACAAGTGGACATGTGACCCACTGTACACTTTTTTGCAACTGGGACACATACTTCCTAAATCTTAATATAAAGGAAATAGCTCCCTATTTTTGATCCTGCAATTACCCATTTTCCCCATAAGGCTGTGTGTCTAAAATAAAAAAAATAAAAAAAAAAAAAAGAATGACTTACGTAATTTTGAATCTTCAGTATCTGTCACTTTCAGAAGCACAACTGAGGGTGGGATGACAGAGCAGATAAAACCTCTGATCCTGGCCTGTCAGATGCACAGTAAAGTTTGTTAAATGAATGAATGAATGATGACAGAAGTCAAAACTCTGTGAGTAGTCTCTGTACTCCAAGAGATTAAAATATTGTCAATGAGACAGAATCACGACACAAATCATGAAACAATAATATAGGAAAATATGATTATGTATATCATAGCTAATTAAATATTAAAATGCAAAAAAAGAGATTCATGGAAGGGAATGATGACTGGGTTGGAGCGACTGAGGAAAGTTGTATGGGTGATATAAAATGTAACTAGACATGGGTAGCACCTGGGGGAAAAGAAGGATGATACATCAGGTAAAAAAAATACTAACAAGGGAATGTCAGAGAAAAGGTGATAGAAATTCACTTGAGGAACGTCGAAAGATAAAAGAATAGTGAGAAATAGGGTTGGATCAAATAATGGAAGGTCTTTGGAGTGTATTAAAGAGAGGAACTCCTTGAGGCTGTGAAACATGGAAATTATAGAACTAAAGTTAAGTATTAAAAGGCGTAACCTATCTGACTAACACAGAACACTAGCTGAGGTGGTCAGAAAAGGCCTCTCCAAGGAGATGGTGCTGGATCCAAATAAAGAATGAGAAGGAACAAGCCAGGACAAGAGCAGGAGTACTCTGGCAGAGGAAATAGCAAGAATAAAAGAAACAGCTCTGAGCCAAGAAAGACCATAGTATGCGCAAAGAAGAAGAAGAAGAACAACAACAACAAAGAAGCCAGAGAGGCTAGAGCACAGTGAATAGGAAAAGACTGGAATTAGTTGAATTTGAAGAAGTAGACAGGAGCCAGAACATTCTCCTCCATCATCTTTTCTTGGAAGTATCCATCTCAAACATTCGTGATGATCACTACCAGCTCAGTTCAGTGACCATTTTTGGAGCTCCCATAATGACCCGAGTCTGTATCTGTCCCTACTTTTAAAAAATCATCTTATGATTGTTTATGTGTTGGTTACTCTCTAGACAATGAACTTTCTTAAAAAAGAATCCATTCATGTTTGTATCTCCAGCATGCATGTCAAAATGTACAGGCAGTCAACCAAAGTTTCTGGTATAAATGGATGAAATGAATGGTGGTGTTGAAGGTATGACTATGACAGTGGCTGGGACTAGCATGATGATAGTTGTGTTAGGGAGCAAAGAGAGATTCTAAGAAACAGCTCATCTCCACTGCGACTTTTACCAGTGTGATTCGACCTCCTTTCAAGAAGTCCTTCCTTCCTCCTACTTACATTTCCTTCAGATTCTTTCTAAGGATGACCCAATTCTAACTAAGATTTCTTCCAGATAACAGGTAGTTGGGAGCCTTCATTAAAGAGGAAGGTTTCTCCTTCCGTATAATGACTAGAAACAGTGAAAAGACACAGTTTGAAGCTGAAGGCCCCCTGCTAGTACAATGACCCAGTTAAGAGCCAAAGCAAAGAACAGATCAATCAGGGGAATAAAAGTCTCCCCATCACCCCCTTCCATCTTCTACTCACTGCAGTGGTTTCTGTGAAGTTTTAAAATCGTGGAGCTAATTTAATTTCCTAGAATTGAAAAATACTATCTCTTACCTCAAAAGTTCTTCCCAGAGAAGTGGAAATGTAATTTTATTCACTCTAAGGATGTGAGGAGGTCAGTTTTTGTTCCCACCTCTCAGAAGGACACGTCCCTCCATCATTTCACATTCTTCTCCCCTCCCTACTCCTCCACACATCTTAGAAAACTCATCTTTACCTAGCTGCTCTCAAAAATTAAAACAACTCAGCAATAACTCTCCGCTTATTAATAGTGCAATGAGTTGAGTGTTCGAGAGTACAACAGAGTGCTAGTATGGTGGAGAAAAGAAAATTATATTCTTTAGGAAAGTGGTTTTTAAATATTTCTACTGAATTATCTTATAATGGCAAAGGAGAGTAAAAAAATACATCTTAGGCTCTGGGGTCAGAGCTTGAAGCAGGTATATTTTTTGTTTCTTTTTTTACCTTTTGCTCTCATTCTCTTGCTCTCGCTCTTGCTCTCTGTCACACACACACACGCACACACACACACACACACACACACACACACACACACGACTCTACCTCTCCACGTTTGCATTAAAATATTCTGTCTACCAAACTTTGAATAATATTAAAGAGACAAACACCATTAAATTTATTGATGTCATCAGGTACTAATATCTTTCAAGATTATTATTACTCCCTGAGAGCAAGAATACCCCTATATTAGAGGTTTCTTCCCAGGACATTCATTCATGTAAATTCCAAACAGGCATGAGTAGGGGTTCAGGCTACCTGTCATAAGTTTTTACGAGACGGTGGAAGAGCAGATTCCCAATCACCTATGTTTTAATGCAATCTCAATTGAACATTTTTAGAAGTCTGTTAGAAAAGATGTTGAAGATAGGAGAGGACAAAATTTACCATTATGCCAGTTTTTATGGCAATTGATGACTTAGAAAAAATTACAGAGCTGTTATGGCTTATTTCTTTATGATCCATGGGTAAGTCATGAGGGAAGAGCATTTGAAAAAGATTGGCAGAGGTTAGCTCACTAGACTTCAGTTTCTTGTGGGCTTCATTCATTTCTTCTGTTCCATTGCCTTATTTATTTTCTCCATGCCCTCAAGATTCCAGAGTGAGACATGGCTAGTTATTCTTACCTCACCTGACATTTCTGGGTGCAACAGACCACAAGATAATTGTAAGTTTAGATATTTTGTTCTAATTAAAATGTGATTTTGTTCTCCCGTTGCTCTAGCAAATTGTCATTTTCATTGCAAACAAATACTATTAGACAAATGTTTTTGCTGTCTTGTCAATGCATTAAGGAAACAAAAATCTTAGAGCACAGTAGGACTACACACTATAAAGAAGTATTTTATAATTTCTATATTTCTTTTGTTTTGATTTTTCTTCCAATATTTTTACCTGAAGACCTGTCAACCTGTTGACACTCAAGCCCCAAGATCAATGACTTTCCTAGAAAACACCACGGAGAGTTCCTTCTTTGTCCCATATGATGACAGGTGCTGAAGATAATGCTCCTGCCCAAGAAATATATGCCTTTATGTTATTAAATAATAGCAAACTTACTTTTCATTTCGCAGTAGTATTACATTAATTTTATCCTGAGAACCACCACTCAAAAACTCTCTACTTTGTTTTTACTTTATATATGAAAAGACTGAAGCTCCTACAGGTTACAGACTTTTAGTGAGTCCAATTATCAGTCCAATATCTTATCCACTAGAAGGGTTGCCAAAAGGCCTGACAGAACCTGTGTTTTAGAGCCACTTGCTTTGAAATTTCTTAACAGTAATGTCCATTTCTTATCTATCTTTATGTCTTCATAGAAGAAGGTTGAAGGTCATATAATGTATTTTTTAATGGATGCAAGAATAAAATCAGTCACTACAGAAAAGTATTACCTTTGTCATATTGTCACAAAGTGATGGCAATATTACAGAGATAACATTGTGAAGAAACTGTGAGAAAAAGGTCACTACTATATTTTTAAGCTCTAAGGTTGAAGATGTTCCTCAAAATATTCTTTAATAACCTATTAAATTTAGTCTTCAGTGAATCCAGTTAAATCTTTTAAATCATATTTATCTTGTATTTTTCTCTTGAATGAAACTGTTACCATAATTGTAGCATTTCGTATACAAATGTAACCCAAGTCAAGATCATCTAAGCTTGTTAATGTGATGTCTCTCTCGGAACTTCTGGGAGGTGATCTATATCATGTCCATGTCTCCTCTGGGGGGAAGGCACTATGAAGAAGACTTGGAAAGAGTTCCTCAAAACATTAGAATTAGAAAGAAAGAAAAAAGGCAGAGGATGCAGAAGGAATGGAACTCCATGAGATGTTACCCAGGTTTGCTTTGCAACTGCAGCTCTCAAGATGTTCTAATGGTTCTTCAGAAGACCTATTTCTTAAAAAGAGGTGGGCAGCACCAGAACAGCTACCAGTGTCGTCCTTGGGGATCTTGCTCATAGCTTCCTTCCCCGACACCTGAAGGTGGTCAGTAATTTCTGGTTGACCAACTAATGAGAGATTCTGGGAAGAAAAGAGTGAGACAGTGTTTCTTAAACGTTTTCTTTGCCAAGCATTTTACTAGGTGTTTTGCATATGCTATTGAAGTATACAGTATAAGGTATTATTTTCAGTTTATAAGTGTAGAGATTGAGGCTCAAAGAGGTGAAATAACTTGCCCAAGTTCACACAAGGTGTAAGTAATGGACCTAGAATTCAAACTCCAACCTGTTTAATTCCAAAGTTTGTGTTCTTTTTTCCACCCTTGGCTTTGTTCACAGGCAGCCTTTGGGGTGGTCAACAGAGGCAATAACTGTAAAGAACTTAAGAAACAAATGCACTTAGAGCTCTCCATCTGGAATCTGCCCCTGTATAGTTACCCTGGTCAGAACCATCGCTAATCCTTACTGTTGGTCGTTGCTGTGGGCAGAGATGATGGATCTTCTCAGACCCTGGGAGTCTTGCTGAGACGTGGCTAGAGATACTGTTTCTCAGAGACTCCCATCACTCCACATCCTTTAGGGAGGGGATCAGTAACCATAGTCTACTCATTCGCTAATTATCTACTTCAGAGAAGGAGCAAAACAAAGAGGTTAGGAATTTCTCACCAGGAAACCCATAAACAAAAATCCAGAAGCCCTAATTTTAAATTAGAATAAATTATAAGGCTCCCAGAAGTACCCTAGCCCTCATAGCATCACGAATCTCAGAAAGACCTTACAAATGGTTTAGTTCAAACTTCTAAATTCTCATAGTGCTTAGTCTTACCACTCTATATTCTATTTTTATACATACCTTCTCTCTTTCATAGTCTAGTGACTGCAAGTGCCAAAAGAACTGAAGCTCTATCTCATGTATCCTCTATCCAGAATGGTGCCTCGAACATCCTACTAAATGCTGGTGGACTGAATGAATCAGATGGACAATCTGAAGTCCAAGGTTATACAGCCAGTCAAGGGGAGAGTGGCAACCAGAACTCAGGTTTTGTGATTCCTTGGGTTTTCTGTATTACAAAAGCAAAACAAAACAAAATAAAACAAAAAACATACAATATTGGCTTTAGGATAGTTATATGTTATCATACCTTTCCTCAAAGTATACTAAAGGATTTTGCAGCTGATTTCTCCTTTACCATTCACATTCTAGTGGAGAGGAATTATTTTTTTAAAGTACTTCCTGGAGGACTCACAGAGGTAAAGAATAGTGAAGTAACCTTGTCACACAGTTACATTCAGTTTCATACTCTCCTCTCATTTGCTTTTCAGACCAATAGTTAAATTTTCCTATTTCCACTCCAAGGCAAAGAAAATGCTGCTAGCTTTGTCAACAGCAAACAAAACTACTTTGCAGTCAGTTCGTGTATTCATCTTTCAGCATCTATTATGAATCTATTATGAATCAAGCTATACTTGGCATATCTGTGAAAGAGCGTGTGAAGCTTTCTTGCAGAACAAAAAACAATAACACTCATATTCATGGATTGTGATATTCTGGGATAGCCATATGTGACAAGTGTGTCTTCAAAATATTTTATTCTGTTGATACATAAAAGGTTTAAAAATGTTGTTTTCTCGGCCTCTGATGCTCAGGGAGGCTAAAGAGCTGGCAGCCTGGATTTTTTAAATTCATATGCAAAAGTTATATCAGAAACACCCTTCAGACATAACAAGCTAATCATGTCTCCTAGAGCAAAAACATTTGTCTTGCTTTTTAAGGCCACAAAAGGTACTCGTCCTTAACAGAAAGTGACTGTTAATAAATTATAAACAAAACAGGGTTTTACTAATGTCCAGTTAGTGAATGTTTTTAATGGTACCATGGAATCAAATAAGGTTCTTCTGTCTCTAAACTAGGTCTGACATATAAACATAAGGATACGCCGTGTTATAGAGAGAAAGAAAATATATAGCTATATTTTATGTATTAATACTTCATCTAGTTACAGAAAGGATTTAAGGTACCTTACATGGAAACTTATAAGAAGAAAAATAAAACAGGTGAAATAAGTTTGAAAAGTGAAGCTGAAAGAAAATGAGGGCCATATATAAAGTATATGGAATTTGAGATTCAAAGTCTTAAGTCAATGTTAGATATTCATAGGTATGTCTTTCTTTTAGAGAATCAAATATACATTTTAAGCCAGAGGATTTATAAAGCTAATATATACATTTCAAAAGTATTTTTTAGTTTACGAACCAATACATCACTATATTCCTTTAAATAGTGAGGTTTTTGCATTTAAAGTACATTTATGTTATTGTAGATAAAACTTCAATTTATCTAAATACGGTATTTTTCAGTCCTTTCTGCTATGATGGCACAAATAAATCATTTCTATTGCATAAGATGTGAGCGCATGACAACATTGCAGGATATGGTACTGACAACTACCTTGGAAATATTTAATCAAAAATATAATGAGAGGGTGTGAAACCAATTGGAGAGCAGCAACAACATACTCCTCTCCAATTAGGCCAGGATTCCATGTACTTCATTAACTTCAAAGGTATAGTCTGCCTTGCTAGGGCGGGAATCACACATCTGTAAGTTCTTGTTCTACCTCCATCCTCATTCTCATTCTCTGAAAAAATTCTCATTGTGATGTTTACTAGATTGTAACCTCCTTAAGAACAGGCCTATTTCACCTAATATCAGCTCAGCACCTTGAATACATCAGGTGCCCAAAGTATTTTCTGAATTTTACACGGAGAAAGAAGTGAACAAATTCCTTATTGATTTCTGAATCCATAGTTCTTACAGGTCAGAGTAAGTTTCAGATTCTGTCACCCATTTTAGCTTAGCAGTAAATTTATTTCAGGGTCACACTCTGACGCTACAGAGTAAGACCCCTGGCAGCTCAGCAATGACTTACAAGGGCAGGGGTAGGTTGAAAGGGCAAGGAGATGGGGCTATAGGAAGAGGTAGTTGCTCGGTGAGAAAGAGGCAACACAGCTGGTCCTAAAATCAAAAAGATATGAGGGTCAGATATTCATAGTAAACCATAGTCACCACTTTGGATGGTCTCAAGGCAGGTGGGAGGAGCTTCCCTTTGACCTTTCCATATTTATATCTCACGATTCCGTGGGGTTTTTCCCCCATTCAAGACTGCCTTTGACAGCTGTTCTAATCATAAATGTTGGAGCTATTACCAAAGAGTTTTTAAGCAATCCTTCACTCAGAAATTCCCAGGACAGTCCTAAGGGCAGTCTGCTATATATTCTCTATGCTTTTTTTTTTTTTTCCACCCTCTGATTTGCCATTTATTTCTTTGACTGTGTGTGTGTGTGTGTGTGTGTGTGTGTGTGTGTGTGCAGGGAAAGATAACCTATTTTAACTAAAAGAAAGCTTACTTTTTGAGTTTTTATAAAGCCAAAATAAGTTCTGAATTTGAGAGTCATATCTTTATAAATGCTCTGGGCTATTCTTCAAAAGTAGTTCTTATACTACATTGAAATAACGTGGTCAAGTTAAAAGGAAAGTACTAAAGCTTTGCCTTTAAAATAACCGGTATGGTATTGATTTACCTCTTAGTTTTCACATAAAATCCTTGAATGGCTAAATTCGAAAAATCTATGCCTTTAAATTTTTTTCCTGCTTAAAGTTTATTTTTTTTTATAATTTATTTTTGCATTTATTGTTGGATAATGATGTTCTACAGAAATATATAAAACACAAGCTGTCTCTTGTTTTGTTTGGTGATAAAATGCTCAATTAAAAACAGGTTATGTTGCATGCCCTTGGCATCCTAAGCTGATATCGTATTGTTCAGAATAGTACATGTCACCCTAAATAATTTCACATGCATCTGTTTTATTAGTAGGTGCTAATTAAACATGCATCTTGTGAAGTGACTTTACATAAGATCATTTTGCAGTTTCTTGTATTATTTATGTAACAGTTTGGGATCTGTGGGTCACAAATCCTACTATAAACTTTTCCTCTTAAAATTATTAATGGAAAGCAAGTCCCTCTCTAAAAGTATTTTTCCAGATATGCTTGGAAAAATGTTCCAGTGAGAATTTAAAAACAAAGAATGTGTTCTTAATATACACTGTGTTATTTCCCAGAAGATTTATAAGCCAATTCAAATGTTCACACACTCCTGCCTGGAAATCCATCCAGTTCTACTCTTAAGGACAAAATATCCATGCGAACGATAGTCAAAAGAAGATGGCCAATGGTGCGTTTCTCTGGTACCTAGGAGTTGTGGCCTTACCCAAGTATGCTACATGGTCCGATAGATCATATATACTGATCCAGTCTGGTCAGTGTAGGGCTGCTTCCTCTGTCGCTATGCCTCTTTGCCAAATGCAACTCAAATATCTAGCAATTGATTGCCTCAGAAATGGCCACCATCCTTTCTTTCTCCTATTTTTCATACAGTGCTATTCCATCATCGTGGTCCATCATTCAAGTAAATTATTCTATAGTTATTTGTATATAGGTAGTTTTGTAACTTTAAGTAAAGCTCTCTATCATCCTCGCTTTCTTTTTTGAAAAGAAAATAAATCAACATTTCTTATAACACCATGTCCACAAAATGAAAAAAGTCTCAGTCAAATAAGCTTGTAGCCCTCTTGATTCATAGTGCATATTAGCCTATGATAGGTTCTAAGAAGTCCTACAGCAAAGAAACTGATTTGGCTTTGCTTAACTTGATGGCCCACAAATTATTCGATCTCAGAATCCTTCTCTTGGAAATATTTTGCCATCCTTCAGAACTAGTGGGAAAACCTTTTGAGAATGCTACACTAGGCAATCTTTAAAAGACCATTTCAACTGTAATGAATGCTCTATGATTCCCTTCTGTTACTCTGTTCTTCCTCTCACAAAGGATTTGAATGGTTAGGTCTCAGCTCAATTAAACAAAATGACTCCGTATAATCAATAGTTTTAAAAAATTAAAAATTGCTTGAGCTTGAATCTGGAAGATGGATCTGCCCACCAGTCACACAGTTCATGGCATTTAACATACTCACACACCCAAGTACGCTAAATCTTTTAAAGAATGACTAATACTCCACTGTGATAGGACAGACGCTTGGGGTTTTAGCCAAATCTTGTAAATTTAGAAAAGAATATCAGAGCAACTCCTTCTGTTACCCTAAATGTCAGGGACTCTTACATTTTCATGAAGAACATGCAGGTCTTAGTTTTTAAAGGTTTTACATGAGCACTTTCATTGAAAATCATCAGGTTTGTCTACACTGAGAAGATGAATGATGCAGTTATATGTATGTGAAAAACTGACCAGGAAGTTCTTGCAGGTATTTGGTATTCCTGGACTGTTGATTAGTGCTCTAAGAGCTCCAGTTAGTGTATTTCAGGACCAATATGACCACTTTTCCCCATAACCAATTTTTAAAAGTATCACATAATTTCTTGCTCTATCCGGAATGGAGCTAGGTAAACCTTATACTAGTTGAGGCCCTCCAAAGCACGTTGAGTATGAAGATTAGCCTTTATGTTTTGCCCCCTATGCTTTACTACACCAGCATAATCTAATTACTTTCTCTCCTAAGTAATTACTTCCTGTTTCAGAGTCTAGTCTATCCAGTTTTTGCCATAGTTCTGGTCCAGCATAAAGTCCACAAGACAGTCTGTGGAAGACAGAATTAGTTTTAAGGTGTCCATATGCCCAGCATCTCATGTCTACATGATTGTTAATGCCATGACCCATCTAGTTTCAATTTATTATCTAATATTTATTGCCTTTGTTTTGATTTCAGATATTCCTGTGCTCTTGACAGCTCAACCGTTTTAACATAAATGGCCGCCATGTTAACCTTTCTATTATTGTTTGTATCTTGCCTTGGCTCACCTAAATCTGGCTTCCCATCTTGAATCCAACCACAATTATAGCACAGTAGTATATAAACGGGTCCATTTAGGTGCACTGGGGCATAGAGAAATAAAAAAGCATGTTGAGTACACACAAATAAACTAAAGCGTATAGTTTATTTGTGTGTACTCAACATGCAGTTAGAATGAGCCATTTTGCAGTTAAATGGCCATAGTTGAGTAATACTTGTATGTAAGCAACTCAAGTATAGTTTTGTGGACTTGTTTTCTATATGAACTCAAGCCACCATGGATTGCTCAATTAAATTCTCATCTTTGAGAAGCCTTCCTTGACTGCCTAAGCCCAAAGAGTCTCTTTTTCTGAACTTATATAGCTCTAATTATCTGTATCAAGTGCCATAAATTTACCATTGTCTGGCTTTAAATTGTCTGATTGTCTCAATTATTATACAGGTATACTCTTCCCAACTAAATGAGAACTATGTCCAACAAATTTTTATATCTCCCACAATATGTAGTATAAAGTAACAAGGAGATATTCTCATAGATTCCCTCAATCAGATAGTGAAATATGGGACACTAAGATACATATTAGAGTGAATTAGACATTGAGATGGAACATGACTATTGAGCGAGATTAGAAGGGGAAGAGATAAGGGATTTAGAGGCAGGGTCAAGAAGATAAACAAGGGTAGTTCAACTTGCTATTCTGAGAGTCTGGTTTAAACTGAACACCATTATTTCTTTTGTTCCACAAGGTTTTCAAAATTACCTTCCCCATTGCATAATTACTCACACTAGACAAATTAGACAATAAAAGTCCTCTAAAAATTCCAAATGCCTCCCATAAAACAATCACAACAAAGACCCCAGGAATTAAGATTTAGAGCCCCTCCTTATAAGCCTCTACTCCTCTGACAGCTCTTAATAATGCTCAACTAAGGCGAGAGTAAAATTTTATCCCCAAATTCCTTCCTCATTCTCCTAACTCACTATAGGCCTCAATGGTCTTTGGAAAGCAGAGACTTGTGTTCCAAAAAGCATGGCGCCCTACTTAACAATGGTTGTAAAGTCAAAGACACTCTTCTCATTATCACACAGTAATTTTGGTTCTTTGAAATAATTTATGTGTAAAAGTGATTAGTTTGCCCTCTTTACATATTCATAGCTTTTTATTAATCTATTATATGTAGCTATGTCTTTACCAGTTTTTAAAATATCATTTTAAAAGGAAAAGCAGTGGTTTCTTAATGGTAATATTGATTAACTCCAATAAATGATTCAGCAAATTGCAAGCTTTTAAAGATGTAAATGTAAATGTGAGGGAGAGTTTTCTTTCCAAAATAATTATACTGGTGTCTAGCTGAATTAGTAAGTCAAAACACTCCTAAACACTTGGGCCCAGCCTCCACTTTGGTCTCTGACTGCAGACTGATAAAGAACTCATCTTACTTCTGGGCCAATAGCTCTAAGTTGTCTAATTGCAAATGAGTAGTTACAAATGTTCAACTCCTCAGAGTCTAGGATGATTTCTTTTAGTCTGTAATTAAAACAAGGGCAAATGAATGTCCATCTAGCATGATTTGAAGACAAGTGTCTAAAAAAAGATTTGGTAGCATGACAAATTCTACCTCAAAACTATATGCAATAGGCAGGTCTACAAGTGGATTCATGGGGAAACTCAGAAGGTTTTACAGTTATCTACAGCTGCAGAAATTATAGAAATCAGGCCAAGAGGATACCAGGGTGGCAAGATACATTGATCTCTGTTAACTATTGATCTGCTATTTGTGTTCTCAGCGTGATGTAATCTACTGGAGTCAGAAGACCTGTATTGTGTGCCTGGCTCTGCCTTATGCTTGTTGTATGGCTTCAGAAATTTTATATCTCTTTGAGTCTCAGGTTCATCTTCTGAAAAATGGGGATTCAAGTTATAGACTTTGCTTCTAAAGAGGTCCTCACTGCTCCCTTACCTCCTCTTTCAACACAATCTTTTCCAAAATACATTGAAGCTTCCCGAAATGGCTTTCATCCAAAATACAGTGTTTGGCTTCTTTCTAATCCATACCCAAGAGCCCTGGCTTAGACCAGTTCAATGTGTACTCAACCCCTTCACCTAAAACTCTTTCTAGGCCAGCTTGCCTGGAAGGGATTTAAGACAAGGAGATATGTGAAGATGCTGCAAACCGTATAATTCTGTTCAGTTGTAAAGTAGCCACTCCAAAAGTCATTTTGGTTGATTATCCATCTGGTCCTTAAATTCACTTTATGGCTTATGCAAGAAGTAATGAGATATTCACTGAACCTTCTGAGGCAAACTACTCCATCTTTAGATAGCTCTGATGGTTGAACAAAAATCTGGGTCTCTGTCACTCTTCCCAGTGTGGTCCAAGTGTTACTCATTGGTGCCATACCACCCTTCCACATAAAATGACATACATATTTAAAGATCTTTTTGTCTGGCCAAAAACTTTTTTTTTTTTTCTCTTGTTTCTCATATATTGCCCAATTCTTTATTGCCCTGTTTTCTTCTCCCTAAATACCTCCTGCTGTTCTAACTTGATTGTAATAACTAATAATAATGCCTAGTACTAGTATTCAGCTAATCATCTGCCAACTCCTCAACAAGATTATTATGAGTGATTTTGTGAGCTCCTTAATGAAGGTCCAAATACGGACTAAGAATGAAGGTCCAAAGTCTAGCTTATTTCCTTATCTGCACGCCTGATACATTGTCAATAAAAGGAATCAATTTTGTCTGACGTGATTTGCTTTTAGCGAATCAGTGCTAGCTCCTGGTGATCACTGTTTCTTCTTATAAATAATCTGTTTGAGCATCTTGACCAAAATCTTCTTTTATTCTCTTTCTGGAAGTCAGAATGACATCTCAGTTGTCGAACTCTCCTTGTTTTCTATATCTCCTTGCTAGGTAGTTAGTCAGGCATGAGTGACAGGAGCAAAGGTCCAGCTCTATAATCCCAGAGAGCTCCCTTGAAGACCTTCCTTAAAAACTTCCCAGAAACACTTCTCTTTTACGGTTATAATCCCAAATCCTAGAGCACTAAGGCCATAATAGCTGCTGGCTAACCAGCCACAAATGCATGCGTAGAAAGTACTACCCTAACCAGTCCACAACCTCGGCCTCATTATGCCATCATTATAATATCATGACTATGCCTGGAAGTTCATTAATGTAATCATAATAGACTGAATTCTGGGTATGCACATGCGCAGTAGTCAAAGTGTAATATAGCAGCCAACTGTCAGTCAAGGTAACCTCACATACGGATCATCTAGGACCTGCCGTCATGCCCCCACTATAAACAGGCCTTCCCACTTCTGCGTTGCTACAGCTCTCCTTGCTGAAAACTCATTCCTCCCTTGGAACGTACTCTATCTTATCTCTTCACCTCCCAAATTCCACAGGGCTGCAGCCTTCTTTAGTGTGGCCCGGCTCCTTTTAAAATGTACTTTCAATAAATCTCGCCAAACTATAATTCTTTGCTGTGTTGGTGAGAAAGAACTGATAAACAACACACAACACCATCATCCTCCTCCATGCTGCTGGAACGATGCCGGATCTCACATCACCCCAGTGGTAACAGGTTTTGGTGCCATGACTTGGATTTTTCTTTCGGTGAGCCCTAGGCCTAGCTTTTCTTGGCTGGAGGCTCTTTCATCTCTCCTCAAATTCTCCCCTCTCACTGGGATGCCAGTCTCCCTTTCTCAAAACTCCCTCCTCCTCCCTAATTTCTTCACCCGTGGTCCTAAGTTCCTATCTCATGCCAGAGGGGGCAGCATTTCTCTCACTGGAAAGGGTACTCTTGTGCCAAAGGGCCACAAAATTGCCCTTCCCAAAAGTCTGAAGGGGTGGCTATCTCATGCCAGAAAGCCACATTGCATAGTTTCTCATGACAGAGATACATTTCTTCTCTTTCTCTCCCCCACCTCCTTTGTTTTCAGACATGTGGCCACTGCCAACTTATCTTTGGGCACCCCCAGTACCATTTTCCCCTGGGAAAATCTACTACTCTAGATCCAGGCTTTCTCTAAAGCCACTCTTTTTACTTTCAAAGTTTTCCCACTTTATTATGTGCACTCACTTTTATTTCTTTTGTACTTATAGCCTAAGTTTACCAATTTAAAATTGTTAATGGCTTCTTTTACTTACCATTAGAAACTTTTTCTAACTCTCAGTAACTTTCAAGGTCCTGCAGATAGCCAGAAATGTAAACGCAGCTACTACTGCTTAAGGCTGAGGTTAACTAAAGAAAAAAAGGGCACTTTTAAAATACAAGCGGCCGTACTTAGAAGCTGCACTCTACCCCTCCTTTCCTCAGCCTCTATAAAACTGTCAAGAGCACATGAATTACTTCTTTGCTTACTTTTTAACTGCCATTAGTGTGAGAAGGGAAATTTTATGTATGGTCAAGCTGAAACTTAAATATCAAAAGTAAACATACAAAATTAGAGTTGTGTTTTTTTCTCTCTGCTGAATAAGACAATGTTTCTTAAAACTTCAGACTGCTACTGATACTATGAAAAAGTTTTCTGAGTAGAAAACAAAAATTCTGGCCTTCAACAAAATAATCTTCTGTGTTTTAAATCAACAGCTGAGTATAATTGTCTTGAATTAAACTAATTTCTTATGAGTCTCCATAGGTTCCTCCAAACAATGAACCAGAAGCTATGACCTATTCCTGTAACCGGAAAATGGATAAGTCTATAAACTAAATTCTCCAAACATTCAAAGTCCCTCTCAGGGCCTTTACTCTGTCTCTCTCTATTGTCTCTGTCCCTCTGAGTCTCTCTTAGGCTCTCTCACTCGCTACCTCTGAGAGGACACCACACCCTATGGAGTGTTGCCTCTTTTCTGACGAACTTTCCTTTTGACTTTAACTTTAGTGTCTCTTTGAATTCTTTCTTATACTCCGCCAAGAACCTTCTTCTCTTAGTGCTAGGTTTGAGTTCTCCCTACCCTGGGAATTTACTCTATTCTACATCACTATTACCTTACAGCCACTCTGCTCCCTCCCAAATTAGTCTCACCATCTACATGCTCAGAACTTACTGGACCAGGTGTTAGAGGCCACGTTCACGAGAAGGAAAGGACAGAAGCTAGGATTGCCCAGGTACTAGCGGCCTTTCAAAGCCCATCACAGCCCAAGTCCAAGAGTATCCCGCTCTCAGGGGTGAAAAACTCATCGAAGTGCATCATCTGCTGTCGACCTGGCCACTGGGCCAAAGAGTGTCCCAACAAGGAAAAGCCTCCCAAATCTGCTTGCTGCAAGTGTCAGTAGCTAGTTCATTGAGCTACTCTCTCCCTCTTGAGTCAAAGGACCCCTGGGTCAGAGCCAGTCACAGGCTTCCAAATGGTTGCACGGGACTGAGGAGGCCCCCTCCAGCTGGCCCCATCGCAAGAAATTTTTATCACTGGACTGGAGCTGAAGGTACATCTGGATGTGGCAGATAGGGCAATTAGTTTCCTTTTTAAATACCAGGGCCACCTGCTCTGTCCTTACTTCCTTCTTCGGACCCTTTTCCTCTAGAAACTGTGCCATTTTGGGAGTCACTTCTAAATATTTAGAAATTTAGAAGCCAATTTCTAAATATTTCACTTCACCTTTATATTACCGATAGGATAAGTATCCATTTACTCAAACTTTTCTCATTATACCTGAATACTCAAGCCCTCTTCTCGGCCAGGACAGTCCCCACCTTTGTAGCCAGACCTTAGCTCATTATCTACAAGATTTGCAACTTGCGGGGGAATCCATTTTACAGTAAATAATCTCCTTCTCTCTTCTCCCACCACACTGACTCCGTGACCATAGACGCTTATGTCAGGTCACTCAACCAATTTGTTAATCAAGGTTTATAAGGATAATTCTCCAGCCTCCCTGCTAATTTGGAAGGAAACTTACCCTGTTCTTTTATCTTCCCCAACTGCAGTAAAAGCCCCCGGAATTCTCAGTAGGATCCATCACTCTCGAGTCAAACCTTACCTTGAGGTTCCAGAGGCCTCTACAGCAGTGACATCTTTACAGATTAGTGACAATGACTCAATAATCTCTTTAACAAGATTTCTCATTTTTATCTTTTAATAAGAGAGGAAGAGAGGAAAGCCATTTGGGTTGAAGAATAAATATATCTAACTAACCCGTGTGTCTGGCATGGACACTGTTTTCTGTGCAAACCTGTTATTTCTGAGGTCCCAGAATTCTCTTTCAATGGAGACCAGTGAAATATATTTGTCTACACATTTCTCCACTTAGGTTTGGCATAATCAGCAGTATCTCTTCTTTGAGAGGGGACAAATGTCTGCTGGTCTGGATTAAGATGCGTAACAGAGGAAGCATATGGTCATTTACACAGTGCTTGTCCCAACACTGAGCTAAGGTTAATGAATTAATGAAAAGGAAATGTATGCATAAATGTTGAACCTTATTTAGCACGATACCATCGCTCCTAGCTATCTTTATTTTACAAGAATCTAAATTAAAGAAATTCAACCCCCACTTCCAGACATCACATGAAAAATCATTCCTATAATAGCTGGTCATACTTTTGAGGATAAACAACAGCAGATTTTAACTGTAAGAGTGTAGGGCCCGATTTAGTTCTAAAAGAGTTTTATTGAGATGGTAGTGGAAGAAACAGTGTTATTTATTGAAGTACTGCATTGCATTTTCCTTTGTTCTTTCAACAGGTTAGTAATTACAGAAGTATTAATTAGTCTTGACAGAGAGTACACAAAAACGATAAATAGATACTGTGTGCAGTGGAGGGGCTCGCAGTGCCAAGTTCTTTATTTTCAGTCGGAGCTAATTATTCTTATTATACTGCATGACTCTTTTTTCTTGAATTATGAGTGGAAAAGTGCTGAATAGAAATTTTTTTCCAAAGTGCCCTGAACTGTGGAGGGAAATGAAAACCACAAACAATGAAAAGCTTGTTAGACAATGAGAGTGATCATCTATAAAGGGGTTCTGAAGGAACTTCCCTTTTCCTGCACTATAGAAATGTAAAGTGCTTATCAGAAAATGATCTGGGTTTTTTTGTTTTTGTTTTTGATTTTTGTTTTGTTTTGCCACAGGGGTGTTGGGAGGGAAAGCGCTGGATTCAGCCCCAGCAAACCAGCAGGAAGAAAGATGGAAAATCTTGAATCTTGCACAGGGCCAGTAACATATTGGGGGGGGGGGGAAGGTGTTTAGACAGGGGCACAGTGAATTTGAGGTAACGTATTTGTAAAGTTAAGTACACAGGCCAGACCTCTCAGTGTGCGAAAAGGTATTTGGGATTCTCCCTGGCCCAAATGCCACCTGTAAACTGATCTGAGAAGAGAGACTTTGGTTTTAAATCTAGTTACTATGCAATCCTTTATCTCTCTCTTTTTCCCTTCTCTATTGCCCCCTCCCCACCCCATTATAGTGATGCATATGAGCAAAATTCCACAGATGGTGCATGCTTTTATGAGCTCAGTCCTAAAATTTGGTTTGAAATTTCCCCAGTGTCCTCTGTGCTTCTGTCTTTGCAACAGATGCACTTAAATGTTAGCAATTTATTTGTGGCCTGTGCTACAACCAGAGCTGAAGAGGGGAGAGCGAGGACTGTCACAGGAGGAGAAGCTGAGCTACCAACACAGCACGATGATCCATGATCGCAACTGCTGCAGGAGAGCTTGGTTCCTGCAGGCACAGCCAGTAAGCCACATAAAAATCAATTTTGTCTTCCCTTCCAGTTCAAATCTGTTCTATGAATAAGACATTAAATTCAATTATTCTCAAGAAATCTCTTTGCTTTCTTTAGCTTATCATGCTTACTATTCCCACATGACAGCATCTCTTTTTCGGTTGTCAGCATTTAGCAGGCCTCTAGGCTTTGGAGGGACAGGATGGAGAAGCTCAGGAGGGTCCAGGAAGAGGCAGATAATTTTTAAGGTTGCCCAAGTTCGGTAAGGTGACACCAGCTAAGAATACAGCATGGGTTCCAGGGTAACGTGAGTCAACCTTTTTATTTAGTATGTCAACAGTTATATGCTCATTTAGCTGCACTAAAATATTCTTGAACAGAAAGCTACGGGCTGTGTGGGTTTCAAAACGTCAGCCCAATAAGCAGGCAATTAGCAAGAGCACACCGTTTCCTTCCTCTAAAGCAACCATCACAACCGTAAGATTAGTGATTCCTGATTTCCCGAGTAGGAACATGCACCAGGAAAACATAATTAAGGCTGGTAAAATGTACTGGAGAAGCAACTTTGTTTCACTACGATAGAATCCCACCCAGGTTGTGCTTGGTATTATTAAGTAGGTCAAATATGCCACTGGCCAAATTGTCCAGATCCTATCCTCAGCCCAATGGCACTGGGAAACTCATGATTTTACCCCATGGTTTACAATCTTCTACCCTTGTTACAAAGCTATTACTTTCTTAATAGTTTCAGTTCACCTTTTCCATACTACTCTTCATTAAAATGAAGACATTCCAATGTCACTAAGTCTACATTTTTAATTATCACTATTTCTGACTAATTGGGTTGAATTTGAAGTTCCTCTAAAAACCAGCACTGCAATACTGACCCTACTATTTGCCTCCTGTGTGAGCTAAGCAAGTGATTTAAATCTAATCCTGAACTCCTTTTAATCCATAAAATGGAGACACCAATCGGATTTATTTCAAAGTTTCTTTAACCATTGCACTAGAATATGGAAAATAACCCTTCAACAAGAGGCTAAACTGGTCTTCAATTTCTACACACACACAAACTGAGTCATGATGCATGTGTGACACGTGTAGTCTCTAATGGCCTAGTTCATGAGTATAAGGTTTTAGTGAATCGGATCAATCAATTAATCATTCTGGTGAAGATTACTTTTCAAAGGAATTAAGTCAGATAATTTACAGAAAGGTTAGCACTATTTCTGATCTTCGATAAGCTTGATATAAATGTTTGTTGTTATTTATAATAATAATAATAATAATGTTAGTACTATTATTTTATGTGCCTCATGGTCATTCAAAACATGTCAACATGCATTACATAATAATGCCAACATTATACTCTCATAAAAAGAGAATGCATCCAGTTACAGTCATCCTCATTTGCAAAATGTTAAGTGAAGAGTATCAATATGAAATGAACTCCAAATGGAGAATGATTTTTCTAAAATCCAGATCTGATCATATCACTGATATGCTTAAATCCTTCAATGGGCCCCATCGTTCTTAGGATAAAGCCCAAATGTCACAGATTCTTCAAGGCCCTACGTGACCGATTGTGTCTTGCCTGGCTTTCCTGGTGCCTCTAAGCATGGGCTCTCCTCTGCCTGCAATATTCTTCTCTTTCCTCAACCATTTCCATAGCCAACACCTGCACATCCTTCAGGATCCTACTTTGATAGCACTTCCTCCTGGAAGCCCTCCCAATTACACACGCCTGAGTCAGATGTCCCTCTGGTCTGATCCTATAGCATCACAAAGTCTTTTTGTTTTTGTTGTTTTCTGTCACAGAATTCTTTAGAATTACCTCTTTTCTTCTCCTTCCGTAGCCTGGAAGCTCTGTGAGGGATTGTGAGTATTGAATTCACCACTGTTGCATACAGTATTTATGAACTCATGATTCATTTACATAACAAATTTTATTGACTCTCTACATATGCAATGCTCAGTCCTCCATTCTCCATAATGTGAGGTGCATAGCTCAAATGGATTTGTAATTTAAAATTAGATTTAGCCTAATACACATGTACCATACTACTCAGACTGGCTTATTCTATTACCATATGCCATCGGGAAATTCTAGGTGGAGGTCAAGGTCTGGGACATCTGCCAATAACTTTGTCCAAGTCAGTGTTTACTATTAACCACAAAATGTCTTTGTGGGTGAAGCTGAGAGACAATCTGGTGAAGAGGGGTGGGAAACTAATCCTAATGCTGTATTTGCATAGCAAGCACACTGCTTATTTATTCATATGGGGCGGTTGGGGAGGAGAACAAAACCCCTCCCCACCAAGCCATCAGGTGCCCCCGCCGCACTGTGCTTCTGTCCTAGCCCACTCTGCCCAGGTAAAATCTATGACTGGCTCTAAGATTTGGCAGTGTCACGCTGGCCTCTCAGACTTCCCACCCTCACTTCCCAATTAAGTGTGGACTGCCAGCTTCCTGGAAATTCCAGAGCACAGAGATAAAGAGAGCTGGACCTCTGCACAGATGTTGCAAGGCTGCTGGTCTTCAGAGGGTGTTCTAGGTTGTCAGGCAATCCTGGCAGATGGAGCAGCTTCCCACTCAACTTCAACACCTGAAAGTCAGATGTTCTGATTATGGGAATAAGGCTTTGTGTCTCTTGTTGACAGTTATGAGCTATGCTCATGTTTAAATCTCCCTGCAAACTGTATCTGTTATGCCAAAATGACTCTGCTTGGGTTTACAGCCTGCTCAGAAGAGTAACTCCTGACATTGTTAAATTTTTAAAGAGCTCAAATGTAGTGCTCAGAGATTTATATTCATGGAAATTTAAAGATTTTGTTAACTATATTCCTCAACTATAAAATTGAGAGGGACCGATTTTGCTTATGCTCTTAGTTTATTGTTTGCTTGGCTAGAAGTCAGGTTGCAATCACCCAAGAAGGTAAAACATGAGTCAATGGCTAAGAAAACTTTAAAAGGCTGAGATATAGCTGCTTTTAGCTTTCTGAATTGCCAGTGCCCACTTAAAATAACAAATGTACTAATATTTCTCTGGTGTCACACAAATGCTAAGGGCAGTGGAAAGTTGACCTTCTCATATTCTGAACAGTTTTAATTTAATTATGACTCTATACTTTAAATGCTAAGATTTGCTGGCAGCTTTCTACTATAATTATTTTGCTTCTGTGGTCAAAGTTGGTATGAAATCAGTGAATAGAAGATGCAGGCACTCCCTTTCTAAGAGAAGTCTGCTAATTTCTCCAATAGATTAAGTATATTCATGGGTCAACATGATTATTATAAGGATAGGAATAAAATAAATATATAGGAATAAAATGTATTTACCTATGTAGCTGTTGAATTCTGTCCTAGGAAGAAAGAGGCCTGATGTCTATGTTTTCTAATTTTTTTCTTATCTCTAATCTGTCAGAGGCAATGATCATATTGTTATAGTTAAGATGCTGTTCACCTTCAGACAGACGAGCAGAAATGCCGTGTACATTTCAGAATATCTCCATCATGACGCACAAGAAAGGTCAAAGAGATAGTGTTAAGAAGAAAAGTCAAGGAGATAGTATTGAGGTCATTAGTAGGGTTACAAGGATGCAAGCTTCTCTCAATCTTCTTTTATCTTCCTCTTCCTCCAAGTAAGTGCCCAATCAATGCCCAGTCCTGGGACCACCACACAGACTGTAAAATTGGCTGTTTCTAAGTAGTAACGCAAGATACCCTTTCTCTTACCAAACACTATAAACAAAGGCAAGCAAAGGTCTGTGTGCTGGAGGAGTATATCAGTCACCTTGGTGACTTGAGTCAAGTGACTCCAGCTCTCGGAATGGAGGCAACACCCAAGTGGTGTGTACAACCTGCCTTGGACGTTCTTCCTTACCTCCACAAAGAGATGTTTTGTGTTCCTTTCATTACTTCTCTTCCTGACAGTTTTGCTCTTTGTTCTGCTTTCCTCTTCCTTTTAAAAAAATTTATTTGTATTATGATAAGAATATTCAACAGGAGATTTACTCTCTTGACAAATTTTTAAGTGTACAATCCTGAACTGTTAACTATAGGCCCTATGCTGTACAGTAGATCTCCCAAACTTATTCACGTTGTATAACTGAAACTTTATACTGTCAGGGCCCAGTGCAGGCCACCCCAAAATATCCCACAATGGCATATTGATTACTTTGAATTAAAGCTACTTGACAAGCAGCCGGCAGGCACATTGACCTTCCTTTGTCTCAAATGCAGAAAATAAATTTTCCCTGTGACAAGTGCCCTCCTTTCTCCAGGGTGGCTGAGAAAGACACCCTTATCGCTAGAGTGAGGGAATCTAGGGCCAAGAAGCTTGTATAGACAAACTTTGTTACTTTTTTACTAATTTACTAAATTACTCAAATCCAAATTTTGCTTAGATTCCTCACTAATGAACACCTAAATCTAAGTTTCTTTGTCTTGCTTTTTCTTTGCTTTTCACAAATTTGTTGTTTCTTTATCTAAAAAGTATAAAAAGCTGGGCTGGTTCATCATTTCTCTGAGTATCATTTATGATATCCCATATGCAAGTATTAAATTGGTTTTTCTCCTGTTAATCTGATTTTATGTCAATTTTGTTATTAGTGAAGCCATAAAAACTCAAGAGTTTTCTCCTCCCCAACAAAACCCATTGATTATCAGCTCCTTACACCTGGCAAGCACTGTTCTGCTCTGTGTTGCTCTGAGTTTGACTATTTTAGAAACCTCGTATAAGTGGAATCAATCAATGTTTGTTCTTCTGTGACCGGCTTTCCTCTTCGTTCTGACTCAACAGCAACCTTAAGACCATGGATTAGAGAGGTAGTAACAGACAGTAAGTCGAATTTGAAAGTACAAGAGGCACTTGGACAGTGATTTGATATGGAGAGTTAGGTTTCACATTACACTTGGGGACATGCACCACCACCTCCTAAAGCAGCTGTGCCAGCAAGCACACTGGTTCTCGCTAACCCATGATTTTGCCATGACTAAAGAGTCTTTGGACCTTAAAATCAAGGTGGTCTATGGAATTATTAAAGACTTTCAAGACTTTTTAATGGGACTGAAATTACATCCTTTATTCTCTAAATTGCTCAGTTTTATTAACTATAATACAACCCTGTGATGTATCTGATGCTTGGATCAAGCACAGGCCTCTTCCTAGCAGAGCAGAAACACTTCTATTACACAGGAACTTCATTATTTACCTTCGAATTCTGAAAAAAGAGGACTGTTTGTTCTGTTTTATTTTAATTGAGCAATAGCATTTTACATGGAGTTCCAGATTTGCTTTAAGATTTTGAGGTAAAATTTAAAAAAATCCATATGAGTTTTCTGGTTTCATGTAGTAATTTTTTTTCCTGTGAAAACATTTTTAATTTTAACTGTTGGCCTGTGTGGTGTTGTATGGGAGTGGGTAGTCATTCTTTTGACTTTTACTCTACATACTGCTCACTAAAGTCATGATGAATAAATTATTAGTTATAAATATTTTGAACTACGAAATTGTAAAATTTTAAAAATTAATTTACAAAAGCATATATTATAAAACCAAATTATTTTTAATAGTACCAGAGATTTAACTTTTAAAACTGCTATGAATTTTTTATTGGGATATAATTGACATATGACATTATATTAGTTTCAAGTATACAACATAATGATTCACTATTCATATATATTGCAAAATGATCACTACAGTAAGTTTAGTTAACATCTGTCACTGTACATAGTTATAAATTTTTTTCTTGTGATAAAGTCTTTTACACAACTTTCAAATATGCAATACAATATTATTAATTATAGTCACCATGCTGTACCTAACATCCCCATGACTTACTTTATAACTGGAACTTCGTATCTTTTGACCGCCTTTACCTATTTCACTCAAATTATCTTTTAAAAGTGTACTTTTTCTAGAGTCTGGGTAAAATGTAGGCTATTACAAAATAATCCCACTGAAGAAATAGACTAAGTAAATGAGACACTATTTATCTTGCAATGATACTAACATAGTACTTATGCATATTTTAAGCACTGAGTAAAATAATCTTATGGTCTCTCATCATCACAGAAAATCAGCTGAGTCCCTGAGGGGAAGGTTATTATAATTTCCTCTCCCACTCGGTGTATCCTTGGACATTAGCCTAGAAGGCGACTCTAAAGACACTTAACAGTAATTAGCACTTTCTATAAAGATCCTCATTTGCGGAATTACTTACAGGGAGTCAGGCATTTCTTTAAAAGATGCTGAGTATTCTTCAGTAGCTCACAGAAAAATTTTGGCTGCCTTTTAAAGATAAGTTTCATTTAAAAAAAAAATCAACAGTGGGAAAATTTATAAAAATTTCTGCGAAAGAAGTTTACATTCCAGAAAATTCATTGCATAAGTTTATCAATAGTAGTGGCAAAAGAACTGGACTCAGATCCAAGAGACCTATGCTCTGCTCTGGTCCTTGTTCCACCAGGAACTAGTTGTGACATGTGGGCCCAGTCTCAACTTTTTTGAGCTTCATTTTCTTTGCCTGGAAAATGGGGATAACATCTTCTCTACCTCACGGGGTTATTGTAATGATAAAATGAGAGGATTGCTATGAAGCACTTTGAAAAGCTGAAATCACTGAATACATGCAACACTTTATTATAGAAATAATTCAGACTCGGAAATGTCTGAGGCCATTGAAAACTATTTGATTAGTTGTGAAAATAATATGCCCAGAAAAGTCATGCAATGAGTTCTATGCCTGAACATGGTCTCTTTTTTAAATATAGATTTTCTATTTGCCTTTTTTTTTTTTTTTAATAGTTGGATATCTCTCTAATTCCCACATGGCCTCTTGAAGAAAATTGTTTGGTGTTTCTGGAATTAATCTGAGCTAATTACTTACAGCATATAGGCCTAAAAATTGAAACACAACCTTTTCCCACAAATTCAACTTAATGAGACACTTTCCAATCCTAGAATGGTTTTCTAGTCTTGACTTTTCTTTCTTTTTATTTTTTTTTCCAAATTACATAGGCAATATATTATTTTAGAAATTTGAAAAATAGGGAAAAGGAGAGAAAAAGAAAATAAAATTACCCATAATCTCAGCATGTCTTTAAAAAGTTGCCTTTTTAAAGTAAGTACAGGACCCCTCTTCATACCATCAGTCCCCAATCCTCAGAGACAATCACCGTTTGCCCCAGGAGTGTGTGTATCCTTTCCTACTTTTCCAAACCCCATAGCCAATCCATCAACAGAACACCCATATATGAGCAATAATATTTAAATCCAATTGCTTGATAGTCTTCCAACTTTCTATCATATGAAAACATAGTTTTACACATATTTTTTAATTTTGTTCATCTGACACTATATTTTAATTAACAGCTCATTAACTCGATTTATAACTTTTGTATATTTCCACAGATGGTAAGGGACCTTCATTTGTGCTCTAGCCCTGGGTTCCACAAATGTTGGGGGTGGGGCTACATCAGGGAGCCTGCTACAGCCTGTGATCCCTATACCCCACTAACTGCCCCCCTCACCCCCCACTTGCTCCACCTAGCCCAGCAGAATCTCTCAGCCACACTCTGGTAATCCAGGTCCTTCCTGGAAACTGCTGGTGTGGGGGAGGGGAGAGGCAGTGGGTGGAAGACTCAACAGAAGTAGAGCAAAGGGGAAAAGGCGGAAAAAAAGAGAAAGGGACCCAATATCCCTTCCCTAATACTTAAGACATAAAAGCTTTTTTACTTAACTGTTTCTGCACAAGACTATGAGCTTTTGAGGGCATCGGCTGGGTCATGTTTCAGGTACAGAATAGGCACTCAAACAATAGCGGTTTATTGTATGAGTGACTGAACAAACAAATGAGCAAACGAGAGCCCTGAAACCCTAAAGTAGATGTATAGAATTATTACAGGTCTCATAAACTGACAATTCTGAAAACAGACCTCTAAAACATTATGAGTAAGACGCCTTTGGCCACCTCATTTCAGACACATCTTCCAGTATGTTTATGAAAATAACAGTGTCCTTAGCCTATAGTCTAATGATGTTGTCACCCTAAATACGATCACTAACATGGAGTGGTCTGGTGGAAGTTGTAACCACTTTTTAAAATTAATACATCGAGTATATAGCTAAAATAAAAGGTTTTTTTTTTTGACACTGTGGGTGTATTAACAAACTTACTGTTTGCTCTTGACTTTGATCACATATCAACTAGAATTGTGATTTTTTTCGAACTTGTGAAATAATAATGCAGTAAAGAATCAAAAGACAGCAAATTTAAGGTAAGCAAGTATCTGTTCATGCATTTTAAAGGCAGATAAAACAAGTTGTGTTAGCCAAATTCAGAGTGAAGTTGCTAGTGTTGATAAAATGGCACCTAAAATCCAGGAAAGCTTTCTACTGGCAGGCCCAGGATGACCATTTTTATCTCTAGGATCAATGTTTATATAATATAGAGGAACCATAAAACAACAACAAAAGTGTGGCTGGAATACATGGGCCAACTTCTTGCCAGTTTTGTAATTACAACATCAGCCAGTTTTGTAATTACAACATCAGCCATGCTCCTTCCTGGGCTTGGATTTCCATACCTATAATTTGGCAACTCTACTTCCAGGAATTTATCCTAAGGAAATAATCAGCAAGCTACACAGATATTTATGTACAAAGAAATTCAGCATAGCATTGTTTGTATTAATGAAACACTAAAAATGACCTTAACGTCCTATTCTAGGAGATAAATAATGCATGGTGTGTCCATAGGACAAGACATTCTCAAACCAGTGTAGAGGACATGGACTCTTGCAGGAAAATATATTTCACAGATTATTGTTAAATGAAAAAGAACTGTCCCTACCGTTGTTTTGTAAAATGCCTAGGTATGCCTAGAAAAATGACTAGAATGATACATAGCAACATTTTACAGCAGTTATCACTGGTGACATTAGGGGAGACTTTTACTTTCCATCTTTGTGTCTTTATTGTATAAATTTCCTACAATAAACATGTAATCAAAAAATATTATTTTAAAAAAGGTTTACCTAACACCGGCATTCTCATTTGAAACTTTGAAGGTGATCACATTCTACACTTAACTCCCATTCTGTAGAGTTCCCCATGTCTTCTTACCCACTTTGTATTATTCGAGTATCTGCTTGCCGTGCTCGTTAGATCGTCTGCCCATTGATGGGTGAGTCTGTCTCTACTTCGTTTTCACATTCCCAACAGGAAATATATAAAAAGTCATGAAGCAATCCTATATTTTCTCAAAGATCTGGACAAAATTAACCAGAGGAAATCCTGAATTCCACGCCACTGCTGAAGACCTCACTCCACCCTCTCTCCTGGTGTAGTGTACAAAGCAGTCACTTAGGTTAGAACACAAGAGTAAATGCAACATGATGGGTTCCAACTGTATCTGTCTAATTTACATACGCTTTCATAAGCATTTTCCAATTCACAGTATAGTCATATCACCTAGGTTTAAATAGTTAGTTAAACATGGTAATGGTGATCATTTCAATAAAACCCTGAATATTAGTCCCTTGTTTAGAATATAATCCTCATCATTACGTTATTTCAAAAGGAAAATCAAATCTTTTTTTTCCCTTTTTCCAGGAAAATTTCCACTCGGTTAATGAGACAATTGCTCTCACGTGGGGGATTTCTATGTTCTTCACTAGGGGGAGGGGGAGGAAGGGAATCGTCACCACTCCACCTGAGCCTTGGAGTGGCTCTGTTTGTAAAGCTGACATTGACGCAGGCCTTAGGAGATTTATGAGATACAACTGGAGTCATGGTAACCAAGGGCGTTCCCTGGAATGTCTGTTGCCTTAGATAGACACCAGTACATATAACCCTCTGGCAGGTAATTAAGGACAATGCAACTAGTCTAGACTTTGGGATTTTTCTGGTTTCAGCACGCCCAGCCTATTCACATGCATTAATGATTACATGCTTATTGTTAACACGACTCAGCCACAGTGACTCATTGTCACACACAGAGCAGTCTCTGTTGCGACTCAAGATAGGCAAGAGTTAAAGGGATTAAGAAACTTTCTCTTTTTTCTTTTTTTTTTTTGCCTAAAGGTGCAGAATATGCCAATGATGAGTGATGAGAGCCCGTCGGTGAAGTAGAGAGCAAATGCAAGCTAATATCAAATTTTCTGAAGTATGTGGACAGCTTTTTCCTAGCATTGTCTGCGTGGCTAAGTTAGCATCCAGCATATGTTGCTTTGAATTATAATTATTTTTCATTTATAGATATCTTATCTTTCCAACTTTGTTATATGCTCCAGAAGGGTAAGGGCCACATTGCTTATGTCTGAGTCTCCAGCACCTGACACCCAGCTTCAGGGAGAGTTTCCACTAAGTCGTAGTGATGAGGGATAGTTGTCTCTATGATGGTGGTGGTGCTTCTTGGCAAGATCCGCTATGCTGACCAAAATAAGGTAAAACTTTTAGAGGTGCTGTCAAGCTTGATTGCCCAGTGAAACTTCTTTGGCCCGCTAATCACTGAAAAACAGGCTCTCTCACTCATATGAGATTTCCCCTCCTTCCTGTTCTCAGCTAGAAATACCATGAGAACAGACTGTCTCACAGTGTTTTCAGATTTCCACTTCTAGTCCCTGCCAAAAGCAGGAAGTGCAGAAGTGGGCGATAATTCTTTTTTTCTTTTTAGAACACTTTATTAAAGAGTTTTGGTTGTTACTTGTTTTCCCCCTGAACCTCATTAGAAATAATTTGAATAATACTTGAAATTTACATAATGATTTTCTTACAAGGCACACAAAGAGTTTTATTTATTAATGCCATTTCCCAGTAAGGTAAGGTAGAAAGAGGCACAAAGGTGTGAAAAATTAGAGATTAAAGGTCCCCTGGGGATTTTCTACTCCAGTATCTTTTTTTTTCCTTCCTTTCTTTCTTTTCTTTTAAATTTTATTTTATTTTATTTATTTATTTGTTTGTTTGTTTGTTTTTTGTTTGTTTATTTTTATGAGAAGATTGAGACCTAGAGTTATCACCTGCGGTATTTCTTGCTCTGTGTTAGAACCTACCACTTTATTCTCACACTTTCATTCCTATTTCCTCCCTGCTATGGGGTACGGTAACAGTCATTTTTTTTTTTTTTTGGTCTTAAACTTGACTCCACACAACCTCCCACCACCACAACTCCTTTTCTATTCTATCCTGTCTGCTTACTTGCTCCTAACCCATAAGTTAACCCTTTCATTTTGGGAAAATTTAAAGTAGATCATCAACACTAAAAAGGGCCAAGAACCACTGTGTCTGACTATACTATTTGAAATTGAGGGGAAATGGAGGAAAAGGAAAACAGGAAGGAAAGGAGAAAAAGTAGTAAAATACAAAAGACAACAGGAAAGGAAAGGAAGCACAGTTTATCAAGAGCCACCAAGATCATTTGCTGGGATCTTGGTATCTCCTTTCAACACCCCTCAGGGTCTCGACTTGCCTGCTCAGAAACTGCTCCATTCTGAGCACCATTTTGGTTCTACTTCCTGGAGGTAATTATTCTACCTCAGGTTGCTCTAATATTATTCCCATATCTCATGAATGTATTGAAGCCTAAAGAGATGAGTAAGTCCTCAAATAAGAGCCAGAGTTGAAGCCAGAAGTAAGCCTCATAGGTCCTATGGACTCAACTGTGTCCTTCCCATCACAATGTGGGAAGCTCTACCCGTCAGTGCAATTGTATTTGGAAATAGGGTTCTTATGATGTAATTAAAGTTAAATGAGGTCATAGGGGTGGGATAGAATTGGTGGCTTTATATGAAAGACTTCTCTCTCTCTCTCTCTCTCTCTCAGAATTTACAGAAGAAAAAGCATGTGGGAACACAATGAGAAGGCCACCATATACAAGCCAGGAAGAGGGCTCCCACCACAAATGAAACTGATTATCACCTTGATCTTGGATTTCCCAGTTTCTAGAACAGTAAGAAATAAATTTCTGCTGCTTAAGCCACCCAGTCTGTGATATTTTGTTATGGCATCCTTAGCAAATGAATACATAGGTTATTGATAAAAGCCAGATTCTGATTTTTTTTCTATGACACTCTACCAGCTCTATAATGGTTTCTCATCATAAGCTTCCCTCTCAAGTAACAAATCTAAAATAAATTGTCACAGGACCAAAACATGGTGAAAACACAGTACCAGGTCATATAAAGGTAGGTGATGATTCATTAGCAGTTCTCATAATCATGTTCATTTCTTCAAATAAAGAGAGACTTATTGTGAAACTCATGGAACTTAAGCTTCAGAGAGCCACACTCACATTGGCCCTCCCTAATCCCTGAACCTAATTTCATATTCATATTTTTTTTAATTTTTAAAATAGAGCCCACCCTCCTCCCAAATTATATGTGCCCTGTACCCCCAACATCTCATCACTGCATCCAACAAGTACTTATTATGCCAAGCCTTATTATGCCAGGCCTTATTTTTATGGTTCCAGCAGAGATGGATGATAATATACTAGGGAACAAGATAAGGCCATCACGGCATAAGTAAATGAGTTTCAGAGTAAATAGATTATCTGCATAATTTAGATAAAAACAATCAAAATATGTAATGGAAGGGGGTAAGGAAGAAGAGTTTACATTCACTGCACAAGGACTCCATAGATGCAGCTTGGATGAATTTGCCCCTTTCCATCCCCAAGACTCTGATAAAACACACTTTAAACTCCAGGAAAACATTATTTATTGAGAACCTGCTGGGTTTTAAGTAAAGTACTCAGTATTTTGTATATATGATTGCAAACATTTCTAACACTATCCATGCAACATGAGTATTATTATCTCCATGCAGAGAGAACACTAGAACTCAGAGAAGTTAAAATAATAGGCCGTATGGTAGAACGAGCCTTATGTCCAGGCCTGCTTGAGTCTAAAATCTATGAAGTTTCCAGTTTGCCAAACCTTCCACCAATAAACCCCCACAGGTAGAGGAGGAGATAGTAGAGAAAGAGTGGAGACAGGGACACTCTGGCCTTCCAAATTATTCCTGCACAATTCAAACAGCATTCTTTTCACACTGCTTTTACATACAGAGCCACATTTCACAGTGCAGGCACAGTGGCAGTGGATGAGCACAGATTTCGGGCATCGCCATGCCTTTGAGTGCTGGGCTCCAGAGCTTTTTTTACTCGGTATAATGCTTTGAGCTCTGTAAAATTTGTAATTTAAAATCCATGAACCCACTGGCTATCGATTCATACTTTGGATATCTAATCCTATGAGAAAAGGAAATCAATCGAATTTTGAAAATTTTGGAACTGAATAATCGTGCTTGACTATAAAATCTTTACCCTGTGTTGCCCTTATATAAGCTCTTTTGTGGTGATTTCCTTGTGCAGACAAAAAAAAAAATGTGTCAAATGATCATAAACCACTCTCTCCTTTGGCTATGAGTGTAATATGAAATACTAGTATGACAGGTATTTTTTCTCCTTTTATCTTCTTAAAAGACCAACCAGAAATCCAGTGTAAAAAAAAGCTAATGTGATACTAAGTTTGCAAATTTAAACTAAGAGTTCTGCAGTCAAGACATGTAAAAGTTTCCATAGCAACATTAGCTCTCATCCTTAGGATTTTCAGTTCTATTAAAGCCATTAAAATCATACTTTTGTATATACGAGTGTATATACAATGTTATCGGATTTAAGGTTAGGCTTATTTTCCATCTTTTAATTATAAATGATTCTTGTTATGGATTTGCAAACATGTTTCATGAGTATACCTTCTGTAAATGGATTGTATGAAGCAGCAGGTTAATTTCTTTTGTTCTTCCTCCAATATTTTCCTCTTTTATGTTTTATCGCTCAACACTCTGGATGCTGAGAGGGGGAAGGGTAAGTGCCAGACTGCTATCAACCACACAAGGAACCAAACCTTGCTATAATCATGGTGCCACCTCCTCACGCAATGCAAAACCAACTTCCTTAGGGAGGCAAGATGGGGAAGGGCAAGGACTAGCAAACGTGGTCCCAGATTCCCATAGACTGACCTACTCACATCAACTGCCTGCCACAATGTGTTGCCATATCACTTTTAGAGCTGAAAAGGTAACTGCTTTGCCAGAGGCCACAGAGTTGGTCAGAAAAAACAAATCTCCTCAAACTAAATATGAGTAGAAAATCTAGTAAAATCCTGCATCAGCTGGAAAGGGTAGTTGTACTCAATATTTCATGAGCTATCCATAGAAAATTACACATGTAATAAGCATTTTCTTGGAAAAAAAAAAACCCTAATAATTGTAGATTCTTGCTCACAATGTGGATAATGTTTATTTTTCCAAAAATGAGTGAAGCAGATGGGGATGGCAAGGATGCTGGAAGATTCCCGTGAATTCCCCTAAAATGAAACAAGATTGGACAGTTGGGGACATCTGGAGTGAACATGGGGGAGGGAAAGGAAACATTTCTTCAATGCACTCTTCGTCTGAAATAGTATCACGGTGTCATAGACAAGCAGAAACCCTGAATGAAACAGGCAAATGGATGTGGCAGAAGGTTTAAAGTGAAACCAGCCTGCAATGATCGGGCTATTTTTAGCTTTCCACTGAAGAAAGCAGCTGTATTCAGAAAGGCTGCCACTCGCTGCTTGTGAGACCAATTTGTTCTGTTCTGGGGTTCCAACATTCATCACCAGTGAGCCACCCCTGGGATGCTAGAAAAGGGCAGGAATAGCCACTTCTGTGGGTTTGGGGGTTTTAAAAGAATTTAGAGAAGATTCTTAAGAATCTTAGTTTATTAACCAGTTAGAACCAGAGAATAATAAGCTAAATAAGAAGCTCTTCCTATGCCTTTCTGGTACAAATCTGGTCCCATACAAAGCAGTTTCAAAGCCTTAAGAAGCAAAGACAAAATTTCAGCTTACTCTTTCGATGACCTAAGTGGTGAATCTCTGTCGCTTTCATTCTCTTTGGCCTGAGCTGCTAAACACAAAGATAGAAGACAGTAGACATTTCTCAGAAGCTGAAAGGCAAGCACTGAAGAGTGACCCACTTTTAGAAACAAGAGGGAGCGAGAGAGAATTTACTGTTGTATAAAAGAGGTATTGAAGGAGTCTGGGTATCTTAAGTGAGAAAGGTGTTATCTCAGCTCCTGACAACGTTGATTTTCAGCACAGATCCTGCAACTCCTTGTGGGGGCTCTAGCATTCTATTACTCAGGTCTCTCTACATTATGACATTTATGCATCAACTATACACAGGATTTTGCCCAACACTTTGGATTCCAGATTGACTTTCATTAAAACTGCTCTTATTTGGCAGCAGAGTATGTCTTCTTATTTCTAAATATTTAATTTGTTGGCAGATATTGCTGGCTCTGTTAGCAAGAACTTGTGAAAATGCGTGGCCTTGCAAATGTGGGTCATAAACCACACCCACAGGCCCAAACCCTTCTCTGCCTCAGAGCAATGAGAAGGAGGATGGCAAATAGGGAATAGACAGAGACCCTCCCATGAGCAGTGATAAGGATAAAGGCCTGGCAGAGCTCATAGTTCCTTGTCCTGTGTACCCAGTGGCACCATCCAAAGTAAAAGTACTTAGATGTGACCTATGAGAAGACAACCTATGTGACCTATGTGACCTACGCTGCTCAAAACTGGGTGGGGCTTTGCAAATCATTAGCAGATATCCCCCAAATTCAACTCAAACAGAAATGTGTTTGAAAATCTCTTCTTGGCTAAAAAGTAAAGGGGGGAGGGAAGTATTGAGGACATTAACAAATAAACAAGCAAACAAAGTCATCAATAAGCATCAAACAGTAATGCCCAATGCTGGCTTTTCATCATCTGTAAAATGAGAGTTAGACTCCATGATATTAAGTTTCCTTCCAGTTATTTAATTTGGGCACGAGATGATGGAATCTCCCTAAAGCTTTCATTTTAATGTGTAATTGCTCTCACTTTGTGAAAATTCTTCCTCTAGCCCAGTGGATTTCAGCCCTGGCTACATTAGAGTTACTTGGGGAGCTTTTAAAAAATTACTAATGCCCAGGTCTAACCTCAGACCAATTAAATCGAATCTCTAAAGTGGTGGTACCCAGGTTTCCATATTTTACAGCCACCTTCATCCGCTCAACTTCAATTCCTTCTTGTTTCCTCCTCACAAATACTCAGAACAGCCACTCAGGACACTTCACCAGTTGCCTCATTCCAGATCTAGACCTGCACTGTCCATTACATAGCCCCTTAGCCACATGTGACCACAGGATATGTGGCTGTCCAAATTGAAATGCTTAATCATAAAATATACACTGGGTTTCCAACACTTAGTGTGAAGAATATAAAATAATTTTATATTGATTACATATTGAAACACTTCGGATATATTGGGCAAAATAAAATATATTATTAAAATTAGTTTTACCTGTCTCTTTCTACTCTGTTTAATGTGGTGACTAGGAAATTTTAAATTTATGCAACTCACATATATTTCCATTGGACAGCCCTGTGCTAGACATACTTTAACCTGCTATTAACCTTTCTCTAGCATTCTCTTCCCTGCCATGGAGAGTCCCAATTCTTTTAACTCTTTCTCCTAAATTATGTTTCCAGTACAAAGGGCTGTTGTTGCTTTCCTCTGAACCTTTCATGGTGAAGCTTAGAGTAGATATAATGCATTTGGATAGAATTTGTTCAACTCATGTCCAGTGTGGAGAAGCTATTGGATGGGGTGTTTGAGGATTGTTAGAAAACCTCCTAAGCCAAATATACCTTCTCCAATTTCATAAGACCATTAGAAATATTCTTTTGGGTTAAAGTACTACTTCCTCGAAAGCTTTTACTAGAAGTTCCCCTAAAGATTAAACCACTAACACTCATCACATTTGCAAAGAGTAGCATATTGGGGGAATGAGATGCAGAATGGCTTTTTTCATAAGAATAAACAGATCAAAAAGGCCTGTCTGGAGTGGGACTAGTAAGAGTAGGTAAGAATAAAACTGGTCAAGGTCCTCAAAAAATCAGTACTCTGGGCAGCCAGGGAGCCCATGAAACTCTAGAGTTCTCTCAGGAAGCCAGAGAAGCTAAGAAGTACTCAGGAAAGATTTTATCCATGGAACAATTTTGCTAAAGGATTGTGCCACTCTTTAAATATTTTTTTTTTAATTCAATCATTAAGAACAGGTAAATTTAGATGCGATTAGTCATTTTGCCAGAGAATTCTTCTTTTTAAATAAAGATTGGCTATCTTTTGCCTTTAAATAGCAACTCTTCTAGTCATATTTTTAAAGCCTTCTATTTACAAAAAATTGTACTTAGTCACATCCACAGCATAGAATGAAGCACCTCGTATCCCGGAAAGGATCAGCAAATTGTTGAAAGTAATGAAAGGATTGCTTTGTGAGTCATTCGTATCTCTCTGCTTTAGTGTTCATGCATCTCAGAATTTTGCTTGATTTTCACCATTTGGTGGTTTCAACATCTACCTCTCAAGCCAGCTCTTCCTTCTTTCCTGGGCACTTGGCATTTCTTCCCATGGTAACCCTTTAAAGGCTGATTGTGTTTGTTTTTAACATTCCCTTCAACTAACCAAGGTTCTGTTAAATGCTGGGGCCCTCTGCAGAGTTGGTGACCACACTGGGGGTCATGTTCCTGTAGCTGGAGGCCAGCTGCAGAGTTCCTGAGCACTACATTTTCTCGTGCAAGTTACGGTAGAAATTACATAGCAGTCTAGGATGACGCCACGTGATGGGTACGGGCCCTTAGTAAACGTAAGGTAATTCTAGCCTACCACTTCTAAGCTCTTCCCTTACTCAAGAGATGTTCCCATCAGAGCTAAGCACTCTCTTTCCCCTCGACTCTCCCCTGACTTCCTAACCCAGCTCTGTGGGTGTACCACTTAACCTTGAGATTCCTCCACTCATTTCACACTTAACCCCCCTTTTCTCTTAACATTTAATAGTCCATTTGAAACCCCTTCCAACATGCAGACTTTCTATCACCACTGCATAGCACACTGCTGTGAGAGAATAATTCTCTGACTTCTTGTCTGTGCTATCATTCCTGCATATATGAACTCATCTTGTATTTTCAAACAGTAATGATTAGACATGTGCAAGCCCAAGTCCCAGGGAAATGGAAGACTTGACAACCTTAGCTGGGGATCGGGGATTAGTTGCACCCTCTCACCCTGATATTATGCCACTATATCTGGCACATGATTCTATTTTTGCACTCACCACACTGAACGGGAATTGATATTACAAGCCTGTCTCCCCTACTACTCCTTAAGGGAAGGGAATGTGTCTTATTTCTCTCCTTATCTTTAAATCTAGGATAGTGTTAGCCACATATTAGTTATTCAATAAATGTTTGGCAAATGAGTAAATGAATTAAGTATGTTAATCAGCTATGCTCAGCAAATGGACTGAAAAACAGGTATCTTTCAGACCAAAATGAGAAATCTAGTGAGTGAGCCATTAAGAATATGGATATTTGAAGCAGAAATGATCAGTTTCTTAGGCTAGTCTCCAAAGGGACATATAAAGGAAGCTAGTGAATATTTTTAATAAACAGTACAGGGTAAGAAGCCAAGACATCGACATGCCTCCTGCACCAGGGGCACCAAGCTATGAGGATCTGAAGGGAGGAGTTGGTTAGGTCTAGGAAGGATAGCACATAGCCCAAAGAAAGACTCATTTAGGTCAGAGGGAGGGCCTTGGACATGCAATGACCCAGAGGTCAGAAAGATGGCAGAGCCCTGGAGTTAAGTGGATAAGAGGAAGGGCAATGCTGAGACCAAGACTAGGAAGAAGATGCTAAAGAAGACAGAATTTTCTTGTCCAGCCAAGGCTGACAGGAAAGCCTGGGACCTGGGGGTAGAGGCATAACTGGAAATAAAAACATAAGCAATGGGTTCCTTGATGACCCAAGAAGCAGAATCCTGTCTAGGAGTCAGAGCTGCACTGAGAATTCACTAGTCAGGAGTAGAGCAGGTATCCAAGTTTCTGTCTTCACAGAAATAAGGATCCACTTTGAGGACTGAGTATACAGCTAGGGAGGGAACGCAGAGAGCCACAGTTTAGTGCCAGAGAAGGAACGTCAGCGAGCAGGTTCATACACATAGATTATGATAGGAATGGTCCCCCTTTGAGTTGTACAGTTCTCAGAGTGAACTGGGCATGGAAGCACTGCATGATAGTTGTGATACCAGGAGATAAAATTGAGGATGGCCCTCTATTTCTTCCAAATGTATTTTTTTCAGAGACTGATATAAAATGACTGTTATGTTAAAGACATCACACAAAGGGCATGGATTTAATCCATCTCCTAATTCTCTTTCCTCTCTATTTTTTTCCCTTACCTTCTTATTAACTGGTTCCTTAGCTTCTCAAAGACTGACAGAGTAGCTGGGATCAGAAATATGGCTAAGCATTAGCAAGAGCCATTTGAAATTTAATTAGATAACCCTTTCAAAAATATGTTAACTTTCAATCAATTTGGCACGAATTTAAACTAGAATGCTTGAAACTTTTCTACCTGTTAATTTGATTATTTTGAGCTAAAAAAAGAAAAGCAGATGACAAGATCGTTATGTTTTGCAAAACTTCTTTTCAAGGAGGTTATGCAAGAGACCCAAAGTGTGTTTCAAATAAAATCTTGAAGATACAGGAAATCTTTATTTTTATTTTGATAGTTACTAGAGAGCTCTGAGAGAATAAAGTCATTTTATGAAAGAATGAAACATAAGCAAAAAGGTGGCTTGGAATGTGTCTTGGCATGAGGTGGCCAAGATACAAAGAAAAAGAAAAACATACCTGGCGTCTTGGACACATTTTCTCCTTAGAACAGAACTTCATTTTATGGAAGACATAATTATATCCTAACTTCTCCAATGCTGGCTGTCTAGCTAATTCTATAAAGACAGGCTAT